>NC_138177.1:140750285-141179461 GCF_964165515.1 Mesoplodon bidens
GAAAACAGCCATTGGTAAGACATACACAAACAGGCAGGGCTATAAGCCACTGGCTGCAGCTTGCTGACCCCTGCTTTAAACCACTAAAATGTAGTATATACAGCTTTGTGTATATTACTCTTGAGATTAATTCTTAAGTACACTGAAGTTTGAGATGCACAGTTAAAGGAGAGAACCAAAATAAGGTCTGTATGCAAATGTCTGGGCATTCCACTATTCTACATTTTAGAAAATGACCAAATCCCTCTGGAGTATTCCCTTCTGTTTAATCTGTTAACGTGTTAACAGATTCCTTGTTGTGCGGAGGGACGAGTGGAGTGCATCTTAGAACCGTGACGTTCTCAAAGTCAAGAAGTAATTTAAATAGGCACATAATTTAACTCTGCAAAGAATGAAACCAAGAACCTACCCCACAATCTCATAGCCAGTATTACCTCTCCTGAGTAGCCAAGGCTCAAAGTGACTTGTGAAAGCAAGATTTGGCTCAGACTACATTCATTTAAAATGCAGTAAAGAGAGATAGAATTTTGTGTTGTTATAGTTAGAAGAGCTACATCCTAAAAATTCACTTTCTCAGGATGCAGTATAACACAGGGGCTGAGAGCAAGGACCTGGCTCTGACACATATTAGCTGTGTGAGGTTTCTTCATCTCCCTGAGACTATGTGCTCATCTAGCAAAAACAGGAGCAAGAAGATCTACCCTAGAAGGCTACTGTGAAGATTAGATAATGCTTAACCGAAAGCTACTAAATTCAGTATATGTTACCTGAAACCAACACATACATGCAAGTGAGAGAGCTGACGGAACTCAGAAGGTCTGATTTGTCACACTGCTTCACCAAAAGCAGAAAGAAAATGTACAACTCATTCAGGTAAAGCATTCCCAGAAAGGTTCCCAATAGGCTTCAGGATTAGTGGATTTCATAAGACCAGAAGGGCCTAAAGTTTGAGAACTCACCATGATAGCCTGGAGTAAAGCCTCATTCTGATTCTGCTCCTTCTTTTCTTTCAACTTTGCTTTCCTTATATCCCTCTGTTCAGTTCGCTGAAAATGAAATTCAGATGCATCAGCTCCAGAGAACTTGCCTCCGCTTTTTACCCCAGCCTGATCCTAAATAGCTATCTCTGGTCTCTATTCAACCCAGGCTCCTGTATATGAAGGGATACCAGTGGCTGGATTCAGTTCAATAAACATTTAAGCAGCACATATCTGGGTGCCAGGACCAGTGGCAGCAAAAATATTAAAATCTACCCAAGGAGCTCATAGTCCACTGAGGGGGACAGACATGTAAAAAGGTCTACGTGTTAGCCTGGTAGTATGAACTGAGTGCTATGAAACACAGAGAAGGGAGTGACTGATTCTGCCCCATCGAGAAGGTGGGTTTAGACAGAAACCAGATGAAAGAGAGAGGGCATTCTTGGTAGAGGGACTGACATCAGGGCCAATGGGGCATTTAAACTTCTCTGTTATGGCTGGGGTTTAGGAAAACACACTGGAAAAACGCAGGCCAAGAACTTATCAGAGCCTCTGCCTTTTGCACAATTACAGTCCATGAGAGAAAAATACCACCAGTCTACTTCATCTGGCAGAAATATAATTTAGATTTCCTTCTCCTGCTAATCTACCCAAAGCCAGGTGATCGTACTCCTACCTACCCTCAGGATTGTGATTAGTAGGGGCCAACTTTTTCTGTAAACGGCCAGACAGTAAATATTTTAGGCTTTGCAGACCATGTATGGTCTCTGTGAAATATTATCTGGCTTTGTTTGTTGCTTTGTTTGTTGTTTATAACCCTCTAAAAATATGAAAAACATTCTTGGTTCATAGAACGTACAAAAACAGAACGAAGGCTGGATTTGGCCTGTGGGTCAGTTTGCTGAGCCCTGCTCTAAAATATAGCACCAACCATCCCTTATCCTCCCCACAAGAGCCCCACAAGGGCTAACATAGATCTTCTTTTTCTTATGAACAAAGTCTACCCTTTCAGGAGACAACGGCTGATAATTCTTGGCCATCCTTCTCCAATCCAGTCTGCCAGGAGCTGCAAAAATCCTTTCTGGGCTTCCCTGGTGGCGCGGTGGTTGAGAGTCCGCCTGCCGATGGAGGGGACATGGGTTCGTGCCCCGGTCTGGGAGGATCCCACATGCCACGGAGCGGCTGGGCCCGTGAACCATGGCCGCTGAGCCTGCGCGTAGAGAGCCTGTGCTCCGCAATGGGAGAGGCCACAGCAGTGAGAGGCCCGTGTACCGCAAAAAAAAAAAAAAAAAAAAAAAAAAAAATCCTTTCTGCTGTTAGGAAGTTTGATTATTCTACCAAGAGTAATCAAACCCATGGATACCACTAGAACTATGTCCAGTTCTGCCTTCACAGTTGAGCTACACCGGACCACAGTGTCTGGTCCACATTAGAGAATGATTAAGATGGATGATTAAGGATGACTTGTATTCTGTCCCATGTTGTTTTTCCTCTGACTTACAGATGCAAGTGGGAGGATGTGATTTCCCTGCTGTCTCACCTGAAGTTTGGGGTCTTGCAGCCCGCCTAAAGCCCACATAACCCCTAGGTCAGAGGAGTCCTGAACTATGAAGTTTGCTGCCCCTTTATATATGTAAAAAAAGTCAACTCTGTTGAGAATTTAAGTGTATAGTTAGATGAGTTTTGACAAATGTATACCCTGAGTACCCAACACTCCAATCAAGATACAGAACATTCTAGAAAGTTCCCTCATACCTCTTTGCAGTCCATCACCCTCCCATCCCATCACTGATAGGTTTGTTTCTTTTCATTACCAAGTCATATTCCATTGTTTGAATACACCTCACTTTGCTTATCTATTCTGTTGATGGACACAAGGGCTGTTTCTGGATTATTATGAATAAAATTGGCTACCAACATTCTTATACAAGTCTTCTTATGAACATGTTTTCATTTCTCTTAGCTAAATACCTAGGAGTAAAATTGCTGAGTCATAGGATAGGTATATAAAACTGACAAACTGATTTCCAAAGTGGTTTATATCCCACTGACAATTTATGAGAGTTCCAACTCCTTCACATCTCTGCCAATATTAGGTATTGTCAGTCTTGTGAACTGGGATTGCACTTTTTTTAAAAAAAAATATTTATTTATTTATTTATTTTTGGCTGTGTTAGGTCTTCGTTTCTGTGCGAGGGTTTTCTCTAGTTGCGGTGAGCAGGGGCCACTCTCCATTGCGGTGCACGGGCCTCTCACTGTCACGGCCTGTCTTGTTGCGGAGCACAAACTCCAGACGCACAGGCTCAGTAGTTGTGGCTCACGGGCCTAGTTGTTCCGCAGCATGTGGGATCTTCCCAGACCAGGGCTCGAACCCGTGTTCCCTGCATTGGCAGGCAGATTCTCAACCACTGCACCACCAGGGAAGCCCAGCACTGATGTTTAAGTTGCATTCTCCCCCCACGTGACTAATGATACTATGTATATTTTTATGTGCTACTGTAAATCTTTTGAGAAGTGTCTGTTTCTTTTGCAAAATTAAAAAAAATTTCATATTGAATAAATTTCTTTATGTATTCTGGATACAAATCCTTTGTTAGATATACAGTTGACCCTTGAACAATGCCAGGGTTAATCCATGTATAACTCATAGTCCGCCCTCTGTATCCTCTATTTTTCCACATCCTCAGGTTCAACCAACCATGAACCACCCACGTAGTTCTGTGGTATTTACTATTGAAAAATATCCACATATAAGTGGACGTGTGCAATTCAAACTCCTGTGGTTCAAGGATCAACTGTATGTAATACAAATATTTTCTTGCATTCCATGGCTTGCCTTTTAATCTTCTTATTGATGTCTTTTATAGAATAGAAAATTTTCAGTTTTGACCAAGTCCAATTTATCAATAATTTTTTATTTCATGGTTAGTATATATTTAAAAAATTTTTTTTAAATTGAGGTGAAATTCACATGACATAGAATTAACCATTCTGAAGTTTACAATTCAGTGGCATTTAGTACATTCACTTTATTGTGCAACCACCACCTCTATCTAGTTCCAAGACTTTTCAACACCCTAAAAAGAAATCTCAAGCCCATTAAGCAGTCACTCAACATTTCCCCCTTCCCCCAAACCCTGGCAACCACTAATGTGCTTTCTCTCTCTACAGATTTATGTATTTTGGATGTTTCATATACATGGAATCATACAATATGTGTTCTTTTGTATCTGCCTTCTTTCCCTCAGCATGGTATTTTTAAGGTTCGTCTACACTGTAGCATGTATCAGTACTTCATTCCTTTTTACAGTACTTTATTCCTTTTTTTCTACCATCTATCTACCATGATGGACATTTAGATTGTTTCCATGTTTTGGCCATTATGAATATTGTTGCTATGTACATTCATGTACAAGTATTTGTTTGAATATTTGGTTTCAATCCTTTTGGGTATATATACCTAGGAGTGGAAGTGCTGGGTCATATGGCAATTTTATGGTTAATTTTTTTAGGAACTGTCAAACTGTTTTCCATAGTAGCTGTACCATTTTACATTCCCACCAGCAACTTATGAGGGTTTCAATTTCTCCACATCTTCATCATTTGTTATCTTCCTTTAAAAAAAAATTAGAGCTATCCTAGTGGGTATGAAATAGTATCTCACTGTGGTTTTGATTTACATTTCCTTAATGACTAATGATGTTAAGCATCTTTCATGTGTTTGTCAGTCATTTTTGTATTATATTGCAGTGACATCTATTCAGATCCTTTGCCCACTTAAATAATTGGGTTGTCTTTTTAATTATTGACATGTTAAGAGTCCGTTATATATTCTAGATAAAAGTCTCTTATAGATATATGATATAAATATTATCTCCCATTCTGTGGGTTGCCTTTTCACTTTCTCAATGGTGTCTTTTGAAGAACAAAAGTTTTTAACCTTTGATGAAGTCCGGTTTACCTATTTGTCCTTTTGTTGCTTATGCGTTTTGTGTCATATCTAAGAAACCATTGCCTAACCCAAGGTCATGAAGATTTATGCTGATGTTTTCCTCTAAGAGTTTTACAGTTTTAGTTCTTTGAACCATTTCGAGGTAGAGAGAGAGAGAGAGTGTGTGTGTGTGTGTGTGTGTGTGTGTGTGTGTTTTAGGGTCCAAGTTCATTCTTTTGCACGTGGATATCCAGTTGTCCCAGAATCATTTGTTGAAAAGACTATTCCTTCCCCATTAAACGGTCTAGGTACCCTTGTCGCAAATCATCTATATATAAATGTGAGGGGTTATTTCTGAGCTCTCAATTCTATTATATTGATCTATATGTCTATATTTACACCAGTACCACAATGTCTTTATTACTATAGCTTTATAGTAAGATTTGAAATTGGGAATTTTGAGTTCTCTAACTTTATTTTTGTTTTTCAGGATTGTTTTAGCTATTCTGGGTCCCTTGAATTTCCATGTGAATATTACAATCAGCTTGTCAATATTCTTCAAATAAACTAATTGAAATTTTGAGGAAGATTACATTGAATTTGTACACCAATTTAGGGAGTACTGTCATCTTAACAATATTAAGATCTGATCCATAAGGGACTTCCCTGGTGGTCCAGTGGTTAAGAATCTGCCTTCCAATGCAGAGGATGTGGGTTTGATCCCTGGTCGGAGAACTAAGTTCCCACATGCCGTGGAGCAACTAAGCCCGTGTGCTGCAACTACTGAGCACACGGGCCACAACTAGAGAGAAGCCCATGCGCCACAAGGAGCCCATGCACCGCAGCAGAGGATCCCGCATGCTACAGTGATGATCCCAACAAAGATCCTGCGTGCTGCAACTAAGACCTAATGCAGCCAATAATAAAATAAGTAAATAAAAAATTTTTTTAAAAGATCTGATCCATGAATATGGGATGTCTTCCCATTTATTTAGGTTTAATTTCTTTCAACAATGTTTTGTATTTTCAAAGTATAAATTTTATGCTACTTTTGTTAAATTTATTCCTAAATATTTTATTCTTTTTGATGCTAGTAAATGGAATTTTCTTAATTCCACATTTGGAATGTTCATTAAAAGTGTAGAGAATACAGTTCATCGGTGTATTCTGACATATCCTACCAGCTTGGTGGACTAATTTACTAGTTCCAATAGTTTAGTGGATTCTTTAGAATTTTCTATATATGAGCTCGTATCATTTACAAATAGTTTTACTTCTTCCTCTCCATCATTTTTGAAGGGTAAGTTTGCTGGATATAGAATTCTTGGTTGACAGTCTTTTTCTTTCAGCACTTTTCATGTCATCCCACTGCCCTTTGGCTAACATGGTTTCTGATGAGAAATCAGCTATTAATTTTATTGAGGATCTCATATATGAAGAGTCACTTCTCTTTTGATGCTTTTAAGATTCTCTTCTTTGTCTTTGACTTTTAACAGTTTGATTATGATGTGTCTGGATATAGATTTCTTTAAGTATATCCTACTTGGTGTTTGTTAAGCTTCTTGGGAGAGTAGCTTACTATTTCCCATCAAATCTGGGAAGTTTTCGGCTGTTACTTCTTCAAATATTCTTTTACCCCTTTCTCTATCCTGGGACTCTCATTATGCCTATGATATGCTTGATGGCATCCCATAAGTCTCTCAGTCTCTCTTCATCTTTCTTTGTTCTTTTTTCTTTCTATTCCTCAGACTGAGTAATCACAATTGACCTATCTTCAAAGTTCTATTCTTGAACCCCTTAGTGAATTTCTCATTTCAGTTGTTAATTTTTCTTTAATGATATTCCCTATTTGGTGAGTGAGTGTTCCCGTGTTTTTCGGGTGTTTTTTTTTTTTTTTTGCGGTACATGGGCCTCTCACTGTTGTGGCCTCTCCCATTGCGGAGCACAGGCTCCGAACACGCAGGCTCAGCGGCCATGGCTCACGGGCCTAGCCACTCCGCGGCATGTGGGATCTTCCCGGACTGGGGCACGAACCCGTGTCCCCTGCATTGGCAGGCAGACTCTCAACCACTGCGCCACCAGGGAAGCCCCTCCATGTATTTTTTGAAGTTCTTTAGACATTGTTTCCTTTCGTTTTGTGGACAAAGAATGTCAACTGCCATTTCAGTAAACAAAAGATGTTGTAGTCATAAAGCCATCAGCCACTGTAGCCACCCGCGAGCGCACCCTGAGGGAATTCAGGATGGAAAAAAGAGAATACTGGCCCTAGATATTTATGGTGCGTATCAAAGGAATAATTTCAATGAGCCCGGACTCTTACATCTTCCCATACATAGAAAAGTGCTAAATTATTTAACTTGAAATGTGTTTCTTTAATTAGCAGTAATCTTTTGATGTTCCACTACATGTGGAACAGTCCCTCAGAGCTATATGAGAGTCTGTATCCCAGGCTTAAGCCCTCAGTAACTCTGCTGAATAAAACATAATTCTCAACTTCTAGATTGTGCATTTTTTTTTAGTTGACAGTTTTTGTGACCACAAAGGGACTCAGGGCAGACTTCTCTGCTTCACCTGACCTCTACAAGGAGCTGGAGTCTTGGTACCAGCAGAGGCCTCTTGTGCCCGTCTGCCTCAGAGTCCAAACAAATTTGGGTGAGTCTCTCTTGGTTCTCAGATCTCCCAATTATTGGTTGTTTGAGTTTTATTCAGTTGTATATAACCAGTATCTGGCTCCCCAGCTGAAAAGATACTGGGGGAGCCCAGCTGAAAGATAACAGGAAAAAGTACATCCTGGTTGGAAGACACTGCGAGTTGCTCAGTCAAGAGATACTGAGTGATCTGGACTGTGTGATTGGGTGAGAGGCTGGCCTAGTATCTTTTCTAAATGAGGGGCATCAGAAAGCCAGCCTCCAACTAACACCCCAGCCAGGTTTATGTACGTACAAAACTTGTACTTACTTACTTGGTAATTAAAGGAAATCTCACCCTGAAAATGGCCAAGAGGAGGTTCTTTTATTGTGTTCGTAGTTAAGTTAGAGAAAGACAGCTTGATAAAACATCTCTGCAGAATTCTGACCTTAAAGACGCAAAAGCCCTTCTAGAGGGAACTTGCATTTCTCTCCCTGTGCCTTTGAGATGAAAACGTTCTACCTGATCTTGAGTGAGTGAGTGAGTGAGTGAGTGAGAGAGAGAGAGAGAGAGAGAGAGAGAGAGAGTGAGTGTGTGTGTGTGTGTGTGTGTGTGTGTGTGTGTGTGTGTGTGTTTAAGAGCCTGTTCTCTGCCATCTGGAAGGTACACATATGGTGTACATTTCACAACCAATCGAACAGACTGGGATTCTGAGCAGTCTCTTGTCTGACTGTGTCAACTCTCAGGGGCTCTTGTCATCTGAACCTTAGTTGAGTCAGCCTGTACAACAAAGGCCTTTACTTTCTTACGCTATTTTTGGGAGTACACTTTCTAGATCTTGTATAGGCAGCATCCTTCGCACTCTCCTGTGGGGACGCCTCTTGCACCTTATTGGTTTGAGTCACTATTAGGATATATCTAGTTAATGGCCAGACAATGGATCTTTTAAATTGGAGAAAATTCTAAATTGGTATATTTTTTAGAGAGCTCTCATTATAAACAGCTATTTTACTGGTACCTATGATAAACCCAAATTAGAAGGTGGAAAAAATATATATGTAAAATGGTTAACCTAAGAACTCCTTGGTTTGTTTGTTTATTTAATTAATTTATTTAATTTTGGCCACACGGCTTGCCGGATCTTACTTCGCACCCGAGCCCTAGGCAGTGAAAGCGTGGAGTCCTAACCATTGGATCGCCAGGGAATTCCCAGAACTCCTTAATTTAAAACAAACAAATAAAAAAAAACAGTTTGGGAAGCCTTATTTGTGACCTCTGCTTCCCCTCAATGGGTCTTACAGATGCTAATAAAAACATTAGGATAATTAATGTTAATTAGGTTGATTAACAGGGAAGTAAGAAAAAAACTGAAAGAAAGTCTAGAGACTTCTTCCCAACAAGGTGGAAATTTTAAAGGGTCTCATCCCAAATGGATAAAGAAATCTTTAGACGGTTATTAAGAAATGGGATAAATAAAATGAACATTAATAGGATTAAAAAGGTTCTGATACAACACTACCTAAGGTTGGATGGGCCAAAGGGACCCTCTATTGGTCCCCAACATTAAAGGGCCCCAAACAAGTCTGTTCTATTTACCCCAGTTTAAAAACTATGTGTTATGTGTATGTGTGTGTGTGTGTGTGTATATATATATTTAAAAGGCTAGAAAAAAACTACACTGAGATACCCGACTAACAATTACTTGGGGCAACAGTTAGGCCAATTAATCAAGTTAAAAGATTGACAAAAAGACCTGAGTGCCTTGGCTCAATCTCTCACTGGGGACCCCAGAGCCTTTTATACAAAAATAGATAAAATGGTTGAGGGATAAAAAGAAAAGAAAGCTTCTAGGACTGTTGTTAAGACCAAGGCTTGTCGATCGGATCCTGATGGAAACTAGTTAAAGGTATAAAAGATGACAGAATAGGGCTTCCCTGGTGGCGCAGTGCTTAAGAATCTGCCTGCCAATGCAGGGGACAAAGGTTTGAGCCCTGGTCCAGGAAGATCCCACATGCCGTGGAGCAATGGAGCAACTAAGCCTGTGTGCCACAACTACTGAGCCTGTGCCCGAGAGCCACAACTACTGAAGCCTGCATGCCTAGAGCCCGTGCTCTGCAACAGAAGACACCGCAATGAGAAGCCAGCACACCACAACGAAGAGTAGTCCCCGCTCACCACAACTAGAGAAAACCCGCGCACGGCAACGAAGACCCAACGCAGCCAAAAATAATTAAATTAATAATTTTTTTAAAAAGTTGACAGAATAGAAAGTTTATATAAATTGGTGTATTTAAAAGGGCTATATGTAAGATGGTTATATCCCTTTTGCCTAATTATATTGTAGGATAGACATTATGTCTCACTGGGGAATGCTTCCCCTGCCTGCTATTATAAGACAGCGCATATAAATCTGCCCCCCAGACAATATTAATTAAACATACTAAAAGAAACCAACAAGGTTACCTGAGCCCACACTATATGAAATAAAAGCTGGGAGTTAACATGCAGCGGCCAATAAAAATAATAATAGAGACTTTTGCTCTGGGTTTACCCTATACACTCAGAAAGAGAGCCTTGGTTGAATGCCTTGTGCAAACTTTTGAAGGCATGATAAACTGAACCCTAAAGTTCTAGAACATAGAACTCTTAATTTTCAGATAGTTGGAAATTTTCTCACTGATATAAAAATGCAAATTAAAGAAAATATAGTTGGGCAAATCAATCTTTTAATAAATACCATTTAGGCAGCAGACCAGTTCTTTAGAGAATTTAAAGCAACTGCCTGTATGTTGCAAACCTCTACAAATCAGAAATGTAAATACAGCCCACAAACAGCTGAGACTGAGCCTAGTTAGCTCAATCAGGTAAAACCTGAAACCAAAGGAGACAAAAGGGCTCTTTTAAACTCAAACTGCTGGAAAGGCTCCCTCACTCAAAATCTAACTTATAGCCTCCTTAAGGGATTTATCAAGGACAAATATAAACCTTAAGTCTTTTCCACAAACAGCATAAGCCTTAGTCATCTGAGCAAATAAATTTAACTTATTCCAATTGCTACTTATAAACTAGTAAGTTTATAATACCTGATTTGTAACTACATGTTAAAGCTATGAGATCTCTAGTTTTGTCTGCTTATATGTCTGTGTGTACATTATATATATAAGATGTCTCTACCTCTGGAAAATATTATCAAAATTAAGTTTATAAAACAGCTCCATTTAATTGACTTAAAAGTAAGCACTTACAAATTAAATTTTTCTAAATATAATGGAAACTGGCCAGAATGAGTTTCAGGTTCACATGACCTAGGAAATACTCAATATTAAATTGTATCTGGTAATAGAGCTAGCTTGTTGGTTTAATCAATATAGACATACCTTACTTTTATTGTACCTAGGTTAACTAAGTTCATGTTATTTCTGTTGTAGAGTTTATCAGCAAGAAAAATTAACTTGGTATTGTTGACTGAAAAAAATGCACAACCTGAAAGTTGAGAATTATGTTTTATTTGGAGGACTTGCTGAGGACTTACGCCTGGGAGGCGGCCTCTTAAGTCCTTGCTGAGGACTTAAGCCTGGGAGGCAGACAGCTCTAGGAACTGCTCTGAAGAGGTAAGGGAGGAGCCAGGATATATAGTTTCTACATAAAACCAGGTAGTCGGAACATCGAAAGATTACTGTTAAATAAAAACAGACATCTCAGTTAATGAATTTAACACTTTTCTATGTATGGGAAGATGCAAGAGTCTGGGCTCACTGAAATCATTCCTTTGATATATATGTTATATCTTAACTATCTAGGGCCAGTATCCTGTTTTTTCCTCCATCCTGAATCCCCTCAGGGTGCACAGTCAGGGGCAGCTGCAGTGGCTGATGGCTTGATGGCTGCAACATCCTCTGCTTACTGATAATGGCAGGTGACATTCTTCATCCGCAGTATGATGATATCTTTGTAAGTTATAAAATAAAGGTAAATGAGACAAGAGTTTACAAGTGAACTCTTAGGAATAATTATGTTTTGGGTATGTCTATCTAAAATAGTTTCTCCTGATTTTTGGTAACTTGAGTTTTGCTAAGTTAAATTAAATGATGAGAATTCACTGAATACCCAAGTCATTTCAAATAAAATACTGGAACATTAATTGCTAAATAGGTCTAAATTTACCTACTTTTGTCTCCTTACAAGAGGGAAACTAAAGATGTTTGGGTTTATTAGACATGTCTTGTACCACATTGAGGAAAGAAATTACGCTATGAGAAGATATATGTTTCTAGAGGTTCTAGAATATTCCTAAATTTGCCAATCAGGAAATGCTAGTATGACAAACAGTTCACAATTACTTGCTGCTTGTCAGTTTTTGCTAGAGATTAAGATTTTTAAAGGTTAAAACTGTAATATGTAATTAAAGCCACTAAAAACAATAAGGGAAATGTTTCAGCATGCAAGTAAAGTACGATGTGTGTTTTCAGCAAAAGAAGGTATGAGGAGGGGCTTCCCCGGTGGCGCAGTGGTTGAGAATCTGCCTGCCAATGCAGGGGACACGGGTTCAAGCCCTGGTTTGGGAAGATCCCACATGCCTCGGAGCAACTAGGCCCGTGAGCCACAACTACTGAGCCTGCGCGTCTGGAGGCTGTGCTCCACAACGAGAGGCCGTGATAGTGAGAGGCCCGCGCACCGCGATGAAAAGTGGTCCCCACTTGCCGCAACTAGAGAAAGCCCTCACACAGAAACGAAGACCCAACACAGCCAAAATAAACAAATAAATAAATAAAATTAAAAAAAAAAAAAAGAAGGTATGAGGAATGGAAATACATTTTAAGGGGAACAAGTGATTTTGTCCTAGAGCTGGTTGTTTGTAGATGGAAAAATAAGGAACAAACTAATATGGATACAGAAAGTTGTGGAAGGTTTGTAGAAAGGAAGCCCTGAAAAAGTTTTGCACATGGTCAGGCTGGGACTAAATTAACAAGGTAAATGGATTTTGTTACTAAAAGTAGGTTAGTGCAGGACTAGATTTGGTTCCTCTCTCTATTAAGAGAAAAAAATTTTCTTGGAATACTGTTTTTGATAACAGATTATATGGGTTTCTTTGCCTTTAGGTGATGTGTATTTGCTTTTGAAATCTTTTTTTTTGTCTGCATTGGGTCTTCGTTGCTGCATGCAGGCTTTCTCTAGTTGCGGCGAGCGGGGCTACTCTTGGTTGCAGTGCACGGGCTTCTCACTGTGGTGGCTTCTCTTGTTGTGGAGCACGGGCTCTAGGTGCACGGGCTTCATTAGTTTCAGCACATGGGCTCAGGAGTTGCGGCACGTGGGCCCTAGAGCATGCGGGCTTCAGTAGTTGTGGCACTCAGGCTCAGCAGTTGTGGCTTGCAGGCTGAGTAGTTGTGGCACATGGGCTTAGTTGCTCCATGGTATGTGGGATCTTCCCGGACCAGGGATCGAACCCATGTCCCGTACATTGGCAGGCAGATTCTTAACCACTGCACCACCAGGAGAGTCCCTGTTTTTGAAATCTTTTGTCACTTTGGTGAAGTGAATAAGTATTGTTTCACAATGACCTATGAACCTATTTGACCAAGTCAAACCTTTTGAAACCTTTTTGATATTCTTGACACACTTCCCAAATATCAAATTCTAACTGAAGTTCTTTTGACCTCCAGCTAACTCTGGGAAGCTTCAAAGGAACCCTGAAGCATCTCAGAGGAATATTAAACTAATTAGGTTTATTTGGTATGTTAAATTACTTGAAAAACACTGTCAAGTGATTGGAGATAAACCTTCTTAGATTATGCTGTGTGGGTAAATGTTAATATAGATATTCCAAATTTTATATGGAATTCCTAAAAATCTGATTGTCCTGGTATGTTATCAGTCATAATTCTAATTATTATCTTAAAATGTTGTGTGTCACAGAAATAACCAAGTTTCTTGTCAATTACATTGTAATCAGATCTTTAACCATGCCATTTTAAGTCTTTTGTCATTTACAGACAATCAGTTTTACTTTGATGCTTTTATAAAATGAAAATCTTCAAGAAGATTCACAAGAAGGACTTTGAAAAATATTAATTTCTGATAACTTTTAGATCATACCACTGAAATGGGTAAGAAATTACAAAAGGGGCTTCCCTAGTGGCGCAGTGGTTAAGAATCTGCCTGCCAACGCAGGGGACACAGTTTCAAGCCCTGGTCTGGGAAGATCCCACATGCTGCGGAACAACTAAGCCCGTGCTCCACAGCTACTGAGCGTGCGCTCTAGAGCCCGTGAGCCACAACTACTGAAGCCTGTGCACCTAAAGCCCGTGCTCCACAACAAGAGAAGCCACCACAATGAGAAGCCTGCGCACCACAGCAAAGAGTAGCCCGTGCACCACAGCGAAGAGCAGCCCCCGCTCACTGCAGCTAGAGAAAGCCCGTGCACAGCAACGAAGACCCAATGCAGCCAAAAATAAATAAAATGAAATAAATACATTTATTAAAAAAAAAAGAAATTACAAAACTCTAATGGAAGACCCAATGCCTCCATCTAGATCAACAGGACTTAATTACATGGGACTGAATGAACTGATAAATATGATTTATAATTTTATGACTTTTTCTGAACTATACTAGCTTTTAATTTTGACTTTCCAAAAAGCTTTCCTCTTATGGCAACCATGACCTACAACCAATTGAGAAAGTATACCTTTGTAAACAAAGATGAAATATTAATTTTTTTCTCTCTACCTGATCCCTCCTGCATTTGGCTTCTCCAGCTGGCTCCCCTGTGGACCTGATGGTTTACTGTGACAATATTACAACTAGCTATACTAACCATTATTTTAACTTGCTCTCTCTTGTTGTTTTCAAGTTATTTATACCTGTAACTCTCTTTGCTACACTACAACTTTATTAATTTACTAGCTATATTACTTATATCCTGTCTGTTTTATAAGATTGCTGTCTCTTGCACTACCCAATGTGTAACCAGGCCTCCAACAAAATTAATGATGGTTCAACATCTTGAGGCAGTTGATCATATATACAACTCTACACAGAATAACTGTAATAGTGCAACTCTAGATATAGGAAGAAGCAAGGGAAAACATTTCCTGGATAACAGACTAGTAAGAGAGGCGATCCAGAGAATTTAAGATTATCAACAGGACCTGATCCAAAATTAGCACACTGAGTAGCCTACCAACAGACTCTTTGCCTGATCTAGGAATGAGCCTTCCTAGCGCAGTGGGAAAAAATTGGTCATCAAATGCCTCCCAAACATTGGTTGAATTTATGATCAAGAGGAGGCACTGTAGACAAAGAATGTAACCTGCCATTTCAATAAACAAAGAATTTTGTGGCCATCAAGCCATCAGCCACTGCAGCCACCCTGATGGTGCATCCTAAGGGATGCTCAGCATGGAAAAAACAGAATACTGGTCCTATAGTAAACGTGCATATCCAAGGAGTAATTTCAATAAGCCCATCTTCCCATATAGAAAAGCATTAAATTCATTAACTTCAAATGTCTGTTTTTAATTAGCAGTAGTCTTTTGATGTTTGACCACATGGGGGTTTTTTTCCCTATATCTTTGCTTCTCCCCTACCTGTTCAGAACGGTCCTTCGGAGCTATCTGAGAGGCTGTATCCCAGGCTTAAGTCCTCAGTAAGTCTGCTGAATAAAACTTAATTCGCAACTTCTAGGTTGTGCATTTTTTTCAGGCAGCAGTTCTTAGAACATATTTTAAATAGCTGGTTGAAAGTTTTTTACCTTTTAAGTCTCATGTCTGGGCTTCCTCAGGGACAGTTTCTGTTGATTTCTTTTCCTGGATATGGACCACACTTTGATCCTTTGCATGTCCTGTAATTTTCTGTTGAAAACTGGACATTTAAAATAACATAATGTGGCACCTCTGGCAATCATCTCTCTCCCCTCCCCAGCGTTTGTTGCTGCTGTCGCTAGTGTTTGTTTAGTGACTTTTCTGAACCAATTCTGTAAAGCCTGTATTCTCTGTTATATGTGACTAATAAGGTCTCCAGTTAGCTTATTGGTGAGATAATGACTGGACAGATTTCCCTAAACACCTGAAGCCAAACAGTCTCCCAGTCTTTGCCAAGGGGCTCTGCAGGCACGTTGGAACAACGCTTCAACAATCACCCCAGCAGCTAACAATTCAGCCGTAGCCTTCACTTCCTGCTGCCACAAAGCTTCCAAATCAGCCAGAGGTTAGAGCTTAGGACATTCTCAGATCTTTCCTGAGCACATGCATAGAGCAAGAGCACATATGTGACCCTCTAGATTCCCAGGAATATGTTGGAGCTTTTCAAAGCCCCTACAGAATCTCATTCCCTAGCTTTTCCTGTTAAGTTTTCTGGGAAGCCTATTATTTGCCTCAGGGGTTTTCCACTGCCTCAGGCAGATGAAATCTTAAATAACTGCCTCAAATTGTTTTTAACAAATGCCTCCTACACCAACACTCTGTGAAAAAGCTTCTCCTACTGGGATAGCTTCAAGATGTGTCAAATAACAACAACTTGTAAGTGGGATCTTCTAGATAGTCAAATAATAACAATCCTCTGGGAATGGGGCTTTGAAGGAGCTCTAATCCTGTTCTGCCTCCTCTGGTGGCTGCCAGGCTGCTTCATTTTCACCATGATTGTGGGCTGTTGGCTTTCAAGGCTACTATGGAACTAGGGAGGGAGGAGATGGGGATAGGGCAAGTTAAAAATGCCACAAAGCTTGCTGTTCTTACGAAGGTTCAGCCATTTTTCTTGAACAAACACTACCCAGATTGCTGCAAGTTCATTTCAGAGTTATGAAAAAGTTGATTGAGCATTTTTGTCCATTTTCCACGGACTTTATGGAGAAAAAATTTCCAGGTCTTTAGTTGGCTATTTTTGCTGACATCACTTCTCTTTACTGATTTCTTTATCTACTTAAGTCTATCAGTTACTCTGAGAGAGGGATGTTGACCTTTCTACCTATTTATACATTTGTCTCTTCCTTCTTTCAGTTGTCAATTTTTGCTTCATACATTTTGAAGTTCTATTATTAGGTACATACACATTTAGAATTGTTAAATATGCTTGATAAACTGACCCTTTCATCATTAAAAAAAAAATGCCTTGCTTTATCTCTGCTAACAGTCATTGCCTTGAAGTCTATTTTGTCTGATCTTAACATAACCATATGGGTCTATTGCTCACATATACCAAGCACATGGGAATCCAGAATCAATTTATACTCAGATAAAAGGGTATAATCCTGATACTCTGCAAGCAATGTCACCTATACCTAATGTCAGGCTTTTGGGCCCTGAAATCTCCCTTTAATTATGCTGCAGGACCTAAAAGCTTTCATTTAGGTCAAACAAGGGTTTTTCTGCAGATAAGCTTGGCGATGGCCTTCCACAGTAGCCCTCTAGATCTTCTCTCCTGTGTACACCACTTTTAGAAATTCTGGCCCACACCTAGTTGCCTAGGCTGAGAATTCTGTTATTGAGCCATGTGGGTCCACACATATCTACTTTTGTAGATATGACCAAAATGACCTCTGACTAAAACTTATTCCTGTTCAGGGCCGGCTCTAGGCTCCCTTGGCACTGAAAATTCCCATTCCATAGTATAAGCAGTGAACCTAGACCAGGAATCAAGAGAACTCAAGTCTGGATTTGTACTGAACAGACTTGTGAGGCAATAATGCACAGGACTAAGAATGTGGACTCTGGAGCCGAACAGCCTGACTTTGAAGTCCAGCTTCACCAGTTGTGTGACTTGGGCAACTTCCTGCTCTCTCTGCTTTAGCTACCTCACTAGTGGAAGGTGAATTAGAATAGTGCCTCTCTTATAGAACTGTGTGTGGTTCAGATGGATTCATATAAGTAAAAATTTTTAAATAGCACTTGGAACATACATACAGTAAGTGCTATCTAAATGTTAGATTTTTTTTTGGTAGTGTTGGCAGTCTGTTACTACAGACTACAGAGTTAATTTTATCATCACTGTTGCTGTTATGTGCCAGAAATGTAGCATTTCACGAGCAAGTTATAGGTGTCTTAATGCTGGGAGTTACACAGTATTATAGAAGCTTAAGATTTTGCTTAAATGTTTAACTGTCCTTTCCCCTCCTCTCTTTCAATAGCTATACTCAGTGTGCAGACTAGACTATGGCACTAATCTATTTATTCAAATCATAATAGTCATAAATTTATCATGTACTATGTATTCTTCCTTGCCTCTATCATGTTATAATTATTTATTTACTTGCTTGTTTACTTATCTGTGTCCTCCAGAGTGCCAAGGGTAGGGACTGATTTTGTGTTTTGTTTGTTATTGTTGTTGTTTGGCTGGCTGTTGTTGTTTTGGCTGATCCCACACATGGCTTGTGGGATCTTAGTTCCTGACCAGGGATTGAACCGGGGCCCTCAGCGCCGAGTCCTAACCACTGGACCGCCAGGGAATTCCCTGGGTTTTGTTTTAAAGAAGAAAAAGTTTACAGTGACCCAAGATACAATCTGGGAAATGCTAATTAATTAATTAATGCTAATTAACAAATGCCAATTGGCTGATTTTGCCACCAACCTTCAACTTGTCTGCTTTAGCCCTCATTTCCAGAAGCTTCTTCTCTGTGGCATCTATCTGCAGCCCCTCATCGCACCAGTTCACAGCCTCGACATAGTTTTTCAGTTCCAGATGGCATAAGGCACCTGTAGAACCCAGAACCCTTAGTATCTGTGGACAACAGGCATGGGAAGAGCCATCCTTGAACGGGACCCCCAACCTTAACCAGCTACCAGCCAGTACCCTGAAGGGGAAATGGATGATAAAGACCCTTGTAGTACATTCCCCAGACAAGGAAGACTATTTCTTGTATCTTAGATCAGAAAGATTTCTAGGGCCCATTCAGCTCAAAACTCCTGTAAGCCTTTCTGGTATCAAGGACTCTTAAAGTAGGGAAGGCTACAGCTTAGTGGCAAAGAACACAGTCTTTGGAATCAGACAGATCTGGACTGGAAATCTGGCTGTCATTTACCAACTAAACATTAGACAAAGGACTGAGCATCCCTGAGCTTCAGGTTCCTCATCTATAAATGAGAAGAATAAAGTTCATCTCAGATGACTTTCTTTAAATGGAGAGAGAAAGCAGAATTTGTCTCAGTCATTCACAAAAGCAATGGCAAGACCAAAGACATTAGGTCTCTCCTAAAATGGTTCTTGATGGCTACCAGTTTAAGCTGCCTCTCCTTTAGTCATGCTTTTTCTCCAGTTAGCCTCTTTGGGCTTTCCACAGAATTTAAAAATATCAGAACTGTAAGGGCTTAAATGTCAATAGAATCCAACCTTATCTTCCAGAGATGGGCATACTGATACTCAGAGTGGGTGTCTCGCCAAGGTCACATGGTAAGGTAAAGGTGACAATTCAATCAAAGTACAGACTTCCAGCCTGTGGCAAATTCCACAGGACTATACTCAATTTACTTGCCCATCTTCGTTTAGTACCTCCTTTCCCTACAGCTGAAGGACCTAGATCTACTTAAACCCCCTAACTATGATTACTTAAGCAATAACTTTGATAAAGCATTTTAAGAGATTAATATGTAATGAATAAATTAAAGTTTACAAATCACCTTTGAGCTTCTCAAAGAAAAGGTGAAGTATAAAAGTAATAAAAGCACTATTATTACATACAAAGGTCAGACTACAAGAGAAAAAATAATCTGGGAACATCTCAGCATTAGAGTTAGCAGCAAAAGTCCCATAACTTATCTTTTAATTAACATGAACACGGCATTTGAAGATCTTGCCTTTCAATCAGCTAATTTGGAAAAAAAATTAGAATGTGGCTTTTAGACCTGCTTTATTTTAATTAATTTTATCTTTATTAATTTAAAATGAGGAGTTTCAATTTCTCTACAAATTCTTAAAACAGAGGGTTGGATTATTCTCTGGGGAATTCTTTTAAAAAATGGCATGTTGCGGGCTTCCCTGGTGGCGCAGTGGTTGAGGGTCCGCCTGCTGATGCAGGGGATGCGGGTTCATGCCCCGGGCCGGGAAGATCCCACATGCCACGGAGTGGCTGGGCTTGTGAGCCATGGCCGCTGAGCCTGCGCGTCCGGAGCCTGTGCTCCCCGCAACGGGAGAGGCCACAACAGTGAGAGGCCCGCGTACCGCCAAAAAAAAAAAAAAAAAAGGCATGTTGCTGTTGACAAGGACTTAATATCAAGATGGCAAAAATAAGGTGACTTCATTAGTATCTTAGCACCTTCATACCAAAACTTAAAATACTTCTGGAGCAGTGCATGCCAGCTTTTCCGCGATGACAATCATACTGCAGCTCTACAAGACTTACCTCTTACCACTGCTTTCAGGTGGCAGGGTTTTAGCTTTCTGGCAGCTGTCACGTCGTTGAGAGCAGAACGAAAATTGCCTAACAAAACACCATTTAGTAAAAGAGGAAACACGTTTTGAGATCAGATTACTTCCAAAATTTTGTGTGTAGAAACAAAAACACTCTTGGACAATCTTGGAGAGATAAAAATCAGAGCACCGGTTTATATTGGGTTGGCCAAAAGGTTCGTTCGGGTTTTTCCATAACATCTTACAGAAAAACCCGAACGAACCTTTTGGCCAACCCAATAGAAAAAAATATAGTTGTGCTCATCAAGCACCTTAGAAATGTTGACAGCATCAGGCAACCCACCGAACAAATATAAATGGCTAGTAAGCATATGGAGAGATACTCAACATCACTAATGATCAGCGAAATTAAAATTAACATGAAATTGGTAAAAACTAAAAACAGATAATATCCAATATTGGTGAAGATTTGGAAAAAGGACACTCTAAGAGTAAATTAGAGAGCAAATTGGCATGCACTTTCTACATACACTTTGACCCAACAATACTCTTCTAAGAACTGATCCTTAAAAATGCTTGCAAAACAATAAAGATGTTAAAAAAAAAATGCTCACAAAAAAACAAAAAAAAATGCTTGCAAAAATGTATAAGGATAAATGTAAAAGCATGTTAACCACTGCATTACTTTTAATTATGAAAAGCTGGAGATAACCTAAATATCCTCAATTTAGTAATGATGAAATAAATTATGGTAAATCCATACTACTAAATACTATACAGCTATTAAAAACAGTAAGACAGTTCTGCATGTAAAAGCATGATAGGATGTCTGTGCTATGTTATTTTAAGTGGGTCAATGTGTATAGAAGCCCATCTTTATAAAACAAACCAATCTAAATATACAGACACAGGTACACACAAATATACATTTGTAAGTGCATTTAAAATAGGTGTGCAATCATACACACTGGTTATCCAAACTAGGAGGCATGAGATAGACTTTCACTTTCTAGTTTATACTGAAAGTATTACTTAACAGCTTGGTATTTACCTATTAATTTCACTTCTAAAACTCTAGCCTGGAGGTTAGCAAAATTTTTCTCTAAAGGGCCATATAGTAAATATTTCAGACTTTACAGGCTACGTATGGTCTGTTATACATTCTTCTTTGTTTTACAATCCTTTAAAAATGTAAAAAACACTTTTAGCTCACAAGAGGTCAGGGATCCAGATGTGACCTGTGAGTCATAGTTTGCCAAATCCTAAATAACCAGAATTATTGGAAAAACTTTATCACTAAGTTTGTTCATTTTTGCATTACTTAAAAAAACCTAGGGCTTCCCTGGTGGCACAGTGGTTGAGAATCTGCCTGCCGATGCAGGGGACACGGGTTTGTGCCCCGGTCCAGGAAGATGCCACATGCCGCAGAGCGGGTAGGCCCGTGAGCCATGGCCACTGAGCCTGCGCGTCCGGAGCCTATGCTCCGCAACGGAAGAGGCCACAACAGTGAGAGGCCCGCGTACGGCAAAAAAAAACAAACCTAAAAGCAGCTATATGCTCAACAACAGCAGAATAGTAAAGCAAATAGTGTAAACCCTGGTATGTCCATATGATGCAACTTTATGTAGCTATTAAAACAGTATTCACAAATAATTTAATGACAGGTGAAATTGTCTGTTATAAAATTAAGTGAAAAGAACTGAATACAAAATTGGAAGAACAGCACGATCCTAACTATGGAAAAAATACATATAAGAGAAATCCAAAAACTTCTGTTTAAAGGCAGTAGACTGAACACATGCAGTTCAACCCCTACCACCTCCCCTCTGCCACAAAAAAGCCATAAATCCACAGAGACAACAAGAATGAGAACAACAGACAACACATTTTAAAGCTGGAGAACAGAGACACAGGCTAAATGCCTAATTAGGCTTGAGAAAACTGACTTCTAAGCCAGCAGAGGGAAAACTCAAAGCTACCAAGCTATACTGTAGAACCTACAAAGTACTCAGGACTAAAGAATCAACAGCACCAGGTACCTCCGGAAGCATGGGTCAAGGGGTCTTCCATTTAGTGTATTCTGAATCAAACGTGATTCCACATCCTAACGCTAGCACTGTGTACCCTTCAACAATTCATTTTACTACATTTATTACTACATTTTACTACAGTTTCTTGCTCTGCTAACTAGGGATAAAGCTGTTAACCTCATTTATCTTACATAGCTGCTATGAGGTCAAGAGGGATAAAAAAATGTGAAAGTGGGGCTTCCCTGGTGGCGCAGTGGTTGAGAGTCCGCCTGCCGATGCAGGGGACACGGGTTCGTGCCCCGGTCTGGGAGGATCCCACATGCCGCGGAGCGGTTGGGCCCGTGAGCCATGGCCTTTGGGCCTGCGCGTCCGGAGCCTGTGCTCCGCAACGGGAGAGGCCACAACAGTGAGAGGCCCGCATACAGCAAAAAAAAAAAAAAAAAAAAAAAAAAAAAAAAAAAAAAAATGTGAAAGTGCTCTGTAGGCCATACCAGTGACACCATTTAAGGAAGGTCTCTGAGTATTACACGTTTGCTCCTCTGGTTATCACATTACATGTGGTTTTTTTCTTTCAAGGTGTTTTCGGTCTCATTAGCCCTATACATGACATTCTTTAGTTCCCCAAGAAAAGGAACTATGTAGCTCTTATTCACAGTGCAGTGCCTAGCACACAGTAAATGCTTTTTATTTACTGACTGAATAGGTAAATGAATTAAACTCCTTTAGGGAAAGGTCAGGTCTTAACTCACTTCTATGATGCCAGTGCCTAGCACGGAACAAGAACTCAGTTTGCTGAATGAGGAAAGTGTATTCCTCCAGAAGTTAGAAGAGTGGGTTTCTAGTCAAGGTTCTGGCACTAACCAAAGGGGTCGCTCTCTGGGCCTATGTAAAATGAGGGAGCTGGTTGGCTCAAATAATCTCTAAAGTTCTAAAGGAGAAAACAGCTGGAGCGGCCTATGATTAGAAAGAAACTGCTCCAATGGTGACGAGTCCCAACAGACTTATCCCAGCTAGACTGCAAGGCTTATTGTCTACCAGCTCCTCAGAAAAGGCTGAGGTCATTTCCAGGTCCTCTCTAAAACTCTGTGATAAGAAACATGGGTCTAATACGACCAAGACTACAGTCATCAACAATAATGCCACCCAAATAATTAATCAGTGTTTCCCAAAGTCATGTCTGCAGAACAGTCCTGCATGTTAATAAGTGTTACTTGAAAAGGGGGCTTATAGAACCTGAGAATCACAGGGTAAGGTTCTCTGCTGTAGGTTTTCTCAGCACTAACATACTAATGTGCACTGCGAATCTCCCATGAAGAAGCAGCACTGTCCAAATTTACTTGTTCAAAGAATGTTTTACTTCAAAGGTCCCACAGAATACTCTTTGAGAAATTCTCCCTTGTATTAATACAGTTTCTCTCACATAAAGAACTCTACTGCCTTAACCCTTCTAGCATCCTTGAGAAGGGGCCAGAAAAAAACTTTTTTTTTTTGAGAGAGAGAGAGTAGAAGCATTTGGGCTCAAAAATTCCAGATCATACCAACTCATGTATTAAGGTATTTGATGTTACTCATTTGGTTCAGACAGTAAGAATTATACAACCTACCTGGTTTCCCTTTTCACCAAGTCTATCTAGAAAAGCAGAGTTCAGGTAGAGTAAGCTATCCTAGGCTTCTGGGAGAAGCAGCTCCTCTTCCACCGACACTCTCAAACCCTCCACTAGCCATCATACAGTTGTTTTTATCATAAGTTAATTTTTTAGAAAGTACTAAATAATGGAATAAATTACCCAGATAGTACTGTGCTGCTGCCCGGTTGGAATAAAGAACAGCATTCAAATCAGGGTCTGCACATTTCTTCTTTAATCCTTCAGTGTACGAAATCACAGCTTTCTTATAGTCTTTTTCTTTAAAGTAATCATTGCCCTCGTCTTTAAAGGTCCTGGCCTGTTCTGCAAAAAAGAGGAAAAATGATCACTGTTTCCTAATTTTTAAAGGGCTCATTAAAAATAATTCTAAATCATGCAACAATGTAATATATGACAAACAAAACCAAGAAACGAATAGGGAAAGAAAACTCAAAAATGAATGCTATAGGGCTTCCCTAGTGGCGCAGTGGTTTAGAGTCCACCTGCCGATGCAGGGGACACGGGCTCGTGCCCCGGTCCGGGAGGATCCCACATGCCGCGGAGCAGCTAGGCCCGTGAGCCATGGCCGCTGAGCCTGCGCGTCCGGAGCCTGTGCTCCGCAACGGGAGAGGCCACAACAGTGAGAGGCCCGCGTACTGCAAAAAAAAAAAAAAAAAAAAAAAAAAAAAGTATACTTATCCTAGCTCTTGGAGAGAAGACTCTTTTTTTCAAATATTATTTTGCTTTTTTTCTTATTTATTTGTTTATTTATTTATTTATTTTTGGCTGCGTTGGGTGTTCGTTGCTGCATGCGGGCTTTCTCTAGTTGCAGTGAGCGGAGGCTACTCTTCATTACGGTGCGCGGGCTTCTCATTGCGGTGGCTTCTCTTGTTGCGGAGCACGGGCTCTAAGCGCGCAGGCTTCAGTACTTGTGGCACATGGGCTCAGTAGTTGTGGCTCACGTGCTCTAGAGCACAGGCTCAGTAGTTGTGGCACACGGGCTTAGCTGCTCTGCGGCATGTGGGATCTTCCCCGATCAGGGCTCAAACCCATGTCCCCTGCATTGGCAGGCAGATTCTTAACCACTATGCCACCAGGGAAGTCTGAAAGGACTTTTTTTTTTAAGTACAGAAGAAACTGGGGGAAATTACACTTCTGTTTTTGTGCGTGTTGTTTGAGTCCCTGGAATGCAAATTACCCTCAACTTAGCAAAAGCCTACAAAATTGTGACAATTCAGTTCAAATTTCCCACCCAGTGAAAGCCCACTCCTACCTCCCCCACCTTTAGTATTCCAACAGCACCTATAGTTACACGTTGGCACTTATCACACAGGTTTGTCCTGATTCTTTAGGGCAGTTTGGCTATCCACTGGAATGTAACCTTTGAGGGCAGTCTCATTCATTCCTGTATCCCCAATGCCTAGCATTTAGTAGGTATCCAAAGAAGTATATTTGGAATAAATAGTGACAAGTTAGCTCGGGCTAACTACTTCTTGTTATCCATCAGAAGCTTTCTGACTCACACTTTATCTCAATTCAATGGAGGAACAAAACAAATGTTAGAGTCATTGAAGATACCTTCTGGAGATCGCTCTTCATCAAAAATAATTGACTGGAGGCAAGCCAAGTCAGGGTTCTCCCGGGGATCAATTTCTGATGGCGCTTTCTTCATAAATAGGGGGATCTTTTCAAATTCCTGGAGGTTGTTAAGAGAAGAATGAACTACATAAATAGGATTTTCCACTGAGTACATCCAATTCCATGTCTCTACATCAAAGTTTTCTTACTCATCATAATTTGCAAATCTTCATGATTGCCTTTCTCTCTCCCTATCCAGGCCCCAGTTTCCCATCTGTAAAACAGAGTGTAGAACAGTCCCTAAAGATCTTTCAGTTCTCACATTCTTATAAGAGTGGTAGTAATCACCATCAGTTGAGCGCTCGTATGTTCCTGGCACTTTACCCACCCTCTCACTTCAGCTTCGCCACAATCCCACGAGGTTGGTGTTACAGTTTGAGGAATTTTACAAATGAGGGGACGGGCTCAGATAGGTGAAATAACTGACCCAGTATTACAGCCAGTAAGTGGTGGAGTCACAAGTTTCTGACGCCAAAACCTGGACACCTAAACGTACTGGCAGCTTAAGAAGACCCTCAAAACTTCGCGGCCGATTTTTAACACTCAAGTAGAAACCACCTTTCCGCTGGCAGCGGCAGGGCTCGGAGGTGAGGGAGGCGCCTCGGCGCCCCGGAGGCCCCAGGAGTTCGGACGACGCGCGCGCGCACACACACACACACACACACACACTTGCGGAGACCCCGGGTCCGCTCACCTCCTCCCACTGGTCCTCGTGGAACCCGCCACGGTAAGGCTGGCTCTGGAACTTTTCCAGGAACGAGTCCATGGCGTCGTCAGAAGCCGCAAACGGCTCCGGCACCTCCATGTCAGCTCCCTGACTCTCCTGCCACCGTCCAGACGCCGAGAATCGTTCGACAACTTCCGGCGGCGTCGGTGCCCTTCCCTCAATCTTCCGGGCTGCGCCGGCCCTTGTGCCTCTGGTTCCGCCTTTCTGGGGGCGTGGCCGACCCGACTCCACCCCTCCCCCGGGAAGCACCGGCCCCGCCGCGCCCTCCCGAGTACTTATGGGGTCGTGGGTAAGCCCAGGGCCCCACAATACCCCACTATCACTTCATTCATTCATTTATTCAACCATTCAGTCAACCCATAGTTCCTAAGCTCCTTCCGTGTTCCAGGCCTGTTCTAGTCGCTGGGTATACAGCGCTAGGCAAAGCAGGTAAAATCCTTGCCCTCTAGGAGTTGATTAGGTAGAGGAGAGAGACAGACAATAAACAAATAAGATGTGAGAGTTTGTCGGGTGGTAGCAAGGACTATGGAAGAAAAGTTTTAAACAGGGTGGGCAGGCATTCAAGCAAAGGAAGAGGCCAGGGGTTGTCTGCACAAGAGCATTACCCATGGAGGGAACAGAGAGGGCTGGGCTCAGGGGTGCAGCGAGGCGTGTGAGTAGAAGGTAGGTGGGAGGGATAATGGGCTGTGAGTCTGAGCGTTTGGGTTTTCCTCAGCGTACAGTGGGACCTTCTGGAGAGTTCTGCGGAAAGGAGTGATGTGCTCACACTCTGTTTCTGAGGTTAACCACCTCTACCCTCCGTCCCCACAACTGAGATGGGAACAAGACCTCCAGGCCAGGTAAGCCTTCCTGTAACCCCTGGGTTACCCAGCAGCTGGCTGCTGGGCCCTGCATCGGGTGCTACAGTCTTGGCAGCTCACAGCCTAGTCTAGAAGGAAAGACAGGCAGGTGGCAGACCAATCTAAACCCCCGCTGGTCACAAGCCTGGGCAGTGGAGGCGCAGAGGAGTGGGTGTTCCCTGGGGGGTTCAGGGAGGTTTCACAGAAGAGGTGACACAGACCTGGGAGCAGAGATGAGGACTATCTCTGCAGCTGGATGGGGGCTGAAGGGAAGTTGGGCATTTTAGGCAGTGGGAGCCCATGTGCAGAGACACGCGGGTGGGCAACAGCCTGCATGCGGGCTACCGCAAGAGTTAAGAGGAAGACCAGCAAGGTGGGTGGGGACCAGAGGGCCTGACTGCCCTGTAGCCCTTTATCCTGCAGAGGACAGTGAGCCACTGACAGACCTATGGGCAAATTTGTCTTAGGAAGGCCTGGGTTGCCAGGTGAAGGATTGATGGGGGAGTCTGGATTAAGAGATTGACAAGGAGAATGCTGGTGAGAGGCCAGGGGAGAAAAGAGATCTGAAGCTCAGAAGCAGAGCTGGCAGGCTTGCTCATTATTTGACACGGGGATGAGACAGACGGCAGGGCTAAGGATGACACTTGGAGCCTTCCAGGGCCAGGACCGTGTGTGTTTTCCTTTCTACCTCACCCACACCCAGCAGAACACCTGGTCCAAATGCTCCCTTTCCTCTAAATCCAAACCTCCTTTTCCACACTTCCTCCTCTAGCCTGCTCCCTAAGGATTCCCTTTTATTCTCTTCATTTATTTTCCCTTCCTGAATACAGAGCCTACAAAGTCTTTTTGCTTCCTTTTTAAAATTTGATTCCTATAAAATCCTGTAAGAACTCATTTTACAGGTGATGGTAGGGAAGGTTCAGAGAAGGGAAGTGCTCTTTGACCCTTCCAGCTTGAGACTACTTGGGGGACTTGGCCAATAATCGAGCCTATCAGACTCCTTTGTGCTTCAAGACCACCCAGACCCAGAATAGGTGGCTGTTATTTATCAAGGCCACCAAGACCAGGATGCTGACCAATGAAAACAGCAGTGTCTCTAGGTGGAAAGGGCTCAAGCATGGAAGTTGGGAGGCCTTTGGGATCCACACTTCTATTGCTTCCTGGCATGACATTGGACAACACCCATCGTCTTTGAGCCCTGTCCTCATCTGGAGAACGTAGGCAATGAAGCCAACCTGCCTTCCCCTTAATTCCATATGGCTACTGTGAGATTCAAATGAGGCAATGCTTGTGAACATTCTTGGCAATGGACAAGGTTGTGCAAAATGACCACCCCATTTCCTACTCTCTCAGGCCCAGAATCCTGATGGCCTTGGCCTACATTTGTTGGAAGATGACTGTGTGGTCAACTTCATGGGTTCCTCATCCCCAGCAGGAGTTTAAATGTAGGTGCCCCTCAGGCTTACGTCTCTTCCTGCTCTGCACACTCACCCAGGGAATCTCAGCTCACACCTGAGCACAGATGAATCCCAAATCTGTTTCCATCTCAGATCCCTCCCACGTGCAGCCAGCACCCGGGGGCGGTCTCCACTAGCATGGCTGACAAGCCCCTCAAGTTCACCATGTCCAGACTGAACTCACCCCTCCCCCAACCTGCTCCTGGTCCTGAGGGACACTCAGTGGGGGACACCATTGGCCTAGTCATCCACCCAGAAACCTGGGCACCATCCTGACGTCTCGTTCTCCCTCCTGTCAACCACCAGATTCTGAAAATTCTCCTTCCTCATTCTCGCACAGGTCCAGTCACCCTCTCCATCCTGCACTGCAGCCCAGGCCCCTGCCAGGCCCCGAAAGCCTCTAGCCGAGTCTCCCTGTCTGTGCTCTTGTCCAACCCCCCAACCCAGCACTTTCCCTCCATTCCTGCATGAGCCTTCTTCCTCTCTGTTTTCTGATTTATTCCCTTTTATGCTCCAGAGCCCTCCTCCTTTCCCACTCCTATCACTCTAATGTGTTTTAATGGACATTTTCAGTTTGTAAGTGTCCTTGCAAGATGCAACTTCTTTTGTGCATATGTTTTATATAGTTTTTTCCCTCAGCACTAGGTTTTAGGTCCCATCCATGGTGCTACATGTACCCCTATTGCCCCTAACTGCTGCGTGGGACTCCAAAGTGCCCATTCACTTCCCGAAGATGGGTCCTCAGGCTGCCTCCTCTCCCTTGCACCACAGATAACACTAAGACTTCCTCATACATCTCTCCTTATGGACCTATGGGAATATTTCCCTGACATGTGTGCCCACGAGTGGAATTGCTGAGTTACGGGCATGCATAAACCTAATATGACTGAAGAGTGACAGATTCCTGTCCAGAATGGCTACCCTATCAGCAGTGCCTGTATGCACACGAGGAGGGAGCTTTCTAAAGCAGACATCTGCTCACATCTCCCCACTGCTTGCCTCTCCCCTTCCCCCCATGCCTTCCCAGACTCTGAAGTCTTCCTCCTTAACACAGGCTCCAAGGCCATACTGACCCAGCCCTTGTCCTCCTCTTCCTTCCCACTCTGGGCTCCAGGGCACCTACATATCTGTAGTTGGTTCTTGGTCCCATGTGCCCTTCTCTTCTCCATACATGCCTGTCATATGGTCATCTTTCCAAACCCCCTGGAGGGACGTCTCTTCTCTGGGAAGCCTTCCCTGACACTCCGACCCCCAGCTGCCTGATGTACCTCCTCTGGACTTCACAGCCTCTATGCTAACGTTCAGCACAGCATTGACCTGCTGGGCTGTTCGTGTCTTTATATGTCTCTGATACTTCCATTAGGCCAAAGTTTCTCAACCTTAGCACCTCTGACAATTTGAGATGGACAAGTCTTTGCTGTGGGGCTGCCCTGTGCACTGTAGGATGTTTAGCAGCATCCCTGGCCTCTACCCACTAATGACAATAATATTACCACCCCAAGTTGTAACAACCAAACATGTCTTCAGACCTAGCCAAAATCACCCCCAGTTGAGAACCACTGCATCAGACTATGAACTTCCCAGGGCCTGGGGCTGGGACTCATTCACATCTGTATCTCTGGCACCCAGAGCAGGCCTGGCCCAGGTTAGGTGCTCAGTAAATACTGCCCGAATGAGTGGTGACCAATTGCTGGGCAAAGACTGGAGGGTGGGACTCAGAGATCAGGATTCTGGGATATGCATGATATCATGGGGTGGAGGGGTTTCTCTTTCCTCCTCCAAAGGCTACCCAAATCATCATCTCCTTTTGTTCTTATTCCTCCCTGTGAGGGAGGGGAACCTGAGACATCTAGCAGACTTACTGTGTGGCCTTGAGCAAGCCATACCACCTCTCTGAGCCTCAGCCTCCCCACTTATAAGATGTGGACAAAACAGCCTATGTGCATCTGTAAATGTTGACTGACTCAAGGATGAAGGCCATGCTCATCTCATAGGAAACACTCCGTGAGGAGAGGCAAAACATGTGCATTTATAGTGAGCACAGCTGGGACCATGGCCACCTCCGAGGAGGGCTGGGGGCTCAGGGACATCACTGCTTCAAGGACATCTTCAAGGAACCCAGCGCCTGCATGATACAGGAGCGCTGCTGGTGGGAAGAGGGCAGGTTCTCACAGCTAGGGCTCCAGCGGTGCGTGGTAGCCGGGTCACACACCCAAGAGCCCCATGTGGCAGTGGCCAAGAGTTCCGCCAGCAGCTGGCCAGGATGCTGTCCTGGGCCTGGGCCACGTAGATGCACACTGTTGCTTCTGGGTCATGTCTCAAGTTTTCCAGAGCTGAGTTATGGGGAGGAGAGAAGTCGCTTGTTAAGACCAGGTCCACCCATGAGTCTCACACCTCATCCTTCTCCCTTCATGCCTTGGCTTTAGCACTCTGCTTTAGCACTCTGCTCAGCATCCCCTCATCTCCCAGCTCTTCAAATTGTTTCATTGCCTTTTTGAAGCCTGAATCAAAACCTGTGTCCAGGAAGCCTTCTTTGACTAACCCAGCCTATCTTCATGCTCCCATCAGCTTCCCCAGTTACAAAATTTACATGCTCCCTTAAGAGTCTGAACTACTTGCTCTACACTAAATGGTTTTTGGTCTTATTTTCTGAGCCTCGTTTCCTGGATCATAGGCTCCCCTAGGGCGGGGTTGTGTGTCTGTGTCTTGGTGACTCCACAGTACTTAACATGTACTTGCCTGGGTTAATACCAGCACAATTGGACTGAGCTGAAACCCCTGGCCTTGGGACATAACCCTTCCCTTTCCCATTACCCACTGTGAGCCTACTCGTTCCCTCACTGGCCCCTGAAATCTCACCAACACAGGGCAAGACTTACCGGCTTTAACTTCATTCAGATGATCTTCCGTCATGATGCTCTCCATGCAGGGGACCAGGGACACTTGAGCATAATCCGAGAGGTGAGTGCCTCCACCTCCCAACTCTGACCCCCACCTTTGGACCAGACCGCCTCAGAAACGCTCTCCCTACCCTCTTCTAGCCCCACAAGTGAGGACACAAAAAGAGAACTTTGTCTTGACCTGGGACAGATTCCCTACGACACAGATTCCTAGGAGACGTGGCAGGTCCAGCAGGCAGGGGTGGCACCAGGACAGGGGCAGGAGCTGGGCTGCAGCTGACTCTGAGATGTGGCCCTAGGTGGTCTCTTCCCCAGGCTGGTCCTTAGTGTCTTTAGACTCAGGGAGGTGCTTCCTCGGCACACCTTCCTCCAGGGAGTTTGAGCCACAGTAACAGGAAGGGTACCAAGTGCCTCGCATACCTTCCGGGCAGGTGGTTGGTGGGGCCCCGGGAGGGGCTGAGACTCAGCTCCTCGGCCACACTGCTCAGCCCTACCCTGCTCCCAGCCTGCATGCCCAGCTCTTAAAGTACCTGCTGATCCTTGAATGAGCCGTACCTCTCAAAAGGCCCTTCCCACACTTCTGTGCCTGGCTAATTCCTATTTGTCCTTGAATATTCAGTTTAACACAGTCGCTCCTCCAGGAAATTTTTCCTGACCCTGCCCCCAAGCTAGTTAAATGCCTCTCTGGGTTCCCAGACTCTCTGAGTTTCTCTCTACTTATATATACTGTGTTGTATTTTACTTGTGATTCGTGAACATCTCCCACCAGACCAGGGGTTTCTTCAGCTTAGATGCACTGGGGATGGGGGAGTAGGAAGGATAGTCTCTGAGTGTATGCTTATATGCATTTTTCTAGGGAAAGTACTCATAACTTTCTTCAGGGTCTCACAAAAGATCCATAACCCACAAGAGGTTAAGAATCAAAACACCACAGTAGGAGCTGTCTGCAGGTAGATGCAGGTGCTACCCAGCTTTCTTTTCCCAGCACAGGCCTTGACGCAGAGAAGACTCCCAGGGTGTTAAACACCAACATTTTTAGAAGTGATTAATTTGGAGCAAGATTTAGAGAAGCCAAAATTTAAGAAATAATGTCACTCTGTGTGAGAAGGTGTCCCTGAGCCGGTCCCCACAGCCTGAGGGACTGCCCGCCCACCCCACCCCCGCCCCGCTCCCTCTCCTGGGCATCACTCATATGTCCCAGAACTGATCACATTAAGAGCCACCCCTACACCTCCCCACCCCCAAACATCAGCATCACCTCCTGAAAAGTTCTATGTTTCTCTAGGCTAAGCGCAGTGCCTGACACAGAGAAGAGGATCAATCAATGTTTGCGGCATAAGCCAATGAATGCATGCATGAATGACAGGATGGATGAAAAACTGCAAGTGAATTGGGCGAAGGTACTAAAAGAAACATCGCTTTACAAGGTGGAGGGCTGGGAACGTCATCCTCTCCAAGCCTCTCTGCAGTAGGGTCTCCTGATCCTTGAAGGGTGTGTGGATATTTCAGGGAGCGGAGGGGAGGGGGGTAGCTGAGAGGAGAAAGCGTGCCATCAGAAGGGTCCTATGAGGGGACCCTGAGCGAGGGGAATCTATGGTTTCTCCCCCAGAAAGGCAGAGGTCGGGACTGTGGAAAGAAGGATGCAGGTGACTAACACTGAGGGAGCACCTTTATCTGCAGTGTTCACACACGCAAAAAATATTCTCATCCGGTCCGTGAAGTAGGAGTTGATCCCCATCTTACCGATGATCCTGCAGATCTTACAGAGGAGGCTCAGTGGGAGTAAATGACTCAGTTGGGGTCACACAGAAAGGGGATCATGGAGCTGAGATCCTAGTTCACTTTTCCACTGTGCAGCTTGGCGCCTCCTGCCAAGGTCAACGGCAAGCTCCTGCTGGGCCTGGACCCCACCGTACTCAGGGGGGAAGCAGCACTTCTGCGTACAGATGCCAAGGTTGTGACCTTGGCTCACTTCCCAAGCAGTGATCTCAGAGGAGGGGAGACCTTTCTAATTTATACCAAGGCCGTCTGCTGGCCAAGCCTCGCACCCAAGGGGAGGCATCCACCCAGTGCCAGAAGGGCCGCAGCTTCCTTCCCAGGGGAGGAAGCAGTAGGACTAGTTCTGCTGGGGCAGGTTACCTATGAACATGACCGAGGACTTCCAGAGGGAGGCCCTGGGACTCTTGGTGTACTCCAGGCTCTGGCTGAGGAACGTGAAGGCACTGTCTCGATGGGTGTCCACCTGGGACAAAGAGAAACCTGAGAGTGCTGGGCCCTCAGAGGGACTACCCATCCAGCCCTCCCAAAGTTAGGAACGGGGACCATGTCAGGCAGTCAGGTCCTGGCTCCTTGCCTCCTAAACATCTCTGCTACCCATTCTAGACTCTCCCAGAGGCCAGGCCTCAAGTTCTCTTAGCTGATTGCAACAGTGATTTCAACGGTCCTCCTGCCTTGGTTGTCTCTTCTTCCAATCCACCCACCTGCTACAGCCGGAAGGTAAGTTCTAAAATGCAAGTCCAGGGACTTCCCTGGTGGCACAGTGGTTAAGAATCCACCTGCCGATGCAGGGGACATGGGTTCAAGCCCTGGTCTGGGAAGATCCCACATGCCGCAGAGCAACTAAGCCCATGCACTACAACTACTGAGCCTGTGCTCTAGGGCCCTCGAGCCACAACTACTAAAGCCCGTGCGCCTAGAGCCCATGCTCTGCAGCAAGAGAAGCCACCACAAGAAGAAGAGAAGCCCGCGCACCACAATGAAGAGTAGCCCCCGCTCGCCACAACTAGAGAAAGCCCGTACGCAGCAATGAAGACCCAACACGGCCAAAAATAAATTAAAAATAAATAGATAAATATATTTTAAAAAATAAAATAAATGCAAGTTCAGCCAGAGCTGAGAATGGACATGGCATGCGAGGGACATGACTAAGGAGACAGGTTTGACCAAGGTAAAAGATTCAAGTTACAGAGCAGTGGGGAATAAACTAGAGACTTAGGAGGGTCTTAAAAGTCCTTAAAATCCAGATAGGAATAGGGCTTCCTTATGCATTAGAAAATACAAAGCCAGCACTCATTCTTAATAGGGCAATGACAAAGCAATGTTTTCGGCAAAATAGTCTGACAGTGGTGTTCAGGTTGGGTGTGATCAAGTAGAAACTAGAGGGCAGGCAATCTGCTAAGAGACTGTTTAGGGAGATGAAGAGAAGTCTGATCTGATCACTCCTGTTGACAATGTGCATGTCCGGGAATAAACTCCTGGGCCTGGTGGGCAAATCAGGCTCAACTTCCATCACCACCTCCATGCACACCATGCTCCGGTCCCCAGTCGTGGCCCAGCTCTCCCCAGATCTGTACCTGGTACAAGCCATTGCTCCTGACTGGAGTGCCTTTCCCTCTTTCCTTCCTGATGAGTTCCCTCTCATTCTTTGGCACTCAGCTCAGAAACCAGCTCCTCCCCAAAGCTTTCCACAAGCCTCAGGCAAAGCCGATCCCACCACTCTTGACGTTTCCATAGCATGTTGCACAGCCTTTGTCATGGCACCTATGACATTGGCCTATAATTATTTATACCTATCTCCCCCACTGAATCTGGTGTTCCCCCCAAAGAAGGGGCCAGCTCACTCAGCTCAGAGTCCTCAGTACCCTGGACAGAGCTTGGCATGGCACAGGTGCCCAGAAAGTGTTGGGTGAATGAATGACTAGGTTACGGACCCCTTCTTAAAGCTAAGGCTAGAGGTTGACCTTCATATGAGCAGAGCTGTTGATGCCTGGAGAGCAAAGAAGAGACTGAGAATCTGGAAGGGTTTAATGCAGAGGTCACAAGCTGGCAGCCCACAGGCCACAAGTGGCTGGCAGGGCAGCGGCCAGCACAGTGTTTTAAATAAGCTAAATTGATTGTTAATTAATGTCTTTAAAAAATCTAGATTTTCTTGTGAAACTGGAGGCCCTGGTGAGAGTGGGCTGCATGGTGAGCTGGAGCTCTCCACTCGTGCTTTCAACAGAGCCTGGGGGGACTTCCCCGGTGGTCCAGTGGGTAAGACTCTGCACTCCCAATGCAGGGGGCCTGGTTTCGATCCCTGGTTGGGGAACTAGATTCCGCATGCATGCCGCAACTAAGAGTTTGCATGCCGCAACTAAGAAGCCTGCATACCACAACTATGAGCCTCCATGCCACAACTAAAAGATCCTGCATACCACAATGACGATTTCGCATGCCGCAACTAAGACCTGGCACAGTCTAAATAAATAAATATTTTTTTAAAAAAGGAAAAAAAAAATAAAACGAATGCTTAAAAAAAAAAAAAAAAAACCAGAGCCTGGGCACTCCAGGTTGTCACAGCCCTACCACCTCCACGTCACTTATAATCATAATCTGCGCAGTCACAGATCATGGTAAATATTTGAATTAGCGACCCTGGTCAAACACTTCCTCCAGGCCTTTTTCCCTCTGTAAAATGAGGTAAAATATTAGGCACCGGATTGCAGAGGTTTTGAGCATTGTTGATAACAGTTATTGTTGCAAAGTAACAATCTGTTACTCTGTATATTTTTGTTAGGTTGGTGGGAGAATGGGGATGCTGTAGGCCCCAGCCAGATCTCCCTTAGGGTGTAAAGGATTTATTCCCCCAGGTACAGATTGCTTTGGTGGAAGAGAACTGCTGGCCCAAAGTCACGTCCCTTCCCAGGCTGGCTGGCATCCAATGACAAGGCAATCCACAACCTCAAGACCTTCTTCAAGGGACAGAACCAGAAACTGACAGATGGCTCGGTCTATGTGGAAACCTGACCCCTAGTTCCAATGTGAGGAATCTCAGCATAGTGTTGGCTATGACTTCTCCTGAAACTACACTGCAGCTTGACTCCTCCCTCAGCCATTCCTGCTCGCTGCCCTTTCCTTCCACAGGGACTGATCCCAAAGGTGCACCCTAATAAACCTCCTGCATGCCAGTCTCTGCCTCAGAGTCTGCATCCTGGGGGACACGGCCCATAACAACAGGGAAGGTAGATGGGACTAGATGGCAGAGCTTCCCAAATTGTATGTGGAGGAACCAGGCTGCATCCTGCAGTGCAGCATTTCACGTATATGTGGCTCTCTCCTACTGCAGGATGTTCTCAGGTGTTATGTCGAAAGGGAGTTCTGTGGTTAAATAACTTTGGGAAACCATGAATTAACCATGAAACATTTCCTCAGCACAGAACATCTCAGAGCTTTAATGTACCGATGGCACTGCAAATCTCCAAGAGGAAATGACGATGCAGTATTTCCCAAACTTATTTGTCTTGGAACTTCTTTTCTCCCCTGTGGGGCATATCTCGTAGGACTGGTGTTGCAAAGAATACACACTGGGAATTACTGTTGTAGAAAAGGAAGCCAATGGAGCCCTTCAAGCAGGGATATAATATAGACAGACTGTGTTTTAAGCAGACCATTTTGGTGGCCTGAATGGGGAGTGGACTGGAGGGAATGAGATTCAAGGCTTGGGGACCCACTGGATGGCTGGACCAATGGCCCTGCTGAGAGACATCCATGACCTGAACTAAGGGTAATGATAGTGGGGAGGGGGAGGGAAAGACAGATTCAGAGGTATTAAGGATATTTAAGATTGATCAAAGGTGAAGGTGAGGGAGAGGAATAAGCCTCAATTAGTTTTAGGTTTCAGCTTTTGGGGATCTAGAGGGACAGAGCAGAACTGACGTGGGATGGGCATAAGTTCAGAAGAGATGCTGAGCTTAAGGTGTGTGTGGTTCATTGGGGGAGATGTCGGTAAGCCATGGAGAGGGAACACCAGAAGTGGAGAGAGGAGTGAGAGACAAAGATGAACTTCCAGGAGCCAACGACTTGTAGGTGGTAATGGAATTGTCAGTAAGGATGCTCATGTAAAAAGAAAAAAGAGGCAAGGAAAGAAACTGCCACCTCCAACATACTCATAAGGACCCACTGTAGTCTTGGAAGCACTCACAAGGTACTTGCAAATTTTGGCCACCATCTCCTGCTGGTTGTCCCAGGGCTTCCGACTGTAAGCTCTTTCTGGCAATTCCCAAACCATGAAGCAAGAACAGTGGAACAGGGTCTTCACACATTTCTGGGGGCCAACAGGAAGAGAACACCAGAGCAGTGGAATTCCAGAATAGCCAGAACGTGTTCCAAAAAACCAAACTGTATGAAACTGGATTTTGGAAAAGCAATTCCTATTTGAAACATACAAGTGAAGTTGGCTGTTTTGAAGAGAAATACTGACATGGGTACCTTTGGTAAACAGACTCGGCCAGACATAAATAAACTGTCCAGTGATGGATCATCTGTGATTCTAGGTTGGGTTCTGTAAAGAGGGGTGCAACCTCAGGGCCGTGCACACTCACCTGGCTCACCTTGGCATTGCCCTCTTGCACGGTCAGCAGCAGGGGCACCAAGGTGCTGATCAGCTGCTCCTCCATGGCCGGGGTGCGGGGCGACCGCAGCTTCTGGACCACCTTGCCGTACAGGTTGATGTAGGAGGAGCGCACGTCCTCTCGTGACTGGGGCAGATCCAGAGGCTCAGGCATGCTCCGTCTTCCAGGAGGCTGCCTGGGCCTCTGTGCCCCACATGGAGGAACACGGCTTTCCTTCCACTCATTCTGAGGGCTCCTCCAGGCGCAAGTCACACAGAGACGGAACACAGTGAAGGCCACCTGGTGGGCCGATCTGGGGCTGGCGTCTCCCTCAGCAAAGCCTAGGTCTGGAGCTCTGCCCACTCTTCCCAGCCAAGGTCCCCACTAGCCTAAAATGTGCCTTCCTGCCAAGTGGGAAAATGCCCCCCTCTTCTGCGACCAATCAAAAAACAGTGACCCCTCTAGGTGGACCAATCACAGTGAGGCAAGTCTCTGGGGAAACTTGATGACGCAAAAAGACCTCCCTCTGTGAGAACTAATTAGAAAAGGAACATTCTCTGTGCAAACCAGTTACAAAGAGACAAGGACCAGTCGGGACTAGTGCCCCTTCCCCTGGGCTGACTCGGCCTCGCCCAGGTCCCAACAGGCTGTGGGAGCTACTGCAACTCCCAGAGCAGTAAAGAACTGCCCTCCGGGTGCCACCACACCCCATCCTCCCACCCCCATGGAATTCCTTACATCAGTGAAGTGTGGAAGCAGGATCTGCAGCATCTCCACATAGACCGAGCTGTCCATCAGCTGCCGGTCCTGCCCCTTGAAAATGATCTTGATGCTGTGGACCGCCTCCACCACCAGCAGCCCATCCACACTCTTCAGACCCTTCACCATGGAGGGCAGGAGGGCCTGCACCTTGGTGGTCTGTGGAGAAGGAGCACTTGGGATGGGGACTCCTATCTGTGCTAACAGGTGGAAGACCCATCCTCTGATTCACTGAGATGAACTTGGTCAAGCAAGTCCCACCTCCAGCCCTTTGCTTATGTTGTCCCACCTGCCTGGCATGCCCTCACTCAAGCTCCTGCTGTCCCCAAAGCCCTCTTTGGCCTCACTGACTCCTTCCTAGCCTGGATACCTGAGGCCCTTTGTTGTCTCCCCACTTCTTGGCACTATATAGATGATACCATGAGTTGTTAGTTAGCTTTCTGAGTCTATATCCCATCCCTTTGTCCCTCTAAATCCTAAGCTGCAACAACAGTGCCTGGTAGAGAAAAACACAGCACTTTTAAAAATGTTAATGATATATCAACAATCTGGGACTCAGTTTCCTAATCTGTAAAATAGGAACAATTCCTGCCATCCCCAGCCCCTCCTATACACACTGCCTTTAGGGTCATTGTGAAAAATCTGAATTTAGAAACTATTTTCTAAAGAAAAAAATATAGAGGGAATTATTAAGTGATACCCATTTTACAGATGGGATAACTGAGGCAGAGACAGAAATGAGCTCTGATTCCAGCCACCAGCATTGGAGAGTCAAGGATGGCCAAGCTCCATCCTTCCTCCTGTCAGGGGCCTGGCTGGGTGGGCTCTCCCCTACCCTCCACTTACCTTCTCAGTCCTTCAGGCCAGGATGACCAGGCCTCGGATGGACAGCACCTTCATGATGGGGTCCCGGTGGTTCAGGCCTTCTGCCATCTGCCCCAGAGAGTATTCCTCAGGGATGCGTCGCCCCTCCTCCATCTGGAGGAGCTGAGGAAGTAAGGGTAATTACTCCCTGGCCCAAGGGGTACCTCAGGCCCTGTTTGCCTCTGGGGCCTCATTCACACCTGCCTACCCTCTAGCCCACATTCTTACTACCGGCCAGCTTCTAACCAAGCTGCCCATCATTCACAGAATGACCCAGGCTGTTTTGTCCCCTCTGTGTAGGCAGGATGCCCTTCTGCCGGGGCTCTCACCTCCACTCTAGCCCCAGCTCACTGTGCACAGCTCCATCCAAAACTCAGCCCCCCTGAAGGCATGTTTGACAGTGTCCCCAGGCCTCACCAAGGCTGACTGCTCCCTTCTCTGGGGCCCTGGTAGCCCTGAACATGGAAACCTTAGTTCCCCCATGTACTTATGCATCTGCCTCCCGTATCCTATCCCACTGGCGGCTTCCTTGAGGACACAAACTGAGCCTTTCTCCTTGGGCGCCTGTTACCTGATACAAGCTCTGGGGTGAAGTGTGTGCTCACAGAACACTTGTTGCCTGAGTTCACATCCAACAAGAAATGGTTCCTTTCCTCCTTAGAGTTGCCCTCCAGGACTTCCCTGGTGGTCCAGCGGTAAAGAATCCGCCTTACAATGCAGGGGACGTGGGTTCAATCCCTGGTCAGGGAACTACGATCCCACATGCCATGGGGCAACTAAGCCCGTGCGCCACAACTACTGAGCTTGTACACCTCAACTAGAGAGCCCGTGTGCCACAAACTACAGAGCCCACGCACCCTGGAGCCTACTCACCACAAAAGAACTGCCCTCCTCCAGTGCCCCCCATTGTCCCAGCCCCAAACCAGGCATCACTCTCATCTCCTTCCTCTCCCTTGCCCCCCACCTCCAGCACCCAACCGGTCTTCAGTTCCTGCCTAGTCATCCTCATAAGCACTTCTCCCATCTGTTCCCTTGTCCTCCATCCACTGTGACTATTGAGACCCTGTGTCTGTGATGAGAAGAGAGAGCTGGAGAGAGTGGGCAAGACAGTTGATGGGGTGGGGAGTGGGGGAGGCAGGAAAAGTGGGGCCCACCTACCACCTGCCCTCCACCCATCATAAAACACTGCTGTTCTGCACCAGTGTGCTGGCACTGTTCTAAGTGCTTTATGTGAACTCACCTAATCCTCATCAAAACCCTAGGAGAGGTCAGAATGGCCATCATCACAAAATCTACAAACAATAAATGCTGGAGAGGGTGTGGAGAAAAGGGAACCCTCTTGTACTGTTGGTGGGAATGTAAATTGATACAGCCACTATGGAGAAGCTGGGACGAAGTGAGAGAGTGGCATGGACATATATACACTACCAAATGTAAAATAGCTAGCTAGTGGGAAGCAGCCGCATGGCACAGGGAGATCAGCTCGGTGCTTTGCGACCACCTAGAGGGGTGGGATAGGGAGGGTGGGAGGGAGGTGCAAAAGGGAGGGGATATGGGGATATACATGTATGTATAGCTGATTCACTTGGTTATGCAGCAGAAACTAACACACCATTGTAAAGCAATTATACTCCAATAAAGATGTTAAAAAAATAAAGATAGTATTGGATTATAACTCAAAGAATCAAGTAAATATCCACGAGTCTGCTATAAAAAATGACCAAATAAATATGTGAAAGTAGAAGGAACAACTCTTACAGAAGAATTCCAACTAATAATTGTAGGCTGAATGAAGGAAATAGAAAAATCACCATTTGAAAACCACAGGAATAATGGCTCCAGGCAGGATCCATTGATGAATGCTAAAATTAGGGGGTAAAAGTTTAAGTTGCCTAGTTTCAAATTATCTCTCCACATATATTTCTTAACTACAAAAGGATATGTGTTACCCTCACAGTCCGAACCACCTTCACCAACTGATGAAAGTTAACATCATCAATAATGAGAAGTTAAAACAGAGGTCATGGGGCCCCTGACATGATGCCCTGAGAGGTCACATCACCTATACAGGTTCTTCTCCTAAATGCATAACCTCAGTCTAATCTTGGGAACACATGAGACAAAGCCAAATGGAAGGATGTTCTACAAAATACCTAGAGTTAGTCTTTCAGTGTGCCAAGGCCATGACAGACGAGATTAGAGGAGATGAAGGAGGTCCCATTAAGTCAAGTAATGTGCAAGGTGGGATCCGGAATGGATCCTGGAACAGAGGTCCCATTAAGTCAAGTAATGTGCAAGGTGGGATCCGGAATGGATCCTGGAACAGAGAAAGGACATCAGTGGAAAACCATGGAATCTGAGCAGTCTGCAGTTTATAGTATTGTACCCATGTCTTAGTTTCAATTATTGTACTATTTTTATGTAAGTTGTTATCATTGGGGGTAGCTGGGTGTGGGATATACAGGAACTTTCTTATTATTTTTACAGCTCCTCTGTTACATCTAAAATTATTTCAGAATAAGAGTGAAACAATAAAAGATTTAAAATTTTTGCTTAAAAAAATAAAACCTATGAGATGGGCAATTCATTATCCCTGTATTATAAGAAAGCAAGGCACAGACAGGTTCAGCAACTTGCCGAAGGTCACAGCTCCCTTGAGGACTTCACCCGCCATTGGAAGAAGTAAGCACACACACAGTCACAGCATGGGGGGCTGGGGGAGCCGGGGAGGGACATCTGAGCGACATCAAAGCACCACTGTGAACATGGTGGGCCTGGCTCTGGCCAGGAGTGGGCCACCTCTTCTGGGGAGCAGGAGAAGGACGGAAGCTGGGTGAGGACCCCTGCCCCAGGGAGGGAGGGCCAATGCTCAGGGCTCCAGGAATGGAAGGATGTTGGGAATGCTGGGAAAAGTTAAGCCTACTGTCCCTGACCTTGTGGGCACAGGAGGTCCAACCTCCACCCCCTCCCCCAAGAGCCCCTGTGGCAGCCACTAACAGACAGAGAGAGGACCGCCTCTCCCACGAGGCTGACCAGGATAGAGGAGCCAGGCGGGCAGACCTGGTCTAAATCTCTCTGGACAACTTGAGCTCTGTGACCTTGAAAACTGCCTCCTACCTCGCCGACACATGAGCTTCACAATTCCTGGTTTTCAGGGCTGCTGTGCTGATGAGTGGGGTAGCAGATAAAAGAGGTCAGCGTGGTGTTTGGCATGTGGCAGCCCCTCAAGAAATGGCACTTTCCTTTTCCTCACCAGGGTCATGGGGGAAATTAGAAGTAGACCCCATCAGAGCTGAGGCTGTAACCCCGACTCCTGGCTCCAAGACACACGCTTGTCCTCTTGGAGATGACATATTCTGCTGGTGCCTGCAGAGCCAGGCAAAGTGTTCACTTGGGTGCTCACTCATCCATCCTATCCCCACTTCTTGGGGGCCCTCTTGGGGCTGGGTTTAGGGATGCAACATAAACACAATGTAGTTCCTACTCCCAAAACTCACATTCCACTGGAGAGGTAGAAAGGTGCAAGAAGTGCTGGGATTGCCATGCTGCCCTCTGTCCACCTGGCAATCTTTACTCAAGGCCCAGCTCAAATGGCACCTCTTCCAGGAAGCCTTCCTTAACCTTCCACTCTCTGAGCAGACAGTGAGCCTCTGAACCCCACTGTACAGACCCTGGTGATAGCCCAGACCCACTGTGTGGCAGCCAGCAGGTCACAAGAGGAAGATGGGATGGCGGTTAAGAGAGTGGGTTTTCCAAATGTCCATTGACCAGTGAATGGAGAAACAACATGTGGTATGTACATACAATGGAATATTATTCAGACTTAAAAAAGAATGAAATTCTGACCTGCGTTACAACATGGATGAGCCTTGAAGACATTATATTAAGTGAAATAAGCAAGACATGAAAGGACAAATATTGATGAATCCACTTATATGAAACCTAGAATAGGCAAATTCATAGAGACAGAAAGTCGAATGGTGTTTACAGGGGCTGAGGAAACGAGGGAGGGAGAGTTAGTGTTTAATGGGTACAGAGTTTCAGTTTGGGAAGGAAAATGAAAAACTTCTGAAGATGGATGGTGGTGATGGTTGCACAAAAGTGTGAATGCACTTAATGCCACTGAGCTGTACACTTAAAAATGGTTAAAATGGTAAGTTTCATGAAATATATATTTTTTACCACATACACAACCACAAGCACACACACACAAAATGAGAGTGTACTTTAGAGCCCAGGTGTCTGGTTTGAATCTTGGATCAGCCACTTAACGAGCTGTGTGGCCTTGGGAAAGTTACTTAAATCTGTGCCTTGGTTTCCTCCTCTAAACTAGGGGATGGAATAGTATATGCATCATAGGATTATTGTGAGGATTAAATGGATCGATATGTGTAAAGCTCTTAGAATATGCCTAGAAGGTAGTAAGTGCTCAATAAACGTTGGCTATTGTTATTGGCAAGTCTTCCCTTCTGGGGTCAACCCTACTAACCTTCTCCTGACTCATCTCTCCCCAGTACCCACTCCAGTACCCCCATACACTCACTCAGCTTAGTTGTCACTTCCTCCAGGAAGGCCTTCCTGATGTTCCCCCACCCAACACATCAAGACTTTTGTTCTCCCACCACAGCCTGAATTGCCCCCATCATAGCACAAGTCACTCTATAGTACCCTGTGTTATAACTGGGATGTACTCTGTCTCCCCTCCCAAACCAAGAACTCCTTGAGAGCAAGGCAGAGTCAAATTCATATTTGTGGCTCCAATCTGGTACCTGGCACACAGAGGTGCCCAGCAAACATTGGTGGTTGCCTGGGGCAAGGGGGAGTCTGGGAAGAATGGAATGGGGTGGAGGGGGTAGAAAGAAGAGGAGAGATGGGAGGGAGGAGGGAGAGAGAGCTACGAAGCCTTTGTACTCAAGAGAAATCATGTTCAGGAAAGACTCTAAAGTGTTAAGTACTTATTGCACAGGAGAAATGACCAGCAATGGGAACTGAGGCCTATGCTCAGGGGAAGGTCCGGGGGGACCCCTGCCCCAAGCCCAATGCCCAGTCTCTACCTCCACGAAGAAGGCAGTGGCAGTGATCTTGTGCTTCTTGTCGCCTCGCTCCAAGAGCGGGATGAGCAGATAGAGGATGCGGCACAGCTCCTGGCAGGAGTAGTGCACCATGGCCCTGGGAGTGGGGGTGGGGGAACAGTGCCCTTAGGCTCTCCAGCTCCAGGGGCATGTGCTGGGTGGGGGCCTAGCCTCAAAACTCAAAACTCTGGGTAAGCCCAAGTCACCTGGGTTCCTGCATCCCCAGGGTTTCCCACCTGGACAGGATCTCAGAGACCATTTGGTCTAACTGCTTCATTTTACAGATGGGAAAACTGAGGCCCAGAGTGGGAAAGTGACTTGCCTGAGAGCACAGAGCAAATCAGTAAGAAAGACAGGCTTAAGACCCCTGAGTGCACAGGACCACTCCAGCAGGAAAAGACAGGAAGGAAAGGGTGTGAGGACCCACTCACTAGGCACCAGGCAGCAGCCAGACACTTTCAAGTAGTTATTGCATTTGATCCTCACCATTACCCTTTGAGGGAGGTTACTGTTGTTAACCTACTTCATAGATGAGGAAACACAGGCTTTGAGTGTGAAGTGCTCAAGGTCATAGAGCTGGAAAATGGAAGAGCTGGAGCCCTAACCCAGGGCTCCCCACTCCAGCTGCCTCGTTCATTCTACTAAGCCAGTGGTTTTCAAAGCGCGGCCCCTGAGCTTCCCTGGTGGCACAGTGGTTGAGAGTCCGCCTGCCGACACAGGGGACACGGGTTCGTGCCCCAGTCTGGGAGGATCCCACATGCTGAGGAGCGGCAGCTGGGCCTGTGAGCCATGGCCGCTGAGCCTGCGCGTCCGGAGCCTGCTGTGCTCCGCAACGGGAGAGGCCACAACAGATACCGCAAAGTGCGGCCCCTGGACTAGCAGTATCAGCATCACCTGGGAATTTGTTAGAAATGCACATCCTCAGGCTCCCATCCCAGGCTAACTGAATCAGAAACTTTAGAGGTGGGGCCCAGCAATCAGTGTTTTAACGAGTCCCATAGATGATTCTGATGCACCCTCAAGTCTGCACTATGCTTCATTAATCAATGAGTCCAGGAAAGTGTGTCAGCCAAGAGTAGAGTCTGGAGTAAGACAGCCTGGGTTCAAATTCTGGCCCTACCACTAGCTGTGTGACTTTGGGCAAGTCACTTAACTTCTCTGGGTCTCAGGTTCCTCATGGGTAACACTGGGAAAATAATAGTGCTATTTCATCGGTCATGGTGAGGGTTAAATGGAATAGTCCATGAGCGTACGGCTGTTTGCATGGTGCCTAGAGCATAGTAAGTGCTCAATAAATGCGGTTGTATCTTGAGACCCCTGGGGAGAGCACCATCCTGGACACTCAGAGTGCAGGGCTAAGAAGCAGACTCTTCCTGCAGGAGCCACATTAGTGAAACCAAGGTGCCGCCCCACCCTTCTCCTGACCCAATGGGAAGCTTTGTGTGGTTGGGGGGAAAAGCCCTGATCTGGGTCAGCAGGTCATTTCCAAGCCTTGCCACTTGCTGGTTGTGTAACCTTTGGTATATAACTGTCCCTCTCTGAACCTTGGCACCCTCCCCTGCAAAATGTGCATTAATAATCCCTGCCCCCCAAAAAAAGAAAATCCCTGCCCCACCGGTCAGCAATCACGATAATAAAAGCTAACCTGTGTTGGATTCTTACTATATGCCAGGGGCTGTTCAAAGTTCTTTAATCCTCACCTTAAATCTTGGAGGTGGGCCCTGTTATTATTTCCATACTACTGATGGGAAAACTGAGACACAGAGAAGGAAACGAACTTGCCCTGGGTCACACAGCTGGGAAGTGGTAAGCTGAGATTCAGACGCAGGTAGACCTGCTCCAAGGCCACACTATAAACTGCTCAGCTAGACCATAATTTCTGTATTAGCGTGGGAACTAAATTCATAATGTGGTGAGAAATGTGCTTTATAAATAACCTAAGTGTTCTGCAATGCCAGGTACTGCTGTAACGACAGTTTGTAGAGTGTGTGCTATCTTTCACATCTGAATTGTCTACCCACTGAGGTAGATGATACTCTGCCAGTCTCAGAGGAGAGACGATGGAGTGAGGGAAGGGTCTTGCCCAGAGAGAGATGCAAACCCAGGTCTTTCCAAAGACCCTGAGGTCTCTCCCCTCCCTCCAACCCCTGCCCTGGGGGTCGCTGACCTCACCTGGCCAGCAGGAACACTCCACGGTGGTGGTTCTCCGCCTGCCCCATGAGCTCCCAGCCGCCCTGGCCCTCCAGAAAGGTAGCCTCGTATGAGCAGCCCATCTTCAGCAGAAGGATTTTCACCACTTTGACCACCCAGCTGCCAAGACAAGGGGGCTAAGACCTCATGTCACCCTGCCCCCAACAGGCCAGACCTCCCTCCACCCAAGTATCTCCCACCATCAGTTCCATCTGCCAGACAAATTTCTCTCCGCAGCCTCAGCTCATGGTATCGTCCTGTGACGAGATCCTATCTTGTCCTTACAACACACCTGTCAGGGTAGGAACTGCTTACCCCATTTCATTGGCAAGGAACCAAGTTGCCAGGAGGTTAAATTGGTTTAACCCAAAGTGCAAAGCACTGTTATAGGCCAGGACTCAAACCCAAGGTGTCCTGACTTCAAGCCCAGCTACACAACTGCTTGCCCTCTATCCCTTAAAGTGTACTTTTCTGAGCATAACACGCAATAGAAACCAAAAAGGAAAAGACTGAGGAACTGGACTACATAAAAATTTTAAAGTTCTGAATAGCAAAAGACCATCAAATTGTTGCAGGTTAAGTGATAAACTGGAATACAAATGACAAAGAGTCAATGTCCTTAATATATAAAGAGCTCTTACAAACTAATAAGAAAAATTCCCAACAGTCCTATATAAAATTAGGCAAAGAACAAGAACAGGTTGCTGACAGAAAAGGAAATAGAAATGGCATCTAAACCTCAATCACATTCATAATAAGAGAAATACAAACTAAAATTACAGCAAAATACCATTTTTTTCAACTTTCAGACTGGCAAAGATGAGAATGTGCTGGCAAAGCTGTGGGGAAATAAATAGTGTCATATACTACTGGTGGTGGTGTCCTCTATGGGAGGCAATCTGGCAAACTGGGTGCTTTAGGAGGGCCTTCATTTTCCCTTCACTCACTGGTCAAGGACTTTTTCTACCACATATTCCTATTCCACCATAATATTTAAATACAGAAACCTTCTGATGCACCCATTCTACTTTCAGGAATTCATCCTACATATACAATCACATGTAAGTATAAAGACATATAAACAGCCTCACTTATGGCAGCATTGTTTCTAATTGCAAAATGCTGTGAAGCACCTAAATCAAGAGGATCCTGGTTAAGTAAATGATGGTATATTGGAATCTACACAGAGGGATATTATGTGGCTGTTAAAAATAATGAGGCAGCTCTATATGTAATGATCTCAGAGATATGGTATACAATAAAAGCAAAAATATATAACTGTGTAAGGTCCACTACCATTGGTATAAAAGTAGAGAATGAAAACACGTGGGCTTAGCCCTACATCAACCCCCTCTGAAGGGCAAGAAAGAACCTGGTTCTTAGGGCAGATGACTGGGGTAAAGAGAGGAACAGAGACTCCCTTTTAATGCCTTTTGAGATTTTTACCCATGTGCCTATATTACCTGTTCCAATTAATAAATAAAAATCAAATGGTTTGGCCTTGGGTACAAATCTAATACAAATAACTAGGAAGGGAGGAGGAAAACCGAAATGGCGAGCTCCTTGGGTGAAGCTGATTCTTCCCTGCGGTCCAGCACTAAGCAGAGGACATACCCTGCAGATGTTCACAAACAGTTAATGCAGGGGACACGGGATCGAGCCCTGGTCCGGGAAGATCCCACATGCCGCGGAGCAACTAAGCCCGTGGGCCACAACTACTGAGCCTGCACTCTAGAGCCCGCAAGCCACGACTACTGAAGCCCATGCATCTACAGCCCGTGCACCACAGCAAGAGAAGCCACCGCAATGAGAAGCCCGCGCACCACAACAAAGAGCCGCCCCCGGTCACCACAACTAGAGAAAGCCCGCACACAGCAACAAAGACCCAATGCAGCCAAAAATAAATAATAAATTAAAAAAGAAAAAAAAGTGTACGTCTGTTTTCTCTTCTAGTCCCAAAGCTAATTTCTACTGATCAATTGCCCTAAAGACTTTCAGAAGGGCCCTTGCTGGTGGCCCTCCCCCTGCCAGGGACAGTAGGAACATACCATACGGGCACGAAACCAGAGGGCTGTCCGTCTTTCTTGGCGTCCTTGCGGAAAACCACGCGGCCAGGCAGGTTGAGGCCGATGTGGTAATGGACCTGAATGAGCAGGGCCAGGAGCAGCTGGGGGTAGATGCGCCTCACGCGGCCCATGCAGCTGTTGACGGACAGGAGCTCACAGAGGCTGCTGGCTGCCTGGTGGGGCGGGGGGCGGGATCTGTTAGATGTCCCAGCACTCCTGGCAGGGCCTGGACTGCTTCTCTAGGAGGCTGGCCCTGGATCTTTGCTCTTCTCTGGCCCAACTTGGGCAAGCCTAGATTCCCCCGCAACTACCACACCCCGACTCCTGGTTCTCTGGGTGAGCCCTGCCCCAGAACAATCACAGCGACACTTTGCCTTTGACACACCCCTGGAAGAATCATGGTGGAAGGATCTCTTCCCACATTTGTGAGGTAGAGTCTTCATCCCACTGTGCAGGGTAGGAGACAAGCTCAGAGGGGTGAAGAGACTTGCCCAAGGTCACCCAGCCTCCCAGGGGCAGAGCTGGGACTTGAAGCCAGGTTTTCAGATTATGTGCTGTAGTGAGCCCTGCCTCTCTCTGGTTCATAACACAGGCACACAGATGGTGAGGGGGACACCAGTTGCCTCCTCGTTGAGGACTGTTAAACTAGGCTGCCCTCACTTCCTCCTCTGAATGACATGAGAATACACCAGCACACAGTGATCAGAGGAGGGGTGCATGAATGCCCAAACCAGGGAAGGAATGGGTGCTGGTGCCCTAGTCATAGAACTCAGTGCTGGGGGAGAGAGGTGGGGAGAGATCCAGTGGTAAAGCACGGGATTCCGGGGCAGGAGATCTGAGTCCTGGCACCACCACTCACTAGCTGTGTGACCTTACATGAGACATGGAATGTCTCTGAGCATCAGTATCTTCCTCTGTAAAGGGATAATACTACTCGCTCCTCTTTATTTGCTTCCCTCCACCAGCTTGTCTTGCTCTCTACTGAATCCCCAGAACTTATGAGTATGCCTGGCACATAGTAGGTGCTCAATATCTGTTGAATAAATTGATCAATCCAACAAAAAATTTTTGAGTCTACTGTGTGCCAGGTGTATGTTGGACTTTGGGGATATCAGGCTCAGGTACTGAATTCGTGCATCTCACTGATTACCCAAATGCCCCCCCACACACACACAGTATTGTTAAATCACAGCTGGGGTAAACTCTCCCAAGATAAAGTATGTGAAGCAAAGTATAATATGCACCAATTTGATCTGGTCAGAGAAATCAGGGAGGGCTTCCCTGAGGAGGTGATAAGAGCTAAGGGTTGAGCAGAAGTTAACTTGGTGGATAGCAGTCTAGGCAGATGAGACAGCATGTGCAAAGGCCCTGTGACAGAAGATAGCAGTGTTTAAGAAGATCTGACAGGGAACTTCCCTGGTGGCACAGTGAATAAGACTCCACGCTCCCAATGCAGGGGGCCCAGCTTCCATCCCTGGTCAGGGAACTAGATCCCACATGTATGCCACACTAAGATGCCCGCCTGCTGCAGCTAAGACCTGGTGTAACCAAATAAATAAATATTAAAAAAAGAAGAAGAAGAAGAAGATCTGACAAAGAACAACGAATTTGGACCCATGCAAGCAAGAGGATCATGGTGAGGGGTGAGGGCACAAGGCCGGTGAGGGGTAGAGGGCCTTGTAGCACACAGGTAGGAGCACTGTGTTACTCTCAAGGGCAATGGGAAGCCATTGAGAGGGTTGAGAAGAGCAGATGTGCATTTCTCAAAGATTTTTTAAGCTGTGGTGCAGACTGGAGGGGCTGGAGTGGAAGCAAGGAGATGAGTGGGGGTATTATCCAGCTGGCTAGGACCAGGGGGTTGGTGACAGAGGCAGAGAGAAATCTGTCTCTCCACCCAGCCCCGTTCCTGCAGTCAGAGCCCTTTCCCTCCGTGTTCCCAGGGCCGACCTCTGAGACTGGCAGCAGAAGCACTTAAAAATTTTATGTTGCTAAATGAGTGAACGAGTTACCTGGTTTAATTTTCCCAACTGCCATATGAGTTGGATATTATTATTTCCATTTACAGATGCAGAGAGTGAGCCTCAGGGAGGTGAAGTGACTTGCTCAGGTTACAAAACCTGAGCAAAGCCAGCCCTCAGACTAAGTCCCAGGTCATTCTGTGTCCACTATTCCAGGCTGCTGCTGCCGTCACTTTAAGTAACAGTACTATTGTCGTCCAGTGGATCACAAACAAGAGCCCAGAGACAGACTTGCTCAAGGCCACACAGTTAGTTCCTGGAAGAGCAGGGAACTAGAAGATGGGTGTGCAGAACTCAGGGGGAGGGGAGGAGGGAGGATGGGATGGGGCAGTGATGGAGCGGGCTGGGGTGTCCTCACCGCTAGGGGCGCGATGGAGGCCCAGCCCTTCTTGGTGACAGGCTTTTCCTTCAGGCTGGTTGGGAGCAGATCCAGGAGATCTCGGACGTCACAGCTGGGCTTGCGCAGTATCAGCTGCCTCCACATCTCTGCTCCATCGCTGGGGGATCAAGGGTGGGGATGGTTAGTGGGGACCAGGGCAGTGGGGCACACCCTGCCACCCAATTGTTTGGGGAGGGTGAAGGGAAGGTGCCTTTGAAATGGCATCCATGGACGTACCAGAAAATTTCTGGAATGGACAAGAAAACACTCCCTAAGAGGCGGGGGGCTAACAATTATCGAAAACCCTATGACTCAGGTACTTACTTTACCAGGTGCTTTGCATACAATTTATTATTTCAGCAAATATTGAGCATTTGCTGTCTGCCAGCAGAGGTGAGCAAGATATTCAAGATACTCAAGGTCACTGAATTCTTACACTGACCCTCAAGGTGGGTTCTTATTCTAATTTTACAGATGTGGAGTTAAGGCTCAGAGAGGTGAAATCACCAGTCCAAGACTACACGGCTAATGAGCTACAGAGACCAGAAGTGACCAGGCCTGATGATTCCAAAGCCTGTGCCTGTTCTTCTATGCCAAGGAGCCCTTCGGGGCCTGGATCTTGCACTTGTCACATAATGTCAAGGAGGGCCCACTCCTGTCGCTTAGAAGGCAGTATACCAGGCAGGGGAAAGCATCTGGGCCAGCAGGCACCGGCCTGTAGGCACTCCTATCGTGGGGAGGTGAAAATGCTGACAGGGCCAGTGCACTAAAGGGTTAACAAAACCCTTTCCCCCTTCTGCTTAAGATTTGAACCTTCCATTAACTTTCCAGCTCCGTTCCCCTGGAAACCTGATAAAGATAGTATGTCAACTATGTTGCTAGGCAACATTGCTTATGGTAAAAATGACCCAATTGGTAAATTGCGTCTGGGCTGGAGGAACTATAAATTAACTAGAAGGACCACTGGGGACGCTGTGGCATTGGGCTTCTCAGGGTGCAGTGACTCTTGTGACTGGGCTTGTCCCTGTGGGGATCCTGGAAGCAAAGTCTAGACAGTTGTTGTAAGAGACACTAGTTCCTTTGAAGCCTGAGCCACTTAAGCCAGAGCAGCACCTACACCTTTCACCTGGGAGGACCAGGGCCAATACTAGGTTGAGGAAAGTGAGGCATCCAGGGCACAACATTTAAGGAGGTCCTCCAATCAGGAAAGCAGAGGAGTGGCACTTGAGAGCGAGACCTCCTTAAATTTTGTCCCAGCTCTGTCTGGCCTGCTACACAGGCTTCTGTAAGGACTCTGCCCTGTCCTATATCCTGAGTAACTGAGGTCAGGTATGGCCCTGGCAGTCTTGAGTCTGAATGTTTAGTGGCTCCAAGAAGAAAACTCCCTGGTTTCCAGTAAAGGCAGAAAGGGTTAAATTCTTCCAGGTGGGAGATGGGAGTGTCACCCCTGCACTGATCTTGGTTTCTATGAATGACACCAGCTCTCCTGGTTAGAAGTGCACCTCACTTGCACAGTTCTGCATAATTCTTTTCCATTCACTCTCAACCAACTACCTTAAGATGTGGATCACACGCTTCTGCCTTGTTTTCATTCAAAGGTGTGGGAGCGTTTCCTGAGCTGGGAGACTGGAGCAACCAGATTTGTCTCCCCTGCCCACGAGCTCATCACCATCTGGCCACAGTCCCCTCTGCCCATCAGACCAGAGGTCCCTGAAGGCTGACAGCATGGAGCACAGGGCAGGCACTCAGCACGAGTGGCTGCAATATTTGTCATGACCATCCATTTGGGGTGAGAATGGGGGGATTATTTCTTCCTTTTGCATATGGGGGAAAACTCAAGCCCAGAGAGGACAAGCAGGCTACCCAAGACCACAGAGCGTCTGGAGGCAGAATCAGGACCAACACTCAGTTCTACTTTTATGGCATCACTGAAGCGCTCTGGGCTTGGAGTTGGTCAGATACGAGTTTAGGTCCTCATTCTGTTGCTTGCTCAATAGGTGCCTAGGGCTAGAAACTTCCCATGAGCCTCAGTTTCCTTATCTATAGAATGGGGTTGTTACACTTGTGAGAAAACATATAAATGTGCAGCACAGACACCTGGCATTGCTCAGGAAGCACTTAACGGTTGTCATAAGCATCATAGATCATAGAAGAGGGACCCCCTGGGAGGGCGAGGGGCTCCTCTGGTAGAAGAAGAGATTCCCAGCCTGGGAACAGGGCTATATCAACCCTCTGAAGTGTAGTGGCTGGAAGCCCCCCTCACTTGGTACCTGTCCAGTGGGAGGGGACACATGAGCAGGGCCACGACGACCTCGGTCATGAAGGAGCTGGCCAGGAGAGAGACGGGCAGCAGGGCCGCCTCTCGGGCCCGTGGCTTCTGAATGTGGCTCAGGTGCACATAGATGCCCTGCATGATTTCTGGAATCTGGGGTACAGCCAGGGTGGCCAGGAGCAGGCAGAGGGCCAAGTGGAGAAGCCAAGGGGGTGATGGGGGAGCAGGGAGACAGGAGGGGGAAGGAAGGGGGTGACAGGGTGGGGGGAGAGAGAGGGAAGAGGAGGGCACAGAGGGAAGAAATGGGGAGACGGGCAGACAGAGCAGCCACCCCTTCCCTGGGAGACAGCTTGTCTTTGTTGCCCTCCCCCACCCCACACTTGATAGTTGAGCCATCTTGGGGGCCGATAAGCGAGTTCTTTCTCACCTGTAAGTTGGGAACATCTAGAACTCAGCCACCACCAGCCCTGCCCTGCCTGAGGGATGAGTGGGCCCTGTGGGGTTTCCCAGCCCAGCCCCTGCCCCCAGGGGGTCTTACCACCTCCAGTGCCTTGTGTCGGTACCGCTCCAGCACCGAGCTGAGTGTGACCTCCGAGGCCAGCTGCATCATTTCCCCTGAGTCCTTGCCCCAAGCCTCTGAGCCACCTTTCAGCCCTTCCAAGGCTGCTAGCAGCAGGTCCTTTACCTGTTGGGGCCCCAGAAAGTCTCCAAATTCCTGAAACAAAGGCATAGAGATCTTGACACACATAGGCAGACCCAGAGCGAGCCGTACATGGACGCCCTAACACCACCAGACATAGGCAGAGGTCAGCAGAGGGGCATATACTCAGTTAATCCGTGAGTGTCAAACACTTTGAGGAGGAGCTACAAAAGAAGGGGGGTGACATGGCCCCTGCCCCCAGAGCTGGTGACATGGCTCACGCACTGTGGCACAGACCAGAGGGGTTAGGAGCCCACAGGATGGGCCTGTGTGGTCAAGGAAAGCAGGTAAAGGAATGTAAAGGGAATTGAGGCTGGACGGATGGAAGGGGAGGAGGAAGCACTGGGGCGGCTGGTGCTGCCCCTCCTCCCTTGTCCCCATCGCCCCAGGAAGGCCCAGGGCTGATGGGAGCAGGTGGTCACCGCGATAACACGCAGAATGTTCTGGCACGGGTTGACAGGGTTGTAGGGGCCCAGGAAACGCTTGTTGCTCTCATACAGCTCCTTCTTATTGGTCTCTTCCTTATCTCTGGCTCCTGCAAGAAAAGAACCTTTTCGGTGAGGCCTGACCACCTTTTTTTTTTTTTTTTTTTTTCGGTACACCGGCCTCTCACTGTTGTGACCTCTCCCGTTGCGGAGCACAGGCTCCGGACGCGCAGGCTCAGCGGCCATGGCTCACGGGCCCAGCCGCTCCACGGCATGTGGGATCCTCCTGGACCGGGGCATGAACCCGCGTCCCCTGCCTTGGCAGGCGGACTCTCAACCACTGCGCCACCAGGGAAGCCCCTGACCACCTATTTTGTTTCTTAACTTTTTGTTAAACGTAGATGTAGGATGTGCTTAAACCGTAGGTGACCATTGGGATCAGTTTTCACAGTGAGCATGTCCTTGTAGCGGGCACCCAGGTCAAGAAACAGGACACGGTCAGCACCCCAGAAGACCCTCTGGTGCCCCCATGTCAGTCCACTCTCCCCCTCCCCCACTCAGGGTAACCACTGTTCTGACTTCTAAACCCGCAGATTCGATCTCCTTGCTGTTGGACTTTATATAAATGGACTCATACTGTATGTTATCCTTCATGTCTGGCTTTCACTCAACCTTATGTGGGTGAGATTCATCCACACTGTTGCAAATTGCATGGGTTCACTCACTCCCAGTGCTGTATAGTTTTCCGTGGTATGAATACACTACAATTTATTGATCTGTTCTACTTCTGATGGACATTTGGGTTGTTTCCAGCTATTATGCATAGTGCTGATCTGAATGTTCTAACACGTCTAGTCCATGCCTTTTGGTGACTATAGGTACACATATGTAGGCACATAGCTGGGATTGGAATTGTGTCCTAAGGTGGGTATGGGTTCAGCTTCAGGGGATACTGCCAAACAGTTTTCCACAGTGGGGACCAATTATGCCCCCACCTGCAGTGTGTGAGAGTTCCAGTGGCTTCACGTCTCACCAGTGAATTTGTCTGTTCCATTTTTGCCATTCTGGTGTGTGTGTGGCAACACCTCTATTAAATTGCAATTCCCTTACCCCTGGTGTTCCCAGTCCCCCTTTTCTGTTTTCTTCTTTTTCCTGTAATACTAATCATCACTTGACTTACTATAGGTGTTACTTGTTTTTTTGTGCATTGTCTCCTGACAACAAGGAGATAGCTCAACAGGAGGATTATTGAATTAATCTTTTTTCTTCTGTGTCCCGAGTGCCTAAATAGTACCTGCATGTGTGGACTCCTTATTTTCTGCTGAAGGAAACACATTTCAGGAACATTTCCTGAGCCTAACTGTGGCCTGGAGTGGGTCTTACCTGGATCCCCCAGGGTGTGCGAGACACAGGCATAAGAAAGGGCCACTGAGGCAGAATAACATATGGACTAAGCAAGCAGGTTGTTTGTAAAGGGAAGGAGACTGAGACCTGGAATCAGGCAGACCCAGATTCAAATCCCAGCTTTGCTGCTTCCTACAGTCAGGGGCCCTGGATAAACCATTTCACTCCTTGAGAATCTAACAGGGTGGGTTTGTCTTAGGGTCACCAGATAAAATACAAGATACTCAGTAAATCTGAATTTCAGATCAACAATTTTTAGTGAAAGTATGTCTCAAATATACCAAAAGGTATTTACCTTTTATCTGAAATTCAGATTTAACTGGGTGTCCTATATTTTTATTTGCTAAATCTGGCAATACTAATTTGATGTATACTATTCCTGTCCCTAAGACTGATCATTAACATGGCTTATATCACCTTCATCTATCACTCAGGAGGTCTGAGTGGTTCCTGGGCAGCAGGGGAAATCTCCTAGGGGCTAAATCTTTGCCCCAAATGCTAAAGAACAAGAAGAGCAGGGACAACAGCCATATCCCAAAAGGTTGAAACTAATAAGATGATCCTTGTAGGGACGGGGAAAAAGGAAACTCTATTTGGCAAGTACCTATAATGTGAGGAATGAGCTGGTCTTTTTACATATATTATCTCATTTAATCTTCCAAAAAGCTTGTGAGTTATATCCTATTGTGTCCTTTCTTACAAATGAGGAAATCTAGGCCTTGACAAGAAAAATACTTGCCTAAGGTCACACAGCTAGGAAGGGCCAGAGCTAGGTCTTGTACCCAGGTCACTCTGCCTCCAGCGCCAGGGAAGTTTGAACAGTGTGCCAAGGTTCCTTTGCTTGGAGCAGAGTTAGGACTCTGGAGAAAGGAAGGAGGCAAGTAACAGTTGATACTGCACACCTCTAGGTACAGTGCCAGCTGGGTTTCTGTGGCAGCCCATACCACATCGCTAGCTCCCTGCAGCTGAATCCAGAGATGTACTCTCACCTACAGGTTTTAGCCACTCCAGATTCCAAGATAGAACCTGCTCTTTGTTCATTCATCCAATAAATATTCACTGAGCAACCACCATGTGCCAGGCCCAGGGCTAGATCTTGGGAATACAGTGGTGAACAAGACACAGACTCAAATGAACTTATAGTCTAGTGGGGGAAGACAGACCCAAAACCAGGACACTGGGGCTATTATGCCTGGGTGTACATGGTGGCATGGGAATGTGAAAACGAGAGTCACAAATTAAACTTGGAAGAATGAGGAGAAGCTTACATAGAAGCATTGCTTAAGTCAAAACGGGTTTGTTTGTCACCTCTGTCTCCTAGTTCTGTGGGGACTAAGTCTTCACACTGATTTCCAGACCCCACTGGACTCTGTGTTGGTCTCTTCCATATCCCACCAGTGCCTTGTTGCCATGGCTCCATTCAATTCCTAGGCTGAGTACCTGCTCAAAAGCCTTGTTTTAGAGGCACTCCAAAGGGCTTACGTTTTTGAAGCTCCAAGGTGGTGTACAGGATGGTGATGCCGTCCAGAGCCTCCCGGCCAATCTCCTCATCAGGATCCCCGATGCGAATGATGAGTCTCCCCAGCAGAAGCCCCAGTGCTGGGAACCCTGAGGACATCTGTTTGTGTCATAATCTTAGGGGTAGAGACTTATAGGTTTAATAAGGCTATACAGTAAATGGTGAACAGAGCTAGATGGTCGGGCCCTGAGAGCTAAGCCCTCTGAGCATAGTGGGGACCACCTGGGAACCTCTGGATGGATGCACAGGCTCCCTCAGAGCTGGGAAGATTCTCCCTAGGAGTGCCCCTCCCCCCTCCCAGGGCCAACTCACAAAGAAAGGCAGGGTCAGAAGCATGTGGTTCAACACAGAGACATGGCTTTTCACAGCCCATGCTCTCTCATGGGCCTTCCCAGAGTTCATCCAGGGCCCCAGAGGCTATGGGGAAAAGGGCAAGACTCAGAGCTACAAGATGGATGCTAGCGTCTACTGCCTGGATGGGCAGGCTAGCCTTCACTAATCATCAGGAAGCTTCTAGGGAGAGCATAAAGACAACCCGCCATAGCCCTCCTCCTCTCCTTAGAGCACAGGGAGACATGGGGTCCGGAAGCTGAGGACAGGACTGGAAGACCAGAGGGAGGACAATGGTCAGTGAGGAGAGAGATGAAAGGTGGAGAGTCTTGAGGATAGAAGAGAGACAGGGACAAGAATTTAGAAAGCAAGGATATGGGGACAGCTGTAGCAGGAATATGGGGGATAGGGAGAGAGGGAAGGGGCAGGAGTCTGGGACATGGCCTGTGAGAGGGGCAGGGAAGCAGGAACCTGGCACAAGATGACATCCTGAAGTAAAATCACTCTTTCTGGGTCCAGCTCCCCACCCCCAGATCTCCCGAGTCAATTCTCCATTCTCCTCCGCCTTTGCCCTCCTCCCGGCCTCTGTACCTCCAAGATGCTCTTCAACCCAGCAGGAGTGGGGTCCTCAACAAAGAGGGCATTGAGAAGTGTCTGCAGGGCATCCAAGGTCTGACGGTAAAGTGTCTGTGCACAGGAGGAGGACCAAGCCACTAGGGAGCCTCTGGAGCAGACCCCAGCCCTAGGCAACCCCTGGTGTGGGTCAGGGGAAGAAGCGGGTACTCGGACCCAGGAGAGCTGCTTTCTTGTCCCACCTCTGAGACTAACCTTGGTGTGTGATATTGGACAAATTACTTTCCCTCCATGGGTTACAGTTTCCTTATCGACAAATTGGTAATTATTATCTCTGACCTTCTTAGCTTACAAGGGGAGGAATCAGAGGCCCCACATTTACTGAAAATCTACCACGGGCCAGGTGCGTGCCTTGTGATTTGCACAACCATATTTTTTTGTCCTCAAAGTGTTTTTCTCATTCTGCCAATAAGGAGACACTTGTCCAAGGTCACAGAACAAGGAAGTTTCGGTTTGTGAGGAACATGAGAAGATGGGTGGGAAAAAGCTCTGGAACTGTGAGCGCTAGATCAACGGACGACCAGCGTAACTTATATTATTGTCTCTGGGGAAATGTTCTGATTCTTTTTTAAATTACTACTCCTAGATCCAAATAGATTTTCTAAGTTGCCCCTTCCAGGAGCCCTCTCTCTTCTGCCCGGTTGTTTCTTCCTTCCTCAGCCACACCACAGTCCTGAAATTATCTTAGGAGGGTGCAAGCATTACACACACACAAGGCTGAGCAGTGTTTTTAGACCCTCTCTCCCCTGCCTCCCCTCTTCCCACCGCTCTCCACATCTACCTTCCAGGTTGTCTTTGTCCAGGCTTCCTGAGTCTGTGCACACCAGGCTTACACCACCACCACCAAGCAAGCCTCATTCACCGACCACCTCTCCTTCCCTCCCATCTGTGGCCCATCACTGTGCAGCACTGCTCTCTTCACACCCAGCAGGGGGTCCCCCCTCTCCTTTGGGTCTTCTCTCAAGTGCACCACCTCCGGGACTCAGAACCTTCACGCTGGGGCTGGTCTGGCCCCCAGGGCTCTCTCACCTCACCCTCTGGGCTCCAGCCACACTGCCTCCTTATCATCCTTGGTCACCATGTTCTCTCTGTCCTCAGGCTGCTGCACAGGCTGCTCCCTCTGCCTGGCACACTCTTCCTTCTGCCATCCCCTTCGACTAGTTAGCTCTTCTGTAACCTCTCACCTCCAGCACCATGAGCCCTGACCCCCAACACACTCAGGCTCTGCCAATTCCAGGCTCTTCATGGTCTTCATAGCATCAAGCATTTCTTGCTTGCAACACGTACCACTGTTGTAATGTTGCATTTATTTGTATGATACTTTGATCATCTGCCCTCAGCCCTACTGTATCCTTCCCTTGTACTTCTGGATTAGGCATCAGTTAATATTTGCTGAATGAAAGGATGCATACATGTGCCTCACCCAGAGCTGAAATCCCTCTCCCTAACCTCCCCCACTGACCCCATCCTACATGAAGAGTCGCCTCTGATCACTCCTCCTGGGACTATCCTGCAGGGGGTTGAAGATGCTCATGGAAGCTCAAGGAGCCCCTTGAGCTTCCATTTCCAGGCCTCAGCCCCAACTCGCCCAGTCCTCAGGCCTTTTCCTCTCACTTCTGGCCACCTCCTGAGGCCATGCCAACATCTGCCCACATCCTTCTCATGGGGCAGAGCCCAACGTGGACAGTGCTTCAGATGAGGGATTCTTTATTCTGCAGATTCATACATTCACCAAATGTTTATCGAATGCCTACTCAGGCCAGGAGAAGGGAGGTGAACTGCCCAAGCTACTTGAGTAGCAGTGTGAACATCAAATCTACCTCCCAGGGGACTTCCCTCGTGGCGCAGTGGTTAAGAATCCGCCTGCCAATGCAGGGGACACGAGTTCGAGCACTGGTCTGGGAAGATCCCACATGCCGCGGAGCAACTCACTCAGTGCACCACAACTACTGAGCCTGAGCTCTAGAGCCCGCGAACCACAACTACTGAGCCCACGTGCCACAACTACTGAAGCCCGCACACCTAGAGCCCGTGCTCCGCAACAAGAGAAGCCACCGCAATGAGAAGCCCACACACCGCAACGAAGAGTAGCCCCCGCTCGCTGCCTCTAGAGAAAGCCCGCGCACAGCAACGAAGACTCAGCGCAACCAAAAATAAATAAGTAAAATAAATAAGTAAATAAATTTACCTCCCAGAACACCTTCCTCTCCCTGCTGGGAGTCCAGGAATGTGCCTCGCTCTGAGGATGCCAGGCAGCCCCGAGGCCCCACTGGGGAGGACCCTTCCTCACCTGTATGGCCTTAGCCTTGTCCTCGTCTCTCTCCTGCATGGCCTGCACGGAGGGCAGGGAGAACACACTCTTCATGCACATGTTCACCAGCTCCGACCATTCCCGCACACCCAGGACAAGCTGGGAATGACTGAGGAAGAGAAGAAAGCAAGGGCATGGAGCGAGGTGGGGGGGTGCCCTGGGGCTGGAGGCAGGAAGTGAAGGATGCAGGGCTGGCATGAGGGCTGAGATTCAGATTCACAAAAACGCGAGATGAGGAGGGGAGGAGGAGGGAAGTGGGGTGCAGGGCAGACAGCACCGGCAGGGGCTGGGCAAAGGGAAAAGAAAAGGCCTGGGACTGGACTGGGGCCACGCACAGCAAAGTGGCCCCAGAAGATACAGGCGGAGCCCGTGGGTAGAGGAAATGGGGAGGGGGTTCGGGGAAGGGGCCGTGGTCACCTCAGCTGGGTCAGGGTCTCCATGACTTGCTGGCGGATGGAGCTCAAGAGAGAATCCAGTGGCTCCTCCTGGATCTGCTTCTGGACAGGGGACCATGGAGGTGTCGATGAGGGCACAGGCCACTGCAGACCACCAGGGCCGAGGCCTCTCCTCCTCACAGGGAGCAGGCCGTGGCAGCCCCTTGGCATGGGCAGCCTCCACAGCCTGCCTGGCCTCCAGTGGGGTAGCCAGCTGACTGCTCAAGCCCTGTCCAGAGCCCTCAGTTCAAGGCCACCAGAAACATGACAAGCCCTAGCCTGCTGCACGCCCCCCATGTAGTCCCCATGTAGCCCCGTGGTGGGGAAGTATATCTAAACCGTGGACCGGCCCAATGCAGAAAACACCACGCATGGCCCTCGAAAGTGGTCCAGTTGAATTCCTTTAAAATGTCCTTCTAATTCCTCACTTTTGATCTAGCACCAACGACCCACAGGTGCTCAATTAACATTAATTAAATGGAAGTATCAAAGGCAAGGATTTTTTCTCTCTTTATAGCTAAATATAATTCTGGAAACTTCAGTGGTTATCCCAGCACAAACATTCTGGTGGTTAACTGAGAAGTGACTGTATTTAGCAAAGAGAAAAGGAAAGTTCCTTCAGAGGTTCCCCATCAGAAGGAATTTGGGGGGAAATAATGTATAAAATAATAACGACTGCTCCCAGGTGCCTAAGGCTTTACAATGAACTAACCTTTGGGTTCTGTCCTCCCAACAAGCCAAGGACACAGGTTTTATCACAGTCATTTGTGAGGTATTAAGAGCGAGGCTCCGAGAGGGGAAGTGACTGGGCTGAGCTCCCCCAGGGTAGGTAGGGGACGATTAGTGGTGGAGCCAAGACTCAAGCCCAAGTGTCTGTGCCTCCACTGTCCTCTGCCCATCCCACCCCACTCCAGCCTCATCAGCGGGTGGACTCAGGACTTCCGCCCCCTCCCCACCCGGATGCCACAGACCACAAGTTGCTCACGCACCATCATCTTCTTCATCGTGGTCTTCTTCTCTTCTTCCACATCCAGCACATCCTGGCTCTTCTGGAGGCTGAGGGCATTCTCGACCTCGGGGGCAGCAGAGGGCAAAGCCGCAAGGTGAGAGCCACACTGAACCCAGCCCTCAGGGGCTGTCCCTACACCCCCCTTAGCCACCTGCCACCTGCAGGCAAGCCGGCCTGCTCCTCCCCAGCTGCTAGCCCCCAGCATCAGCTCAAGACAAGTGAGAAACCACAGGGGAACTTGATGGGGGTGAAGACTTGAGAAGATCGTGGTGGCAGCAGGGAGGTTGGGGATAATCCCTGTAGGCCAGCATTTGGGGGAGGACCAGATATCAGGGACTGCAAAGCATTCTCTCCTCTCCAAGCAAGGGAGAAGAGGCAGGAGCCAATGGGACAGAAAGGGTCCCAACACCTCAAGCTGAAATGCCATCGTAAGTGATAAGAGCCTTCTAATATCTACCCTTCTTAAGGGCACACACTAGTCGGATTAAGGCATTCTGCAACCTGAGAGAGGGAAAGCATTAACCAACATCTAATTAATCTATTAGCTCTCATTATCATTAAGGCAGAAGAAGAAAGAAACATGGAACAGATAAAATATATAGTAAAGAAAGCAAAACAAGAAAATCTAATGGACAGTGTGGTGGGTCAAAGATGCCACAAGCTCTTTCCCACCCCTCCTGTCAAGAGAACAGGTTGCATGGCCTGGCCGGGGTGGACCTCCTGCCTCCAGAGTCTGTTCACCAACCAGGCTCACCCACACTCCATGTGTCACACTCTTGTCCACCAGCCTGTCCAGTCTGCCCCCACTGGCCCTCACCAAGGTCTGTAGATACTGGCTTTCTCTGGCCTCCCGAGGCCTGCTGCATGGCCAAGACCTGGGTTGGGCTTGTGTCCTGAAAAAGGTCATTTCTAGCTTTTCTCCCCACCACCCCCCACTTTTTTTAAATTTGGCCATGCCACACAGCTTGCAGGATCTTATTCCTCCGACCAGGGTTCGAACCCAGGCCTTACTAATGAAAGTGCCTAGTCCTAACCACTGGACCACCAGGGAATTCCCTTTTCTTCCACTTTTAGAAACCCTCTCACAATTCATTCCATGGTTTAAAAAACTGTTATTGAGCACCTAGGATATGCCAGGCACTGCTGTAGATGCTAGGAATACAGCTGGGAATAAGACAAACAGAAATCCCTGATTTATGGAGGATGCATCCCAGTGCGAGAGAATAACAAGAAACAAGATAAACTTATAAAGCCTATTGTGCTTCAGATGATGATGAGTACCAAGGAGGAGAGAATAGCCAGGAAGAGAAACAAGGAATGCTGGGGGTGGGGTGGGCACGGGGGGGAGAGGGCATTCCAGAAAAGTCAGGTGAGTGTTAGCAGGAAGCACACCAGAGCTATTTTGTTGCCATCCTCTCTCTGCCCTGGCACCTTCACCAGACATGAGGCTACTTCATCGAAGCCTCCTGCAGGTCATAGTTCCATTGAGCAGAGAAGAGGGAGGGTAAGGATATGGTGTAGCAGAGTCCCTTCCCACCTCCCCCACTGGGCCCCTCCAATCCTTACTCCGCCAGCAGCCAGACTGAGCTCCCATCCCTAAAACACTTCAGGGGCCCCATTTCACCGAGCATAAAGCAAGCATCCTTGTTAGTGCCTTCAAGCCCCTGCCAGGTCAGTCTCCCCTGCCCACCTCCCCAGCCTCACCTCCCCCTGCTCTCCCCTCGCTCACCATGCGCCCACCACACTGGCCTCCTTCCAGGCCCAGCAAGATTCTCCCTCAGGGCCTTTGCACAGGTAGTTTCCTCTACCTGGGCCGCTCCACTGTCACACCCCCTTGCCCAGGTAGAGAGCCCCATCCTTCAGGTCTTTGCTTGCCTGCCACTCCTCAAAGAGGCCTCCCCTGACCTTCAGGCTAATGAAAGGCCCACTGTGATCCTCTTGTGCATCATCCTATTCTCTTCTTTCAGTTGTTATCACAATTTATAGTTAAACTCTTATTTGTTATAGTAGATACATGCTATTTTGTCAGCCCCAAAGTTCCTCATCTTTCTTCTGGTGAAAAAGCCTCTGTCTTCCATGTAGGCTACTCATTCCATATAGCTAGGTGAAGCTGCAAATCACACCCATCATCCCTCTTCAAATAAGGGTGGGCTTTACACCTGAAACTAATATAATATTGTCAATAAACAAACAAATGAATAAAGGTGGACCTGGAACCCACGCTTGGCCAGTAAGAGATTCCCGTGCCCCCAGACACAGTGATTGGTCCAGCTATGGGCTCTATTGGCTGAGCAGGGCCAATGGTGCCCTTGACTTAAGGGGGCTGAGGGGAAGCCCAAGGAGAGAGACCCTGGAACTTCAGGGGCAACTTGGCCACCAGAGGCTACCAGAGGATGGAGTCAATAGTGAGAAGCAGAGACACCTCAATAGTAGTGAATACAGCTAGCACCAAATCTTGGCTTCTAAGTACTAAAGGAACAAGTCTCCTTGGAGAAATGGCTGATTCTAGGACTTGGGCAGAGAGAGTGCAGGATGAGCATGAGACATCTTGTACCAGAAAACAAGGAAGAGAGCCCAAGGAATTATGGATACACGTCAAAGAGATACAAAGCTTGCTCAAAAGGGATTCCTTGGTTAAACTCGGTAAAGTTTGAGTATCACAATAAATTATGGTAGCAACAGATTATGGTCCATCGAGTAAACTAGGAAAACATAAGTCCATACTAATATACATCAGTAAATAACTAAATTGAAAGTTTGATGGGGAATGGTATACTTACATAGTTTCAAAGTACCTCCTTAATATTTTTACATAATATTGAATACATAATATTTACTAAAAAGGGGTAAATAATGACTTTACAGTGGAAAACCTTGGCAGCAACCATTGTACTCAAGTGATCAAAGTGAACATCGCCAGTAATGGAGCAAATCAAAATCATACACCACCAGATAGGATGCAGTGAGGAAAACCAAGCATCACGTCTGTGCTATTCCTGCCAAAGATGTATGACATGAATCTGGTCATGAGGAAACGTCAGATAAACCCAAAATGAGGCACATCTTATAAAATAGCTGGCCTGTAATCTTTCACTGTATCAGGGACATGACAGTCAAGGAAAGTCTGAGGGCTGGGGGAAACAAAACAGATGAGACAAAAAAGAGCAATGAATGATTCTGACCTGGATCCTTTTTTAATAAAGAACATTACTGGGACAATTGGTGACATTTGAATGGGGCGTGATGATAAGATGGTAGCAGTGTATCAGTATTAATTTCCTGATTCTAATGGTTAACTTTTATCCTTTATTGTAAGAAACACATATTAAAATTCAAGATGAGTAGGATATCATGTGGCAATTTATTATCAAATTATTCAGAAAAAAATTTTATACTGTACTTTCAACTTTTCTGCAAGTTTTTATTGTTTTAAATTTTTTAAAAGAATGAGGGATAAATAGAGGCATTTTCAGACAAAAATGGAAAGAGTCGGCCATCAGCAGAATTCACTAAATCAAATTCTAAAGGATGCACTTTAGGCAAAAGGAAATTAATTCCAGATGGAAGGTCTGAGATGCAACAAGCAAATAAGAAAAAGAGGTTAATATTTTGGTAAATATAAGAACATTAACTACATAAAATAATAATAATGTTTACAGGGTTAAGAAAAAGACAGAATTAATATACATTACCAGGAGAGCATATAAATTGGTGGTGAGGGGGAGATTAAGTGGGGTTAACATGTTTCTAAGTCTTAAACTGTCTGGGAGGAAGATAAATGCATTGATTAGTTGGACTTTGTGATAAATTAAATACGCACATTGTAACTTCTAGAGAATCACTAAAAGACTTAAAACACTGGTGGCGCAGTGGTTGAGAGTCTGCCTGCCGATGCAGGGGACACGGGTTCGTGCCCTGGTCCGGGAAGATCCCACATGCTGCGGAGCGGCTGGGCCCATGAGCCATGGCCGCTGAGCCTGCACGTCTGGAGCCTGTGCTCCGCAATGGGAGAGGCCACAACAGTGAGAGGCCCGCGTGCCGCAAAAAAAAAAAAAAAAAAAAAACACCCTGAAAAGACTTAAAACAGTATGTAACTTCCATACAAGTAACAGAGAAAAGGGGGAGGAAAAAATAACCCCAAAATCAAAAAAGGAGTAAAAAAGAAATATAGAGCAAGCAGAACAAAGAATACAAACATAAGATGATAGATATCAAGCTACCCATAATTGTAAATCAACTACACTTCAATTTAAAATTAAAAAAAATTTTTTAACTATCCATAATTACATTAAATATAAATGGACTATGGGTTGGAAAACACAGTTTATAAAGAAGACAATGCTACATAAATTGATTTATAAATTCAGTGAAATTCCAATGAAAGTCTAACAGATTTTTATTATATTTTATGGAAATTGACAAGCTGTTTCTAGAATCTTTATGGAAAAGTAAATCAAGTAGAATAGACAATCTTGAGAAAGGACAAAGTTGGAGGACTTACAGTAATAAATATCAAGAATTACTCTAAAACACAGTAACTACGGCAATGGTTAAGGAGAGACAAACAAAGGAACAGAAAGAGTCCAGAAATAAACCTACGCATATACAGTCACTTGACTTACCTCAAAGGTGACACTGCAATTCAGTGGAGAAAGCAGGTCTTTTCAATAAATGGTCTGGAGCAACTAGATATCCACATGGGGGGAAAATGAGTCTTAAGTCCCTCTCTCACACTGTTTTCCAAAATTAATACATGACGCATTATAAATTTAATGTGAACGAAAAAACAATAAAACTTCTGGGGGAAAATATGAGACTATTTTCACAACCTTTGGGTACACATATCTCAATTATATCAATATAAATAACTTCCACAAATCAATAAGAAAAAGACAACCTAAATTTTTTAAATGAGCAAAAGACTTGAACAGGCACTTCATAAAAAAAGATATACAGAGACTTCCCTGGTGGTCCAGGGGTTAAGAATCTGCCTTCCAATGCAACAGACGCAGGTTTGATCCCTGGTCAGGGAACAAAGATCCCACATGCTGCAGGGCAACTAAGCCTGCACACCATAACTACTGAGGCTGCAGGCCACAGCTAGAGAGCTTGTGCACCACAACTAGAGAGCCCATACGCCACAACTAGAGAGTCTACGCACTCAGGAGCCCACGTGCTACAGCTAGAGAGAAGCCCGCACGCTGCAACAAACAGCCTGTGTGCAGCAACTAAGACCCAACACAGCCAAAAATAAATAAATATATTCTAAAAAAGGATATACAAATTGACAATAATCATATTAAAAGGTGCTTAGGGCTTCCCTGGTGGCACAGTGGTTGAGTGTCCGTCTGCCGATGCAGGGGACACGGGTTCATGCCCCAGTCCGGGAAGATCCTGCATGCCGCGGAGCTGCTGGGCCCGTGAGCCATGGCCGCTGAGCCTGCGCATCCGGAGCCTGTGCTCCGCGACGGGATAGGCCACAGCAGTGAGAAGCCCGCATACCGCAAAAAAAAAAAAAAAAAAAAAAAAAGGTTCTTAATATCAGTAGTCATCAAAAAATGCAAATTAAAATCACACTGAAATATCATTAGACACCAAACAGAATGGCTAAAATTTTGAAAACTAACAATACCAAATGTTTGTGAGGATGTGGAGCAGTTGGAACTCTCACAGGTGAGACGGTAAATTAATTCAACCACTTCTGAAAAATTGGCAATATCTACTAAAACTAAACGTATGCTTATGCTATGACCCAGAAATTCCTCTTCTAGATAAATAAATGTATCTGTGTACCAAAAAACATGTACGAAAATGTTCAAAGTAACTTTATTCATAATATCCAAAAAGTAGAAAAAATCCTAATGTCCATCAGCAAAAAATGGATAAACAAATTGTGGTATGTTCATAAGATGGAATACTGCAAAACAATAAAAAGAATTGACTATGATACATGCAACAATGTGGATGAATCTAAATGGCATCATGGTGGGCTAAAGAAGCCAGAGTCAAAACAGTATATACTGTGGTATCCTATTGATAAGAAGTTCAAAAACAGACAAAACTAGTCTATGGTGATACAAATCAGAATTGTTCCCTCTATGGCTCTTGATAACAGGGCAACTTGTGAGGGGGGATGTTACTACTAGCATCTACTGGGCAGAGACCAGGGATGCATCTTACAATGCACAGAACAGCTCCCCACGCACCCACACTCACACAACAAAGATCTATCTAACACAAAATGTCAATAGTGTCAAGACTAAGAAACCCTGCCCCAGAAGAAGGGGTATTGATTGGAAAGGATCACAAGGGAAGGTTCTGGGATGCTGGAAAAGATCTGTGTCTTGATCTGGGTGGTAGTTACCAGTGTGTATAGGTATGTAAATATTCATCAAGCTGTACACTTAAGGTTAGTAGTGCACTTTACATATTTTACTGATATATGTTATATACCTTGAAAAAGTTTTTAAAAGACAAATACAGTTTTAAAATACATTGTTTTTTAAAATCCAAATGGACAAAATGCTCCTATTAAAAAACAAAAATTGACCTTAAATAGCCAAAACAATTTTGAAAAAGAACAAAGTTGGTAGACTCATATTTTCTGATTTCAAACTTACTACAAAGCTATAGAAATCAAAACAGTGTGGTACTGGCATAGGACAGACATAAAGACCAATGGAATAAAATAGACATAAGCCCTCATATATATGGTCAATTGATTTTTTTTTTTTTTTTTTTTCCGGTACGTGGGCCTCTCACTGTTTTGGCCTCTCCCGTTGCGGAGCACAGGCTCTGGACACACAGGCTCAGCAGCCATGGCTCACGGGCCCAGCAGCTCCGCAGCATGTGGGATCTTCCCGGACCAGGGCACAAACCCGTGTCCCCTGCATCGGCAGGCAGACTCTCAACCACTGCGCCACCAGGGAAGCTCGGGTCAACTGATTTTTGACAAAGGTCTCAAGACCATTCAGTGGAAAAAGGATGCTCTTTTCAACACATGATGCTAGAAAAACTGGATATCCACATGCAAAAGAATGAAGTTGGGGCTTCCCTGGTGGCACAGTGGTTGAGAGTCCACCTGCCAATGCAGGGGACACGGGTTTGTGACCCAGTCTGGGAAGATCCCACATGCCGCAGAGCAGCTGGGCCCGTGAGCCATGGCTACTGAGCCTGCACGTCCGGAGCCTGTGCTCCACAACGGGAGAGGCCACAACAGTGAGAGGCCCGTGTACCACAAAAAAAAAAAAAAAAAAAAAGAATGAAGTTGGACCCCTACCTCATACTACATACAAAAATTAACTTAAAGACTAAACTTAAAAGCTAAAACTATGAAACTCTTAGAAGAGAACATAGGGGGAAATCTTCATGACATTGGATATGGCAACAATTTCTTGAACATAACACCAAAATAACAGATAATAAACGAGTAGACAAATTGGTTCTCATCAAAATTAAACACTTTTATACATCAAAGGACAATGTCAAAAGAATGAAAAGACAACTCACAGAATGGGTGCCAATATTTACAAATTGTATATCTGATAAAGAATTAATATCCAGAATGTGTAAAGAACTCCTAAAACTCAACAACAAAAAACAACCAAATTTGAAAATGGGTAAAGGATTGAATAATTATTTCTCCATAAAAAGATATACAAATGGCAAATAAGCATGTTAAAATGCTCAACATCATTAGTCATTAGGGAAATGCAAATTAAAATCACAAAAATACTACTTCACACTCTTTAAGATGGCTATTATAAAAATGTTTTCTAAAAAATGGAAAATAACAAGTGTTGGCAAGGAGAGATTAGTAGTGCAGAAATTGGAACCCTTGTACTTTAGAAGCCTTGTACATTTCTGGAGGGAATGCAAAATTGTACAGCTGCTATGGGAAATAATTTGGCTGTTCCTCAAAAAGCTAAACATAGAATTACCATATGATCCAGCAATTCCACTCCTAGTTATATACCTAAAGGAATTGAAAGTAAGCATTCAAACAGATACTTGTGTGCTGATGTGTATAGCAGCATTATTCATAATAGCCAAAAAGTGGAAACAACCCAAATATTTGTCCATGGACAAATAAAATGTGGTACATACATTGGAATATTATCCAACCATAAAAAGGAATGAAGTATTGATACATGTTACAACATGGATGAACATTATGCTAAGTGAAATAAACCAGGTACAAAAGGACAAATGTATGATTCCATTTCATGACTTACCTAGAGTAGGCAAATTCATAGAGACAGAAAGTAGATTAGAGCTTATGAGGGACTGGGGAGAGAGGAATGGGGAGTTATTGCCTGTGGTGAGACCTTCTATTTGGGATGATGAAAAAGTTTTGGAAATAGATAGTGGTAATGGTTACACAATATTGTGAGTATGACTAATGCCACTGAATGTTTAAGGGCTTCCCTGGTGGTGCTGTGGTTAAGAATCTGCCTGCCAATGCAGGGGACACAGGTTCAAGCCCTGGTCCAGGAAGATCCCACATGCTGCGGAGCAACAAAGCCCATGTGCCACAACTACTGAGCCTGCGCTCTAGAGCCCGCGAGCCACAACTACTGAGCCTGCATGCCACAACTACTGAAGCCCACGCGCCTAGAGCCCATGCTCCACAACAACAGAAGCCACCACAATGAGAAGCCCACACACCGCAATGAAGAGTAGCCCCCGCTCGCCACAACTAGAGAAAAGCCCACACACAGCAAAAAAGACCCAGCACAGTAAAAAATAAAATAAATAAATTTATTTTAAAAAATGTTTAAAATGGCAAATGTATGTTATATGTATTTTACTACAATTTTTAAAAGATTAATAATATACCAAAAGCCATTGAATTGTTCACTTTAAATGGGTAAATTGTATAATATGTGAATTATATCACAATAATAACTGGACTCCACATGCAAAGGAATAAAGTTGGACCCCAATTTCACACCATATACAAAAGTTAACTCAAAATGGATCAAAGACCTAAATTTCAGAACTAAAATTATAAAACTCTTAGAAGAAAACATAGGCATAAATTTTCATGATCTTGGATTAGGTAATAATTTCTTAAATATGACACCAAAAGCACAAACAATGAGAGAAAAAATAAACTGGACATCATTGAAATTTAAAACTTTTGTGTTTCAAAGGACACCATGAAAAAAGCAAAAAGACAACCCATAGGTTAAAAAATATTGGCAAATTATATATCTGATAAGGTATATATCTTGTCTGGGGATAAGAGATATAACATATCTAGAATATATAAAGATCACTTACAACTCAACAATAAAAAGACACGCCCAATTTTTTAAGTGGGCAAAGGATTTGAATTGACATTTATCCAAATAAGATATAGAAGTGGCTGATAGCATATGAAAAGTCGTTCAATATTACTACCCTTCAGGGAAATGCAAATCAAAACCACAATGAGATACTTCATACCCACTAAGATGGTTATAATCAAAAAGACAGACAATAAGTGGGAGGTACAAACTATTGGGTGTAAGATAGGCTACAAGGATGTATTGTGCAACATAGGGAATATAGCCAATAGTTTGTAGTAACTGTAAATGGAGCGTAACATTTAAAATTGTATAAGAATAAAAGATAAAAATAATTTTAAGAAATTCAAAAGGATTCCTAGCTTTTTGTTAAAAAAAAAAAAGAGACAAACAATAACAAGTGTCATATACTGCTGGTGAGAATGTAAAATAGTTCAGCCACTTTGGAAAATGCTCTAAAATTGATTGTGGTGGTGATGGTTGCATAATTCTATGTATATTTTAAAACCATTAAATTGTACACTTTGAGTGACTTTTATGATATGTAAGTTTTATCTCAATAAAGCTGTTTAAACAAAAAGACCAACTTGTGTAAACAAAGTTCCTCTACATCATCAGCATCATCAGTACAAAATAAGAATTGTATTAGAAAATAAGGTATGATTCATGGTAGCAATAAGAACTGTAAAGTACCTAAGAATTAACCTATCCAAAAATGCACTAGTCTTTTATGGAGAAATTTTTAAATTCTAGTAAAGGATATATCTCATGTAAAGTAAAACTTGGGACTTCCCTGGTAGCGCAGTGGTTAAGAATCCACCTGCCAATGCAGGGGACATGGGTTCGAGCCCTGGTCCGGGAAGATCCCACATGCCACGGAGCAACTAAGCCCATGCGCCACAACTACTGAGCCTGTGCTCTAGAGCCCGTGCTCCGCAACAAGAGAAGCCACCGAAATGAGAAGCCTGCACACCGCAACGAAGAGTAGCCCCCACTCGCCACAACTAGAGAAAGCCCACGTGCAGCAATGGAGACTCAGTGCAGTCAAAAATTAATTAATTAATTAATTTTAAAAAGTTTGTTTAAAAAATAAAAAAATAAAGTAAAACTCCAATAGATGGATAGATTAATAACATTCCAATTAAAATGTCAGAAAGATTTTTTGAGGACCTAGACAAATGCATTTTAAAATGTATATGGAAGAATGAGGGTGTTCAAATAGCCTCCAGGGCATGGTGTGGATGCTGTTGTCCTCAGAATAGTTTTGAGAACTTTAAAGATATGAATGCATACTTGCAAAGCCATGGTAAATTTTTTTTTTTTTTTGCAGTATGCGGGCCTCTCACTGCTGTGGCCTCTCCCACAGGCTCCAGATGTGCAGGCTCAGCGGCCATGGCTCATGGGCCCAGCCACACCGCGGCATGTGGGATCTTCCCAGACCGGGGCACGAACCCCATCCCCTGGCATCGGCAGATGGACTCTCAACCACTGCGCCACCAGGGAAGCCCATGGTAAATATTTTTTAATTGCAATATGGTATTGGTGCATGAACAAACAAAAAATATTTGGAGATATAAATAATAGGGAGAAGATCTTCACAACATCAAAAACTGGTGGGGGATTCCTTTACAGAACTGTTGCACATCAGAAGTGAGCCACAGGTTCCAGATTGGACCCCAAGGCTTCACTTAGGTGGGGACCTCAAAAACTCAAGCCTGCCTGCTCCACTGTTCAAATTTTGACTTGAGAAGACAGACCTGAAATTTATCAATAAAGAAAGGAAGGTATAGTTAGTTAGTTGACTTGTAATTTGGACAGAATGGAAGTATGATTATATGGAGATATTATATTACAGTTAAGAAAATTGAAACTCAGAGAGATTAAGTAACTTGTCCCAAGTCACACAGCAAGCACTAGTTCTCTCATGTATAATTAATATATTGCATATTATTCATTGCATGCTGTTCCCTTCTCACGTATAGTTAATATATTGCATGTTATCCATTGCATGCTCTTCCCTTCCTTTCCCGTCTCCTCTCCCCTCCCTGCCCTACAAGTCTGAATAGAGTTCTTCCAGGTCAGTGTCCTCTCTGGGGCTGACGCTCTGGCCTTACTCACCCTGAGGGATGCTCTGGAAGGCTGTGGAGTCCTTGTTCATGGTGTCACTGGGGGGGAACCCCAGTGGGAACTGGCCCACCTTGACACTAGTCATCTTGCTCCAGCTCCCCAGATTCCCCTCCAGGGGCACGGTGTGGATGCTGTTGTCCTCACAACAGTCCTGCTGGCTGCTCTGTGTCAGGGTGGAGGTGTCACTGAAGATGAGGCTGGAGACCAGGCTCAGAGTCTCATTGGAGCCCAGGATTGGGGTCATGCACGACGGTGGAGCAGGGGTGGAGTCGGGTCCCTGGGTGCTGGAGTGAAGGCTGATAGCCTTGCTGGGACCAGGAGCCAGGGTCAAGCATGAGGCCTGAGTGATGGTCATGTTCAAATCAGACTTGGGATTGTCATCTGAAGCCACATTGATGGTTCCCTTGGAACTCGTGTTCCAGGCTGCACCAAAGGTTCTTTTTGAAACAGATCCAGATGTTATGTGAAACCAAATTGATGATCTCATTCATGGCTGGCATTAGGGACCCAGGAGAACTTGGAGCTGCATTCAGGTCCAGCTTAGAGATGTTTCCTGAGCCCACACTGAGCAGCTTATTGGAATCAGGATCCAGAGAAGAGTTTGGGGCTGTAATAAGGAGAGCTTTTGAGCCTGGCCTGGAGATGCTTTGGCCCAGAACAAGGGTTTCTTTTGAATAAGGCTTTTTAAATGGGTTTGATTCAGGCCTGGAAGGATTGGAGTTACTCTGACCCAAATCAAAAATCTTGCTTGGGAGGGGGCTGAAGGCCTCCTCAGAATTTGGCCCAGAGTGGTTCCCCAAACTCAGACCCTGGGCTTCCGTAGAGCCAGGGCTCAGAACTAGGTTTGAGGCTGGACTTAAGGCCCCCTGTGAGTCAGCTGTCGAGATGTGATTGGAATCCAAACCCAGGGCTTCACCAGAGTGGGCAGTGGTGACCTGGAGGGAGGCTGGAGCTGCGGCCCTGCTGTCATCAGGTCTGGGGGTGTTACCAGATGCCAGGCCAGGGGCCTCCTCTGAGACAGGACTCCGAGTTGGATTAAGGTCTGGAAGGATAACCAAGCCAGGACCCAGGGATGGATTCAAGACAGGAACAAGGTCCGTATCTAGGTTGGGCCCAGAGATGGTGCCAGAGCCTAAACCAGGGGTCTCAGTGGAGTTGAGAGTGGGTATCATCTTTGTGTCTTCACGGAGGACCAGACTAGCCCCTGGATTCGTGGCCATGCCTGGTCTGGAGGTCTCTCACTGCCACTGCCCGCTTCTGTCCAATAGCCTACTGTTGAGCTCCTGAGAGGGAGCAAGGCAAATTGAGCCTCACCTGTTGAAACCCTTCCATGGCTCCCCACCATCCTTAGCATGAAGTGCCTGGGGTGACTTACGGGGTCCTTCATGACCACGTCCAGCCCACCTGTCCAGTCCCGTCCTGCACGGCTCTCCCCTGGCTCTCTCAGTCCCAGCCCCATCCCCTGTGCTCCCTTCTTTGACCACACCCTGCTCCCTTGCAGCTCGCGGCCCTTAAATGCAGTTGCCTTGTCCTGCAACCTCCTCTTCCTATCCTTGCCGATCCCACTCTTCTGAGCAAATGATTCATGGCACTTTATTCCAATGACTTGTTTAGGGATCCAGCCCCTGCTAGAGATGAGCTCCCCACTGGAGGGAACTACGCACACCTTAGTGCCAGGGGCATCCCCAGCACCTAACACAATGCCAGGTCCGCAGTAAGAAGTCCACATATACTAGGCAAATGAGGATCCCCCTTAAGGCAGAAAAAGGGAAGGGGGAGCCTCCTTAATTACCCTACTTCCAGCCAACCCCTAAGTTTCTAGAACTATTCTGTGAATGACTGTGGTTCTATATTCCCAAAGCAGCCTTGACAGAGCTACCCACTGCCCTTAGCAGTTTGCTCTGGGTACGGCAGGCTCCATGGAGGAGAACCTGGGGCAATCATCCAAAACAGAGCCTGTCTCAGCCCAGCAATCTGCTGGGTGAACTCCGCAATCCTCCCACTCTATCCTACCCCCATACCTGGGCCACCCTTCCTACGGGAATTGTAGGGACAGCTCACCTGCGTGCATGGTGTTCTTAAGCAGGAGTTGGTCTCTGGGAGGAGATGCAAAAGGAGAGCAAGTGAGGCAAGAGTGGCTTTTTCAACACTTACTGAGCAAAGTCTAAAGGCCAGGCATGCACATCTGCTAACAAAATCTCCCTGCACACACACAGAGTCCCAGAAGTTAGATATGATTACTGCATTATATACTTAAGGAAGTGGAGGTCAAGGGGAGGAAGATGACCCACCCCACTGGCCCTCAGGGCAGCCAAGATCACCTCTTTATGCCACCTGACTTCCTACCCTCAATGGCTTCCCATTGTCTTCAGGACAGCATCCTCAATCCTCAGCAGGACCTAAAAGGCCCTTCTGTGTCTGGCCTCAACTCCCTTTTCTCCCTTCTTGCCCCTCCATACTCCCTCTATACCCCACCTCTTCATTCCAACATCCCTCAACTCCTTTGAGTTTCTCCAAAGAGCCAAGCTCCCAGGTTAATTCTGGCCCTCCATAGATTGGGCACCCCCTTCTCCAGCCGCATTCCCTGACTAACACCCACAGCTTCACCCCTTCAGGTTTCAGCTTATATGTTATGAGGCTTCCAGGTCCCCCAGACAGGTGAGGTCCACTTATAAGTTCCCAGGGCATCTTATCCACTTCCCCTTTCTTGGCACACAATATCTGGTTTCTCCACTAGACAAGAAGATCCATAAGAATCTAGCACAGCACCTGGCACACAGTAAATTTTCAATACATGAGCTTGTTATTTCATCTTTTTATCTCTTCATTCATTCCTCCATTCTGTCACTAGTTCATTTCAACACGTATTCATTTATTATTCATTTATGCACTAACTCATTCACTAAGTCATTTACTCAACCCATAAATTTTGCTGTGCATGTTTATGGCTTGGCTTTGGAAAAACATAGATTTGGAGTCATGTTGTCCTGGGTTCAAATCTCAGCTCATCCTCTTAGTAGTGTTAGTAAACCTGGGGAAGAGACACTCCTGCTCTAGCTCTCATCCTCCTCATCTCTAATATGGGGAACATAAAGCCTGCCAGCCAAGAGTAGTTCAAGTCTCAGTGTCTGGCATGCAGCCCATGTGGTCCACTGAAGGTCTTCTGTAAATGTTAGTACTTGCTCTGTTACCCTCTGCGAGGCACTGTGGGCAGAGAGCAGTAAGGTGCTCAGAACCCAGGGGGACCTGCCTTCACCCCCAAGCAAGCAGTTCATGCAGAGTTTTGCAATCTGCCTCAGAGGAAGGAAGCTTTCACCTACCATTAGCACCAGAGGTGATTTTAACCTGAAGCTAATGAACTTTAAAATATCAAGGCTCCTTGCTCATATAGTTCTTTTCCAAAGGGACTGTCCTTAATTTTGTGTTCACATTTTGTCTTCTTCTACTTAAAGAGGAGCCTCCAAATTATAAAAAGCCTCAGGCTCCAAAAAACCCTGGATCACCCCACCTGAATTCTCCTCTCGTGAAACACACACACACACACACACACACACACACACACACACACACAGGCTATAGTTAACAAAGGGAGGCATTTTCAACCTGGAAAAAAATATGAGTCAGGTACAGCCTATGAGGCAGTCAGCAGGATTTTGTAAGGCCTCACCAGTTTAGCCTGTGAAAGAGAATAATTTCTACCCCTCTGATACAGCAGATGCACAATACTGGTCACTGGGCGGGAAGGCACATGTCCCAGCTCTGGCTGACCCTCCTTCATCCATGAGAAAAGAGCGATCTCCCCCACTTTCTCCTGTTCCCTCAGTCTTCCTCCTCCATGCTGCAGCAGACAGGCAAGGCTTCAGAGCTGCCTGACGGTGGGGGGCAGCCCACATCTTACCCTCCTCCAAAGGGAAGTTGTACACTGGGAAGAGTTATGGTTGCTGAGGGGCTTGGGTGGGACCCAAGAGAGCTAAAGGAGGTCACTGCACAGCTGCCTATTGGCCTTTGCCCCCAAGCTCTGGGGCCCCAAATAAGGAGAGTAGAGGGAGGCCATAAAACACCTAGTCCAGTCAGAGACCGAGAGAACCATGGACCGATTCCCATCCTCTCTCCTCCACTTCTGTGAACCTTTCCAGGCCCTTACCAGGGGTTTCTGGAGCTCTCCGGAGGAGGAACTATCAGTGGGTCTTCCAGTTCCTCTTTGAGAACTTGTTTATCAGTCGTATAGGCCTGGAATGTGTTAGGCACCCATGTGAGTATGTGTGCACACACACCTGGCACTGAGGTACCTCAGACCTAGAGAATCCGAAACAGAACATGCCAGCTTTCCTCCAAATCAGACCCTCTTATTCTCCTACGTTGCAAGAAACTGGCACCATTACCCAAGACAGAAAAAATATTATCCTTGACTACTCTCTTCTTCACTTGCTGAATCCAAATTTGGCCAAGTTCTGCTAATTCTGGCTCCAGAAAAGCTCCCAAATATCTCCCCATATCTCTATCACCACTGCTAAACCCAAGTACAGCTCCCATTGCTTTGGGGCTCTGTCTTCGAATTGCCCTCTCAACAAGGGTCTCTGTGTGTAAAGACAGCTCCCAATAAACCATTTTCCAAATTGAGCCACAAAGATCTTCCTTTAAAATTACATTCAATAGGGCTTCCCTGGTGGTGCTGTGGTTGAGAGTCTGCCTGCCGATGCAGGAGACACAGGTTCATGCCCCTGTCTGGGAAGATCCCACATGCCGTGGAGCGGCTGGGCCCGTGAGCCATGACCGCTGAGCCTGCGCGTCCGGAGCCTGTGCTCCGAAATGGGAGAGGCCACAACAGTGAGAGGCCCGCGTACCGCAAAAAAAAAAATTACATTCAGTAGTGTGGTACTGGCAAAAGGATAGACATATAGACCAATGGAATAGAACTGAGAGTCCAGAAATAAATCCATGCATCTATGGTCAATTGATTTTTGACAAGAATGCCAACTCCTTTCAGTGGGGAAAGAATAGTCTCTTCAACAAATGGTGGTGGGACAACTGGAAATCAATATCTAAAAGAATAAATTGAACCCTTTTCACACTAGAGACAAAAGTTAACTCAAAATGGATTAAAGACCTAAATATAGGGCTTCCCTGGTGGCTCAGTGGTTGAGAGTCTGCCTGCCAATGCAGGGGACACGGGTTCCTGCCCCGGTCTGGGAAGATCCCACACGCCATGGAGCAGCTGGGCCCGTGAGCCATGGCCGCTGAGCCTGCGCGTCCAGAGCCTGTGCTTCACAAAGGGAGAGGCCACAACAGTGAGAGGCCCGCATACCGCAAAAAAAAAAAAAAAAAAAAAAAAGATCTAAATATAAGAGACATAAATACATAGGCAAAAACATAGGCATAAATCTTTATGACCTTGAATTTGACAATGATTTCTTAGATATGACACCAGTAGCATAAGCAACAGAAGAAAAAATAGGTAAACTGAACATCAGCAAAATTAAAAACTTGTGCATCAAAAGATACTGTTAGGAAGTGAAAACACAACCTACAGGTTGTGAGAAAATATTTGTAAATCATGTATCTGTTAAGAGTCAAATATCTAGAACACATAAAGAACCCTTACAACTTAACAACAAAAAGACAAACAACCCAATTTAAAAATGGGCAAACAGGCCTTCACTGGTGGTGCAGCGGTTAAGAATCCGCCTGCCAATGCAGGGGACACGGGTGCGAGCCCTGGTGCAGGAAGATCCCACATGCCACGGAGCAACTAAGCCCGCGAGCCACAACTACTGAGCCCACGTGCCACAACTACTGAAACCCGCACACCTAGAGCTCGTGCTCCGCAACAAAAGAAGCCACTGCAATGAGAAGCCCACGCACCGCAACGAAGAGTAGCCCCCGCTCGCTGCAACTAGAAAAAGCCCGCGCGCAACAACGAAGACCCAGTGCAGCCAAAAATAAATAAAATAAAATAAAATAATTTTTTAAAAAAATGAAATGACCTAGCTCAAACGAAGACTGACTTCCTTGCCTGGCATTCAAGCCTCCCCATAAAAGCCCCTCACCCTGCGACCTTATATCTCCATTTATTTCCGGTGACAGACTGGTTCCAAGGAACAGGGCAGGTTTGGGGCACAACAGACCTGAGATGGAATCTCGTGGGTAGTGCTGTGTGTGCAAAGAGCTTGTAATCAGACAACCTGTACCGAGGAAACCGAGACCCACAGAGGGAAAAGATTAGCCGAAGGTCATGAGCTAGGACGCTGCATGTGTCCTTTGTCTCTCTCTGGCTCCACCCTGCTTCCGCAGGCACAGATAACAGTGTGGAGGTGGGGCAGGCCAGGAGACCCAGAATGTGAAACCTGGATTCTGTGATAAGGAAATGAAGGCAATGCTATTATCTTCCTAAAGACGAGCTGCTTAATGATGAGCAATAACTAAGCTAATTAAGACAACCAGTGACTTCAAACTTCAAAACAGTAGTGGAACTGTCCACTAAGCTGTATTCCCACTTACCCAGGTCATTAGACCCTAGGAGAGTCTGTGTACGTCATGTGATGTTCTGAGTTCTACGCCCCGGAAACCTGCTTCCTCACACGTAGTCCCCACCCCCAGGTGTGTCAGCTCTGGAGAGTGGGTTCCCTTCTGTCTACCTGGGATCTCGCCTTTTCGGGTCCCTCCCCCACCCCCTGCCTTCCCCACTCCTGGCCCCGCACCTCCCACTCCCCCTGCTGCTCGGCTGCTCCTCCACCTGTTTGTTTCCCTAGCCTCCCAACATGGCCTCTCAGAAAAAAATCCTCCAGCAAACTTGCTTCTTTCCCCGCAGCCCCTCACTCGCTCTTTACCTGCAGCGACAAGAACCCTTTCTAACTCCTCTGTCTCCTCCCCTGGCCTCAAGCACCCAATTAATCACCAAGTCCTTCTGCTTCCAAATCTGTCCTGTCCCTCCAACTCCATACCCTCCGTCCTGGCTGAGGTCTTCATCATCATCGGAAACCCACATTCTGGCCAGTCTTCCCAATAAAATCCAGCTCCATCCTGCAGCTAGGGAGCATCCCTGACAACTCATTTCCCCTTAAGCCCCCCCAATTCCCACAAGGTCACATCCACACTCCTTGGTCTGGAATTGAGGCCCCTTCACAGTCTGCCTTTGCCTACCTACCTGCCTTGTTTCTGCTCTCTTTTCGATTTTTTAAGTGTGTACTGAAGCACCATATACATACAGAAAATTGCACATACCATGTCAATTTTGATGAATCTTCACCGAGTGGGCGCACCCACGTAACCAGCACCCAGATCCAGAAATGGAACCCACCAGGATCCCAGAAACCCTCCAGTCACTATCCCCCCCTACGGAGGGTAAGTGCTATTCTGACTTCTAACAGTACTGTTCAGATTTGCCTGTTTCTGTACTTTATACAAATGGAATTCTACAGCCCAGACTCTTTTGCTTCTGGCTTCTTTGGTTCAATATTAAATTTGTGAGATTTAACATATTTTTGCATGTGTTGGCTGTGCCTTCTTCTAAATTTTGGCTCCCCTCTAGTCTCTTCCTACTTTTGATCTCTTTCCAGAGCCTTCAGGAAGTTAGTTGTTCTTCATATTTGGTCCAGAGCTCATAATTGCTATCTCTAGGAGGGGTGGTCTGATAGGAGCTACCATGCCATTACCAGAAGTAGAATCTCTCCTTTTTAATTTTTATCTTATTTTTCTTCCTTTTTCCTTTCTTTAGGATTACTGAATTTGCCTTTCTTCTCTCACTCCCTTTTTCCCCTTTTCTATCTGTATGGAATTTACATATTTTGTATCTATTCTTTAGGGTTACTCTAGCCATTTTAATGTGCATGCTTTCTATAGAAAAATCTAAAATTAAATAATACTGTTAAACTCCTCCAGAAAAATCAAAAAACAAAAGACATAAGGACCTGAGAAGAGTTTAACACTAATCAGCCAACTTATATACCATTGTTATCCTTTATTTTAGTCCTGTTCTGATTTTTAAATCTTACCAATTAGACATCATTGTTTTATGCAATCAGTGTTTGCATAATAGTCCAATATCTCACCAATATTTTGTCTGATCATGTAACCGAGCAGGACTCTATGGGGACTTCCTGGACAGAAGACCCCTCCTTTTCCTCCACCTGTCTCTTGTTTGTAGAAAAACTTTAGCCTCCTAGGCCTTCCCCAAGTTCTAAAGAATAAATTTAACCAGAGAAGTGAGAAAATGCAGAAGCAAAGGAAAAGAGTCAGAGTTAAGCAAGACAAAATAATAAGTGTAACCATTAAACAAAGTCAAGAACCTTTGGTTCCTCCTCAAGGGCTCTAGATAATATCCTGAGTCATGTTCTTTGAGCTATTTTTCAGATATTGAAAGCCCCACCAGGTAGAAGATGTTAACTGTATGCCACCCACAGCACATAGACCACAGACCTCTTGGAACCAGAAGGTTGATGATGTTGACTCCCTATTACCTCACTACCAACCAGTCAGAAGAATGTCCACCAGCTGATCACACACCCCACAACCTCCCTCCCTCATGCTGTCCTTAAAAACCTTTCCCTAAAGCCATCAGGGAGTTCAGGTCTTTTAAGCACTAGCTGCCTAAACTCCTTGCTTGGCGCCCGGCAATAAACACTGCACCACAGAGGTGTCGGTAGATTGGCTTTACTTCACACGGATGAGCAAGTGGACCCACGTTTGGTTCGGTGGCAATCATTTTTTTAATTCAATCTCAGACCTTCCATCTGGGATCCATTTCCTTCTGCCTAATGAATAGCCTTAAAAAAAAAAAGAAGAACCTTGATAAATTCCTTAATAAGGGTTTACTAGTGATAAGCTCTTTTAGTTTTTGTTTACAAAAAAATTTTGGGGGCTTCCCTGGTGGCGCAGTGGTTGAGAGTCCGCCTGCCGATGCAGGGGACACGGGTTCATGCCCCGGTCCGGGAAGATCCCACATGCCGCGGAGCAGCTGCGCCCGTGAGCCATGGCCGCTGAGCCTGTGTGTCCGGAGCCTGTGCTCCACAATGGGAGAGGCCACAACAGTGAGAGGCCTGCGTACCACAAAAAAAAAAAAAAATTTTTTTTTCCTCATTCTTGAAAATATTGTCACTGCATGTAGAATTCCAGGGTGTCTGTTATTCTATTTTAGCACATCAAAGTGAATATCCCACTGCCTTCTGGCCCCCATTGACGTTTCTAGTTCATTGTTCCACTGGAATCATTCCCCAGTCTCATCTCCTACCATTTCCTCCTACACAATTTCTGCTTTAGCAACACAGTGGTTTCCCAGAACTCACAGTGATGTTTCTTGCCTCTGTGCCCTTTCTCATGCTGTTCCTCCCATCCAGAATGCTGTTTCCCTCCCATTCCTGCCCCATTTCATCTGCGTAACTCCTACTCATCTGTCAAAACCCAGTGGTATCTTCTCTAGGAAGTCCGTCATGAGCCCCTCCCCACAGCTGTTTTAGGACTTTCTCCTCTGCTCTTGCAGCATTATTACACCTTATTACAGTGTGCTATAAATTTCTGGTAACTTGATTATTTCCTCCATTAAACTGAGAATGCTTTAAGAACAGAGATGATGTCTTATTCATCTTTGCATGCCTGGTACCCAGGGCCTGACCCATACCTGGTACCAAGTGTACTTGGGTCAGTATTTCAATACTTCAGTAAGTATTTCCTGAAGAAATGTCTTATTCTCACTTTGGCCTCCTCCACCTCACTCCCTGCCCTGTTCTTAAACATTTAATCTCTGCCACCTCCTCTCCACTGTGGTTCTGCCTCTGAGGCCATGGCTGACTTGAAAGGCTTGTCCTTCAACTTCATTCTCTGCCTTCTCTGGAACATCTACTTTACGATGCTCCAAACTTAAGACTTTCTCCTTCCTTGGCCCCTGGGGCACTTCACTCTGCTGGTTCTCTCCCTGCCCCAGATTCTTTTTCTCCTGTGTCCTTTTCAGAGTCCCCACCCCCCACTCCCTACATCTGTGTCCCCCAGGATTCTGGCTTTGGGTCTCCTCTCTCTCACTTGGGACCTCTTCCACACTCCTTGCTTTCATTATGGCATCCATGCAGTTGGCTCCTGGATCAGTCAGGGTCCAACCAGGAAAGCAAGAAACCATATTGAGTATTTAAAACAGAGGGAATTTATTCCAGGGACATGGTTCCACAGTGATAGCTGAGAAGACAAATGGGCAGTAGGAAGGGACACAGGAGTCCAGGTTCCTGGGTCACCTGGCGGGAGTGGGCGCCATAGGGAGACAGAGCAATTCATTGCTGGACACGTTCTCTGAAGCAGAGGGAGAGAGATGACAAAATACACTGCCTCTCCCCTTCCACCCACCATGCTCCTGCCGGCGCCTCCCATTGGCTGAAGCAGCTGGAAGGCAGTGAGAAGGGAGGCAGGGGTTAACTCAGTACAGGGCAAGGGAAGAGCCAGGAGTGGACCTGAGATTAACACAGCCCCATACCTATACTTCCTGCCCCAGCTTGGTCACGATCTGCATGCCCCACCACTTACGGGACACCTGTAATTCAGCACGTCTCAGCTGAATCTCCTTCCCACAAAACATGTTCCTCCACCCAGCGTCCTTGCTTCTATCAGTCATCCCTGATTCTCCTAGAGGCAGGCTGAAAGCTTTCAGCAAGGCCTCTGACTCCTTCCTCTTTCTCGCCCCTTCTCCATGTGGTGTCAGTTTCCAAGTCCAAAAGGTTCTTTGAAGAAAATACCCATACCCCCCCCTTTCCATTCTTACCACCCCCACTTAATTCAGATCTCCTCTTCTCTTGCTTGGCTTCTAACAAGAGCCTCTTCATTGGGTTCCCCACTTCCATTAACATTTCCCTGAATCATCCTACACCACGACCTGCCCATCAATGGTGAATCAAACATGACTCTTCCCGCCCTGCAGCCTTATGCCCCACCACTGCTCACTCAGACCTCATGACCAGTCAGTCTTTTTTCTGGTTCCCCTAGGGCATCCTGTGCTCTCTCACTCTGAGCCTTGGGTCATCATGCATCCTGGAATGGCACTTTCTCTTTGCATCTCCTCCAGTGGAAACCCCACCCAGCCCTGCAGCTCCATGTTGATGTAAACCTTTTGGAATGAAATTTTCTTTTTTTTTTTTTTTTTTGGCTGCACCATTTGGTGTGTGGGATCTTAGTTCCCTGACCAGGGATCGAACATGTGCCCCATGCAGTGGAAGAGTAGAGTCTTGACCACTGGACCACCAGGGAAGTCCCTGGAATGAAATTTTAACAGCAGCTTCCAAAAGCCTTCAAAATGTGCTTATTCTCTGACCAAGCAATTCTACTTCTGAGGATCTGGCCTAAGAACATAATCAGGAATGTGGCCAGAGATCCTCACTGGAGCATTTGCCTGTTAGTAAAAGATTGTAAACAATCCAGGTATCCAACATGGAAGGCAATAGTTCCATAAACTATGGAAACAGCCATTGAATGAGATTTTATGCATCTATTAAAAAATGAAATTTACAGGGACTTTCCTGGCAGTCCAGTGGTTAAGACTCTGCACTTCCAGTGCACAGGTTGCTGGTTCGACCCCTGGTCGGGGAAATAAGACCCCGCATGCCGCATAGCTCAGCCGAAATAAATAAAATAAAATTTAAAAATAAAATAAAATAAAAATGGAGAAGGCTGATTGACACTCAGGTTCAGCTCCTGAGCCCAAAATACAACACTGGGCTGCATATTAGACAACACTTGTAATTAAAAAAAAAAAAAGTCTGGCCAACAGACCAAAGGGGGGACAAAATGAAAATGAAAATTACAATCATATAGGGAAAGGCTCATATTATATATGTGAAAAATATCAGAATACAAACTCATATTTTTTAAATTGTATATACATGTGCAGTAGCACATCATCTTTATCAAGCACTTGCTTTGTACTGGGTACTGTCCCGAGTGATTTACACGGATTTACTCATTTACGCCTCACAACAATCCTACAAGCTAATACATGAAGAAACTGAGGCACGGAAAGCCCTAGATCACATGGCTGGTGGGTGTCAGGGCTGGAAGGGAGTGCAGGCAGCCCAGGGCCTGTGCACTTAGCCATGCTGCCTCCCACAAGGAGTGGAACCCCAAAGACTGAAAAGGTAATAACAGTCAAACCTTGCCATGGTAGGTAGAATAATGGCCCCCCAAAGACCGTCACATCCTAAGCTCCAGACCTGTGACTGTGTTACTTTATATGCAAAAGGAATTACGATTGCAGGTGGAATTAAGGTTAATAACTAGCCGACCTTAAAATGGGGAGATTATTCTGGATTATCTGGGTAGGCCCAATGTAATCACAGGGTTCCTTATAAGTGGAAGAGGGAGGCAGAAGAAAGTGAGACCGAGAGATGATAATATGCCCCACCTTGCTGGCTATGGAGATGGGGGAATGAGGCCAGGAGCCAAAGGACGCAGGCCAACTCTAGAAGCTGGAAAAGGCCAGGGAACAGATTCTCCCCTAGAGCCTCCAGCCTCCAGCCATACCAACATGTTGATTTTGGCCCAGAGAAACCTATCTCAGACTTCTGACCTCCAGAACTGTAAGATTAAAGATGTGTTGTTTAAGCCGCTAAATTTGTGGTAATTTGTTACAGCAGCAATAAAAAACACACCCACCAAAAAAGCAAAACAAAGCAAAAGTTCCAGTAATAAATGTGCGTTGAAAAAGATTGGACAGGTCTTCAGTAGAATGAAAATCAGTTATATCTGGTTGGTGAATCTCTTTGTTTATTTTTAAAGAATGATAATTTCTTTTTCCATATTTCCAAATTTTCCAATATCTTTTTTGTACCATTTTTATAAGGGGAAAACTCTCCCTAAGCAATCATACCCATCCTTCAAGGTCCAGGTCAAATGCCGCCTCCCCCAGGAAGCCTCCCAGACGCTTCACCCATGGTTAGGGGTGGCATCTCTTCTCCCATGGCCTTAACACTACATCTGGATTCTAAATGCCTCAGGTGGGATTCTTCCCCGAGCTCAGGGGCCCTGGCTAGTGCTAGGGGGGCCCTGGATTCAGGAACAATCAATCATTTTTCCTGACTGAGGTACTTCAAGGCTGTATTTCCCGACACTCTGATGGGATTCTGGGTGGGGAGGGTGGGGTTGTGCGGGGCGACACGGCCTCACAAAAGCTCTTAGGGCGCAGTGGGCAGAATTTCCTGCAGCACCAGCTCTAAAGATTCTAAAGACCGCTGCTCCATATCTGAAATGTGGGTGCTTCCTGATAACCTCTATTTTTTCTCCCTATCATATAGGTGGAGGGTATAAGCAGATAGGTGAGGGGAACCCCAGAGAAAGAGAACCAGACACGGCTTTCTTGACATAAGAGAAGCCATTTTGGCCTAAGCCGGTTTGTGATCTAAGCCTGGCCACAGTGCTTGCCCTTGAACAGGTCTCAGTAATCAACAATCTTAAGGGAAGTAAGGGAATGCAGGAACAAAGGGAAAGCAGTAAAGAAACAGGCTGGGTCCCTTTGCTGTGTACCTGAAACTATCACAACATTGTTAATCGGCTATACTCCGATGTAAAATTAAAAAGTTAACAAAAAAAACAAAAAAAAAGAAACAGTAGTTCAGATAAAACAGAGTCCTAGTTCCTCCCCAAGGGATACATGTAACAATCTTTGAGTTCTGCAGGAACTAAGGCCCCCACCCAGGTGGAGGATGGGATGATGTTGACCTTTCCTGACCTTCATGACTTCAAACAGCTTAAGCTTGGACTCTGTTGACCTTTGCCCCAGTTCAATGCTGAATTCTCCTCTGCTCAAGCCCCTCATGAATATGCATGTACCCTTAGCTTAACACACCTTTGGGAAAGCAAATGTTCTCCTTGCTGCAGGTAATAAATCCTTCCTTCTCCTGATGTTTGGCTTGGTTGTGTCTTTTGACTTGACACCGACAAGAGGTGAACCCAAACCCAGTTTTCAGGTAAGGGCAGGGGGATTGAAGTAATCCAGGTAGCAGAGGCTGGGCCTCTGTGGGCCTGTGGTTGTTCTGAGGAGAATGGCATGGGAAGTCTTGTGGCTCCATGCAGGGAATGGAGGGATGGGGAGGTATAGGGGTTGCTAAAACTGGATGTCCCCGGTGCTAGGGACAGTCAGGCCTTCTTCAGCCATATCTCAATACCAACTTCCAGAATCATTCTCCGAAATCCAAGCTGAGCGTGTCTCTCTCATGCTTGTCCCACAGGTGAAGGCTCCCCATGCCCTCCAGGTTGGAGCCAAGCTCTTCATCAGAGTGACCCAGCCCTGCTCGCCTCCCCAGCCTCCCCTCCCGAGCACCCCTGTCTCCTACCTGGCGGGATCCAGTCCCACTGCACTACTGCCCTCCCAAGCAAGTCCTTCTCCCACATGGCTTGCTCGCTCCGCACACTCTACCCCCTTGTCTAGAACATCCTTCCCTAGCCCCGGTCCCGCATGGCTCTCCAAGTTCTCCACGCCTCCCCTGAAAACTGCCTGGCCCACCCAGGAGGTCGGGGCCCCTCTGCTGTGCTCCCAATCCCCTGTGTCTCCTGATCCATCATGCCCAGCCTTGGAGGCCCTGCTGTTCGCACATCTTTATAGGCTGTGAGCCCGCTCCTGCAGCGCCAGCTGTAGAACAGTGGCTCCACCTCTCAGATGCTGGAGTCCCTGACAACCTGCGGATTGTCCTCTCTTACTATATGTCATGGGGGGCCAGGGGGTCCCCAGAGCTAGCACAGTGCCGGACACAGAGTGGGGCATCCTTTATCTGTCTTATGAGAAGTGTCATGGGCAGTAGAGTCCTTTGCAGCCTGGAGTCCATCCCAGAGCTCTTCCTCCTGCCAAAAGCCAGGGCCGGATAAAGTCCCTCTTCTTCCAAGGCAGCCTGCAGAGGCCTCAGAGCCGAGAGAGGCAGCAAAGCTCAGTGCCTCAGAACTCACCAGCAACACACAGCCTGCTGGGCGGAAAGACCCAGGCTCATATCCCCCAGCTCTACTGCTGACCCACTCCCACTCCCTTATCTGAGAAGTGGGGGTGATGCTTCCCCCATAAGAGTCTCACGAAGACTAAATAAGCACACAATTCTAAAACGAGGGCTGTTTGTATGTGGAGAGCCCTGGTCAATTGTAAGAGCTAAGTTCTGGATTTTTCTTTCAAAAAAGAGATTTGTCCAGCATTGGCATTAGATACTGTAATCAAAAAGAGTGACAATCCCATTGTAAATGGAGTTCATGGACGCTGCCCTCTCCAACATCACCGTTACTCTTCTTATTGTTGAATCTGGCTGCACCTTGCTGTCCTTATGGGCCTCCATCTCCAGGCACAGATGACCACCCCTTTCTTCTCAAAGTGACCTTTCCATTGGCTCCCGGGACCCCTCCCCAACCTCTCGCTGTTCTGTCCCACTATGCTTGACTGATTTCTCTTCCCCCATCATCCCCAAAGTCAGTGGTCTCCAAAGGTCTACCTCCACCCCCTTCTCTCCTTGCCTTGGGCAGGAAATGGTGCTCACACCTTCATGTTTGGTCCAGAGCCCCAGACCTCTATATCTAGTTCCTTCCTGGACAGCTCTTCAGGGATGACACAGAGCCCCCAGGACTCCAGGAGGCCTGAACAAAATTCCCTCCTGACCTGCTGCTTGCTTCCCATGTTCCCTCCATCTGCCCACCTGGGCATCTTTCTAGTCACTCCTACACACATACACTCGAATCAGGGACCCTGCTGGATTTCTCTGTGCACCTCTCTAAGCCCAAGTCCCTGTGCACATTACAGGTGATTCTTGGACTCATTTAAACTCCAGGGTCCCTGAAATAGGGAGAGTCTCTAACTGCCTTCCCACACTGGGGCCCATAGGACACCCTCTGTGCCAGGTGGTGACTCAGTCCCTTCCCTGTGGACTCAGGAGTGACCTGCAGCAACCCAGGCTAGCATGCCAGGCCTATCCCTTTCTTTTCTTTTTATTTTCCTACCAACTTCCCCCGCCCTTTTTTTTTTTTTTGAATTTTATTTATTTTTTTATACAGAAGGTTCTAATTAGTTATCTATTTTATACATATTAGTGTATACATGTCAATACCAATCTCCCAATTCATCACACCAACCCCCTTACCACCACTTTCCCCCCTTGGTGTCCATAAGTTTGTTCTCTACATCTGTGTCTCTATTTCTGCCCTGCAAACCTGTTCATCTGTACCATTTTTCTAGGTTCCACATACATGCATTAATATACAATATTTGTTTTTCTCTTTCTGACTTACTTCACTCTGTATGACAGACTCTAGCTCCACCCATACCTCTACAAATCACCCAATTTCGTTCCTTTTTATGGCTGAGTAATATCCCATTGTATATATGTACCACATCTTCTTTATCCATTCATCTGTCAATGCACATTCAGGTTGCTTCCATGACCTGGCTATTGTAAATAGTGCTGCACTGAACACTGGGATGCATGTGTCTTTTTTTTTTTTTTTTTTTTTTTTTTTTTTTGCGGTACGCGGGCCTCTCACTGTTGTGGCCTCTCCCGTTGCAGAGCACAGGCTCCGGACGCACAGGCTCAGCGGCCATGGCTCACGGGCCTAGCCGCTCCGCGGCATGTGAGATCTTCCCGGACTGGGGCACGAACCCGTGTCCCCTGCATCGGCAGGTGGACTCTCAACCACTGCGCCACCAGGGAAGCCCCATGTGTCTTTTTGAATTATGGTTTTCTCTGGGTATATGCCCAGAAGTAGGGTTGCTGTGTCATATGGTAATTCTATTTTTAGTTTTTTAAGGAACCTCCATACTGTTCTCCATAGTGGCTGTATCAATTTGCATTCCCACCAGCAGTGCAAGAGGGTACCCTTTTCTCCACACTCTCTCCATCATTTGTTGTTTGTAGATTTTCTGATGATGCCCATTCTAACTGGTGTGAGGTGATACCTCGTTGTAGTTTTGATTTGCATTTCTCTAATGATTAGTGATGTTGAGCAACTTTTCATGTGCTTCTTGGCCATGTGTATGTCTTCTTAGGAGAAATGTCTATTTAGGTCTTCTGCCCATTTGTGGATTGGGTTGTTTGTTTATTTTATATTGAGCTGCATGAGCTGTTTATATATTTTGGAGATTAATCCTTTGTCCGTTGATTCATTTTCAAATATTTTCTCCCATTCTGAGGGCTGTCTTTTCGTCTTGTTTGTAGTTTCCTTTACTGTGCAAAAGCTTTGAAGTTTCATTAGGTCCCATTTGTTTATTTTTGTTTTTATTTCCATTACTCTAGGAGGTGGATCAAAAAAGATCTTGCTGTGATTTATGTCAGAGTGTTCTTGCTATGTTTTCCTTTAACAGTTTTATAGTGTCTGGTCTTACATTTAGGTCTCAAATCCATTTTGAGTTTATTTTTGTGTATGGTGTTAGGGAGTGTTCTAATTTCATTCTTTTGCATGTAGCTGTCCAGTTTTCCCAGCACCACTTATTGAAGAGACTGTCTTTTCTCCATTGTATATCCTTGCCTACTTTGTCATAGCTTAGTTGACCATAGGTGCATGGGTTTATCTCTGGGCTTTCTATCCTGTTCCATTGATCTGTATTTCTGTTTTTGTGCCAGTACCATATTATCTTGATTACTGTAGCTTTGTAGTATAGTCTGAAGTCAGGGAGCCTGATTCCTCCAGCTCTGTTTTTTTCCCTCAAGACTGCTTTGGCTATTGGGGGTCTTTTGTGTCTCCATACAAATTTTAAGACTTTTTGTTCTAGTTCTGTAAAAAGTGCCATTGGTAATTTGATAGGGAGTGCGTTGATTCTGTAGATTGCTTTGGGTAGTATAGTCATTTTCACAATGTTGACTCTTCCAATCCAAGAACATGGTATATCTCTCCATCTGTTTGGATCATCTTTAATTTCTTTCATCAGTGTCTTATAGCTTTCTGCATACATGCCTCTTGTCTCCCTAGGTAGGTTTATTCCTAGGTATTTTATTCTTTTTGTTGCAATGGTAAATGGGAGTGTTTCCTTAATTTCTCTTTCAGATTTTTCATCATTAGTATATAGGAATGAAAGAGATCTCTGTGCATTAATTTTGTATCCTGCAAATTTGCCAAATTCATGGATTAGCTGTAGTAGTTTACTGGTGGCATCTTTAGGATTCTCTATGTATAGTATCATGTCATCTGCAAACACTGACAGTTTTACTTCTTCTTTTCCAATTTGTATTCCTTTTATTTCTTTTTCTTCTCTGATTGCCATGGCTAGGACTTCCAACACTATGTTGAATAATAGTAGTGAGAGTGGACATCCTTGTCTTGTTCCTGATCTTAGAGGAAATGCTTTCAGTTTTTCACCATTGAGAATGATGTTTGCTGTGGGTTTGTCATATATGGCCTTTATTATGTTGAGGTAGGTCCCCTCTATGCCCACTTTCTGGAGAGTTTTTATCATAAACGGGTGTTGAATTTTGTCAAAAGCTTTTTCTGCATCTGAGATGATCATATGGTTTTTATTCTTCAATTTGTTAATATGGTGTATCACATAGATTGATTTGCATATATTGAAGAATCCTTGCATTCCTTGGATAAATCCCACTTGATCACGGTGTATGGTCCTTTCAGTGCGTTGTTGGATTCTGTTTGCTAGTATTTTGTTGAGGATTTTTGCATCTATGTTCATCAGTGATATTGCTCTGTAATTTTCTTTTTTTGTAGTATCTTTGTCTGGTTTTGGAATCAGGGTAATGGTGGCCTCATAGAATGAGTTTCAGAGTGTTCCTTCCTCTGCAATTTTTTGGAAGAGTTTGAGAAGGACGGGTGTTGCTCTTCTCTAAATGTTTGATAGAATTGACCTGTGAAGCCATCTGGTCCTGGACTTTTGTTTGTTGGAAGATTTTTAATCACAGTTTCAATTTCATTACTTGTGAGTGGTCTGTTCATAGTTTCTATTTCTTCCTGGTTCAATTTTGGAAGGTTATACCTTTCTAAGAATTTGTCCATTTCTTCCAGGTTGTCTAATTTATTGGCATAGAGTTGCTTGTAGTAGTCTCTTAGGATGCTTTGTATTTCTGTGGTGTCTGTCATAACTTCTCCTTTTACATTTCTAGGTTTATTGATTTGAGTCCTCTCCCTCTTTTTCTTGATGAATCTGGCTAATGGTTTATCAATTTTGTTTATCTTCTCAAAGAACCAGCTTTTAGTTTTATTGATCCTTGCTATTGTTTTCTTTGTCTCTATTTCATTTATTTCTGCTCTGATCTTTATGATTTCTTTCCTTCTACTAACTTTGGGTTTTGTTTGTTCTTCTTTCTCTAGTTCCTTTAGGTGTAAAGTTAGATTGTTTATTTGAGATTTTTCTTGTTTCTCGAGGTAGGCTTGTATTGCTATAAACTCCCCTCGTAGAACTGCTTTTGCTGCATCCCATAGGTTTTGGATTGTCGTGTTTTCGTTGTAATTTGTCTCTAGGTATTTTTTGATTTCCCTTTGTTTTCTTCAGTGGTCTCTTGGTTATTTAGTAACATATTGTTTAGCCTCCATGTGTTTGTGATTTTACGTTTTTTTCCCTGTAATTGATTTCTAATGTCATACCACTGTGGTCAGAAAAGATGCTTGATATGATTTCAATTTTCTTAAATTTACTGAGGCTTGATTTTGTAACCCAAGATGTGATCTATCCCGGAGAATGTTCCATGTGCACTTGAGAAGAAAGTGTAATCTGCTGTTTTTCGATGGCATGTCCTAGAAATATCAATTAAATCTATCAGGTCTATTGTGTCATTTAAAGCTTGTGTTTCCTTAGTAATTTTCTGTTTGGATGATCTGTCCATTGGTGTAAGTGAGGTGTTAAAAGTCCCCCACTATTACTTTGTTGCCAATGATTTCCTCTTTTATAGCTGTTAGCAGTTGCCTTATGCACTGAGGTGCTCCTATGTTGGGTGCATATATATTTTTAATTGTTATATCTTCTTCTTGGATTGATCCCTTGATCATTACGTAGTGTCCTTCTTTGTCTCTTGTAACATTCTTTATTTTAAAGTCTATTTTATCTGATATGAGTATTGCTACTCCAGCTTTCTTTTGATTTCCATTTGCATGGAATATCTTTTTCTGTCTCCTCACTTTCAGTCTGTATGTGTCCCAGGGTCTGAAGTGGGTCTCTTGTAGACAGCATATAGATGGGTCTTGTTTTTATATCCATTCAGCAAGCCTGGGTCTTTTGGTTGAAGCATTTAATCCATTCACATTTAAGGTAATTATCTATATGTATGTTCCTATTACCATTTTCTTAATTGTTATGGGTTTGTTTTTGTAGGTCCTTTTCTTCTCTTGTGTTTCCCACTTAGAGAAGTTCCTTTAGCATTTGTTGTAGAGCTGGTTTGGTGGTGCTGAATCCCCTTAGCTTTTGCTTGTCTGTAAAGCTTTTGATTTCTCCGTCGTAGCTGAATCCTTGCCAGGTAGAGTAATCTTGGTTGTAGGTTCTTCCCTTTCATCACTTTAAATATATCATGCCACTCCCTTCTGTCTTGTAGAGTTTCTGCTGAGAAATCAGCTGTTAACCTTATGGGAGTTCCCTTGTATGTTATTTGTCATTTTTCCCTGGCTGCTTTCAGTAATTTTCCTTTGTCTTTAATTTTTGTCAATTTGATTACTATGTGTCTCAGTTTGTTTCTCCTTGGTTTATCCTGCCTGAGACTCTCTGCACTTCCTGGACTTGGGTGGCTATTTCCTTTCCCATGTTAAGGAAGTTTTCAACTATAATCTCTTCAAATATTTTCTCGGGTCCTTTCTCTCTCTCTTCTCCTTCTGGGACCCCTATAATGTGAATGTTGGTGCATTAAATGTTGTCCCAGAGGTCTCTTATGCTGTCTTCATTTCTTTTCATTCTTTTTTCTTTATTCTGTTCTGTGGCAGTGAATTCCACCGTTCTGTCCTCCAGGTCACTTATCTGTTCTTCTGCCTCAGTTATTCTGCTATTGATTCCTTCTAGTGTATTTTTCATTTCAGTTATTGTATTGTTCCCCACTGTTTTTTTGTTCTTTAATTCTTCTAGGTGTTTATTCTTTAATTCTTCTAGATCTTTGTTAAACATTTCTTGCATCTTCTCGATCTTTGCCTCCATTCTTTTTCTGAGGTCCTGGATCATCTTCACTAACATTATTCTGAATTCTCTTTCTGGGAGGTTGCCTATCTCCACTTCATTTAGTTGTTTTTCTGGGGTTTTATCTTGTTCCTTCAACTGGTACAAAGTCCTCTGCCTTTTCATTTTGTCTATCTTTCTGTGAGTGTGGTTTTCCTTCCACAGGCTGCAGAATTGTAGTTCTTCTTGCTTCTGCTATCTGCCCTCTGGTGGATGAGACTACCTAAGAGGCTTGTGCAAGTTTCTTGGTGGGAGGGGCTGGTGGTGGGTAGAGCTGGGTGTTGCTCTGGTGGGCAGAGCTCAGTAAAACTTTAATCCACTTGACTGTTGATGGGTGGGGCTGGGTTCCCTCCCTGTTGGTTGTTTGGCCTGAGGCAACCCAACACTGGAGCCTACCCGGCTCTTTGGTGGGGCTAATGGTGGACTCCGGGAGGGCTCACGCCAAGGAGTACTTCCCAGAACTTCTGCTGCCAGTGTCCTTGTCCCCACTGTGAGCCACAGCCACACCTGCCTCGGCAGGAGACCCTCCAACACTAGCAGGTAGGTCTGGTTCAGTCTCCTATGGAGTCACTGTTTCTTCCCCGGGTCCCTGTGTGCACATTACTTTGTGTGTGCCCTCCAAGAGTGGAGTCTCTGTTTCCCCCCATCCTGTTGATTTGCAATCAAATCCTGCTAGCCTTCAAAGTCTGATTCTCTAGGATTTCCTCCTCCCGTTGCTGGACCCCCAGGTTGGGAAGCCTGACGTGGGGCTCAGAACTTTCACTCCAGTGGGTGGACTTCTGTGGTATCAGTGTTTTCCAGTTTGTGAGTCAACGACCCAGCAGTTATGGGATTTGATTTTATTGTGATTGCGCCCCTCCTACCATCTCACTGTGGCTTCTCCTTTGTCTTTGGATGTGGGGTATCTGTTTTGGTGAGTTCCAGTGTCTTCCTATTGATGATTGTTCAGCAGTTAGTTGTGATTCCGGTGCTCTCTCGCAAGAGGGAGTGAGCGCCCGTCCTTCTACTCTGCCATCTTCCCCCCTGCCCTCCAAGCCTATCACTTTCAATCTCAGGTAGAGAGTCTATCTGGGATAGAAGGAAAATTCATATTCCTCCAGCCGATCTAATCTGTCCTTGTCACCCACCCTTGCCTGACCTTCGTGACTCCCTGGGGCAGGGCAGAAAAAGGGAAGAACCACCTAGGTGTCTCCTTTTATGCAGGGGCAGAAAACCTCCAGGTCTTCAGGAAAGCAAAGTGAAGCTGGATCTAGATCCCTGGTCCCCCAGCTCCCATGCAGGGGCAGACAGGCAGCAGGTGGGGCTCAGTCTAACATCCTCTGCTGACTCTTAATGTGCTCAAAGGTCATTTTGAAGGTGGCAGGATTTTCTGCTTGACCTGTTAAGATCCTGGGAGAGAGAGAGGAGGAGGAGGAGGAGGGCGGGAAGGTAGGAAGGACTTTGGGAGCTGTCTTCTGGGACATTTTCCTGGCCTGCCGGGGGACAATTAGGTGCTGCTAAGGCTCCTGCCTCCCATCAGATCCTAGCTCTGAGAGCCTCAGGAGACTCTGCACTGCGAGCAGTGTGGGACATTTCCCAGAGAGGGTCATCATGGCCTGCAAGAAGGGGTGCTCAAAGTGGGCCCTTGTCAGCAGTGCCTGTGTGGCTCTGGTGTTCGCCATCGGGTTGATCCTGTACTTCTCGCTGCAGCAGAGCAACCTGCCAGGTAGGAGCTTCCCGGTCATGCCATCTGGTCGGCTTCCCCCATCCCTCACTCCTTGCCCCCAGAAGGTTCTGTCCCCATTGACAGCCCTGATGGCCTCCTCTCCCCTCCCTACCAAGACTCTCCTCCATCCACAGCTCTACCTGCCCCTCCCATCACCAACCCCACCAAGACTCGATTCCCAATCGACAGTCCCATTAACTTTCCCTTCCTTCTTTACCAGGCTTCGGTTACCTGAGGACCAACAAACCTTGGTCTTCAGCCCAGACCTCCTTCTGTGCCCCCAGATGAATATTCCTTCTTGGAGGGTCACGCAGGCATCTCATATTCAGCTGACTGAGCTGAACTTTCCCTCTCCAGTCTGCTCCCTCTCCCAGTGAAGGGACCTCCATCCACACAGGGTCCTGGGAGCAGCCTCCTCTCTTCCTCCTGCCTCATGCCTGTATCTTCAGTCCTGTGCCTCGAGGCTCTTCCTTCCCATCCTCTACCCTCCATCCCTGCCCACCATGACCTCTCAAGCCTCTGTCTCCTGCTGGACCCCTACAGCAGCCCTCCCCCTTCCACACAGTCTCTGCTGCCAGCCTGCTCACACCAGCCCATGCTTGGTCTGCCACCAAGGAGATATTTCCTTTTTTTTTTTTTTTAATTTTTGTTTATTTATTTATTTTTGGCTGTGTTGGGTCTTCATTGCTATGTGTGGGCTGTCTCTAGTTGTGGCGAACAGGGGTTACTCTTCGTTGCAGTGTATGGGCTTTTCATTGCAGTGTATGGGCTTCTCATTACAGTGGCTTCTCTTGCTGCGGAGCACAGGCTCTAGGCACACAGGCTTCAGTAGTTGCAGCACGTGGGCTCAGCAGTTGCGGCACACGGGCTTTGTTGCTCCACGGCATGTGGGATCTTCCCGGACCAGGGCTCAAACCCGTGTCCCCTGCATTGGCAGGCAGATTCTTAACCACTGTGTAAGGAGATCTTTCTAAACATAAACCTAGTTTGCTGTCTCCAGCACACACCCAACTCCTTTGCTGGCGCCCAAAGCAATTTACAACTGGATCATAGCCCTCTTCCAATCTTGCCCTATTCCATTTCTCTGCATTCTGTACCAGGCCAATGACCATTCCTTTAGGCAACCATATATTTCCTATGGTCAAACCTTTGCTTATACTGTTCTCTCTGTCTGAAATAACGTAGTCCCCTATTTTGGTCAAATTTACACACCCATCCTTCTAAGTCTCCCTTAAATGTTCCCTTATCAGTGAACTTCCCAACACCTGCAGGCTGGTTCAGAGCATCATTGTCCCCAGGACCCCACATATTTCTCTCTCTCCCAGCACTGATGAATCTGGGGTCCACTGTCTCTGCTAGATGGTGTGCTAGACACTCCCCAGGGCCCAAGGAGGGTTAGTAGGATGTACGGATGAGAGTCTTGGTCTGGGGCAAGAACTGATGCTGACAGTTCCCTTCGCCTTGATTCCAGGCTGTGAGCAGGATGTGGCCTGCCGCTCCGATGCAGACATGCTGGACTACCTGCTGAGCCTGGGTCAGATCAGCCAACACGACGGCCTGCTGGTCACCTGGTACCATGCTGCCAATAGCCAGAAGGAGATGAGGGCTGCCCTCAGCAGTAAGTCCAGTTGCCAGGACTGGGGCAGGCCGGGGCAGAGGTGGAGGCAATGGAGGGAGAGCAGAGGTGGGGCTAAGACAGCACTACCTATGAGGTGGCATTAGGATGGGTATCACCGCGTTCTTGCCATCCTCCACTTGAGAAAGTGGGGGCTCAGGGGTTAAGTGACTGGCTCAGGTTGTGCAGAGATATCTGGTTCCAAGGTCACATCCTGCCCCTCGCCCCAGGCCTTGTCAGGAGACAGCTTCCCTGCCAAGGAGGCCTTTGTCCTCAAAGTCTAAAGAGCCAGAAGATGTTTGAGTGCCAGCGCTACCAAAAACGAGCTGTGGAAGCCTGAGCAAGTTGTGTAACTCCTGAGCCTCTGATTCAGAATGATTACGGCAACCAGTCGGCAATCACTCCCTGTGGGGACACACACTCACATTCCACGTGGGTCTCCTGGGACTACCAGCAGCCTGTTTTGTGGGTGCCATTCGACAGAAGAAAAATGGAGGCTCAGAAAAGTTAGGTGACTTACCTAACTTCACTAAGGTCACACTGTTTGAAAATGGCTAAGCCAGCACTGGAGCACCCAGTGGTCAGCTCCCATGCTCTAAACCGCTGCATTATGCCTGGCCCAGTTCAAAAGGGAAGATCACTCTTCCAGGACTATGGGGAAGCTCATTAGATCATGTTCATGTATGTGCTTGTAAACTCTAAAGCAGTGATTATTCAAGATGAAAGGAAGGGTCCCCAAATTTGAGCATGCTTCAGAAAACACATTGCTAGCCCCGCCCCTGGAGTTTCAGATTCAATGGTTCTGGGGTGGGGCCTGAGAATTTGCATTTCTAATAAGTTCCCAGGTGACATTGATGTTGCTGGCCCCAGGATCACACTTTGAGAACCACTGCTCAACCAAAATCCCTCAATTTTAGGAAAGTGAGATCCAGAGGGTCTTGTCCAAGGTCACACAGTAGGTCTGAAGCAGAGCAAGACCTAGGTGCCAGGCCTCTGGCTCTTACTCCTGCAGAGTCACCAGCAGAGAGCCTGGGAATGAGCATCTGGGAAAGGTTTGCTGAATGAATGAATGAGTCCTTAGGGAGACTTCCTGGAGGAGGCAGGCTTGGCAGTCAGCAGAGGAGAGGCCACCACAGGCTGGGTGGAGCCAGTTTGCTGCTGCTTCAGGATCGGGAGGCTAATGGCCAGACTTGGGTGATAAGAGGCCAGAAAACTCCCTGGCAAGAGGGAGGGCTCTTATCTGGCAGATAAGGCCTGAGGGAAAGCAAAGAGGATCTGCCAGCCCCAGGCTCATCCCAGGTCAGCCCTGGGGCAATAGGTAAGGGATCAGGCCCCACCAAGTTGGGACCTTGGCCAAGCAGAAAGCTAAGGACCCCAACCAGGCAGTGCCCAAACAGCATGGAGCGTGCAGAGGCACCCCTTAGCATAGCTGCAGGGGTGTGGAGGACCCCAGGCCCAGTTTTCTCCCTGAGGGTCCTGCTAGGTCCCTGGGGTAGGCCTCCGGAAGGAGGGTGGCTCCACAACTGAGGTGGGGACCCTCGGGGGGAGCCAATAGTAGGCCAGGGTTAGGCCAGTGAAATCACCTTGAACGTGACTGGACACCATGTGGAGGGGAGGGGCAACAGCAAAGGCCTAGGAGGCAGACAGACTGGGTTCAAATTCTACCTTTTATCATTTACCAGAGGAGTGATTTGGGATAGGTGACTTCACCCATCTGCAGCTCAGTTTTTCCCTCTGCAAAATGTGGGCTAGTAGGGTGACCATATCATTTATCATCCAAACCAGGGCACTTTTGATAGTGAAAGAGGTCATTATTAATAATTATGCTGAAACAACAGGAATACACCAGACTATCCCAGGCAAACGGGGACATGTGCTCACCCTAGTTAAGTGAGCTGCTCCACGTAAATGATAATTAATACTTAGTGAATGCCTAACAAAGGGTATTTTATTATTTACTTCTAGTAAACGAGGGGACAGGAAGCACAGAGAGGTCCAGTAACCTGCCCAAGGTCACACAGCTTGAAAGTGTTAGAGCTGGGACTGGAAGCTAGCAGCCTTGGGTTCAGGATCTGCACACTCAACCACAGCGCCCTCCTGCCAGACGTGATGCATAGAGCTCCTGGTGGGTGGGGGAGGGGAAGGAGGGTCTGGTAACTTCCTGTGGGCTCCCTCTGGAGAGTATCACTCCTTCCCACGTGACTGCGCCCCTGAGGACCAGGACTCTTACTGTGGCTGTGGAAACCTGATCCTTTCCTCATCTCCTGTTCCTTCACACCCCCAACCAAGGAAGTTGGCCCCCCAGATTCAGCATCTGGAAGGCGCACAACAGGTGTAAACGACAAGGGAGAAGACTTCGGGAGGAAGCTGGATCCAGGTGTCGATCGCAAGGAGGCAGTTTAGGTCCATCAGCCTTTAGTCCACTTCACTGAGTGTTGGCTGGGCCCCTACTCTGCACCCAGCTCAGGAGGAGGTTTAGAAATGAGTGAGATGTGGCCCTGTGTTCAAGGGGCTCACAGTGTCTCAAGGAAGGCAGCTGGTGAAAGTCAAGCAAGGCAGCAGCATCGGAGGTTCACCGGGCCTCAGAGACCTGGGTTCCAGCCCTGGCTCCCTCCCAGCGTGCCCCCACCCTCCCCAGACCGGAACGGGCTCCCGTTAGATGGGGAAGGAGACCCCTCAGTATCCATTCTCTTGAACTACCCTCTTATCTGCCCAGCTGCCCCCCTCGGGCCTGGCTTCTCTGGGCCTTGATGGGCCCCAAACCCTTTGGACCCCTCCCTTTGCATTCCCAGGTAACCAAAAGTTAAGGAAAGAAAGGGCTTTGTGTTCAAGCCATAAAAATAAAGGCTACACCGGGCTTCCCTAGTGGCGCAGTGGTTGAGAGTCTGCCTGCCAATGCAGGGGACATGGGTTCATGCCCCAGTCCGGGAAGATCCCATGTGCCGCAGAGCGGCTGGGCCCGTGAGCCATGGCCACTGAGCCTGCACGTCAGGAGCCTGTGCTCCGCAGCGGGAGAGGCTCGCATATCGCAAAAAAAAATAATACATACATACATAAATAAATAAATAAATAAATAAAGGCTACCTTCATATAGCCCTTCACAGTTTACAACGTGCCTTTATGTCCATGTCCTGTAGTCACGGCCCAGGGAGGCTCATCCCCATCTTGCCAGTGAGGACTCCAGGGAGTCCAGAGCTCTGGGCAGGAGGTATAATATGAGGATGAAATGGGACAATGCAAAGCGCCTGGCTCAGTGCTGGGGACAGCCTGGCACTCAGCTTCCTCCCCCTCCTGGAAATCCAGACAGCTACATTTTAAAGAAATCTGCAAAAATTCTCTGCGACTTTGGGCAAGCTCTATCACCTTTCTGAACCTGCGCTGGTTGATCTAAACTTTTCTGTCACCCATTCATTCGGTCTTTTATCCTCCAACAAACATTTTTGAAGCTCCTTTTTTAGGCCTAGTATTGTCTTGGCACTGGGAATCCAAGTGATGGGCAACACAGACCCGGACCCTGCTCCCTGACACTTACACTCAGGAAAGCTGGTGCTAAATGAGTGGTTACGTGGGGGCTGAGCACCCAGAGGAGAAGCTGGCAACCTAACTTAGACTGGATGTGTGGCTTAGGGAGGGCCTCCTTGATATTTTAAGCCAACACCCACGGATGAGCTGGAGGTGGCCTAGTGAAGCTGCGGAGGGAAGTGTTGCCAAGACAACAGCCATGTGTAAGAGCCCAGAGAAGGGAAGACAAGATATTTGAGCATCCATACTCAAAGTGTGGGCCACGGACCAGCAGCATGGGCATCACGGGGGAGATTGTTAGACATCTTGGGCCCCACCCCAGACCTACTGAGCAGAACTTGCATTTTAACAGTTCCTGGGTGATTTGTGCACACAGTAATGCTGGAGAAACAGGAGTGGCTGGAAGCTAGAGATTGAGGGAGAGAGGGACTCGAGATGAGATGGGAAAGTTTGCCAGGCCTGGTCATGCAGGACCTCACAGACTACGGTAAGGCATTTAGCTTGGACTCTTAGGACAACGGGCAGGGACGTTTTGATTTTTTAACAGAAGTGACACGATCAGGTACGTGTTTGGAATACTCACTCTAGTGGCCATGTGCAGAATGGACTTGGAGGGGAGCAGGGCTCGAGTCACGAGGCTGCGAGTGTCAAACACAAGAGGCCCTCTGATGCCAACTATCTGTGGTGGGGCAGGAGCTGAGAGCAACCCCGCCTGCCCTCCACTCCATTCCTTAGACAGAGACCCTGGCCGGCTCTTCTGGCCTGCTTCTCACTGAAAGGCCTCAGCTTCCTCCTGGACTGATCTCTCGGAGCAGGCGTCACACAGCCACCTAATGGAGTTAACTGTGTGCATTTAAAAGATAAAAATAACGATGCTCAGTGCTGTAAGTGTGCCGGAGATGGGCCAGCTTACGTGTTTCTGGCAGGAACATGAGTCAGAAGAATTTTTCTAGACAGTAATTTGTTAGTATGGGCCTTAAAAACACCCTGCATGGCCCTGACTCAAATTCCTTGTCAGGATAAAAAATAATCAGAAAATCAGAATAAAACATGCATCGTTATTTGTTAGTAGCAAAAATTTAGAAACTACTAGGATGTCTCAGGAAAGGGAGAGTGGCTAACTAAAGCAGGGTGAGTGCCCTCAATCAGGGTTTTTGCAGGTTTTTTTTTTTTAATGAAACATAGAAAAGATTGTAAAAAAATGTGTCACTATTGAAAGAAAAAGATTAAAATTATAGATGCAGAGTATTCCCAACTGTGTAAAAACTACACCTAGATAAAAGTGGAAGAAAATACATCAAAAAATGAACTATGATGGAAATGCTTTCCTCAAGTCAGGATAAAAAATAATCAGAAAATCAGAATAAAATATGCATCATTATTTGTTAGTAGCAAAAATTTAGAAATGTGGGCAAATATTCCTCTTTCTGCTTTTCTGTATTTTCCAAATGTTCTATAATAAATGTGTAATACTTTGATGATGAGAAAAATTGCTTTAAAAAAGGAAATGATCTGGGAATTCCCTGGCGATCCAGTGGTTAGGACACGGCCCTCTCACTGCCGGGGCCCAGGTTCAATCCCTGGTCGGGGAACTAGGATCCCACAAGTTGTGCAGCAAAAAAAAAAAAAAAAAAAAAAAGGAACCAATCAAGATGGAGTTTGTCCTCTTGCACAGGTGACGCTATGGCCCTGGAGGCAGACGTCACGGTAGAAGGGCTCGGCACAGTCAACGAGACAGGGGTCCCCATCATGGCACACCCCCCAGCCATCTACAGTGACAACACCCTACAGCAGTGGCTGGAGGCCGTGCTGGCCTCTTCCCAGAAGGGTAAGGACCTCTCTCAGCCCCTCCCCAGCTGCCCAGCCCTCTGGTCCTCAGGCCGCATTTGCAGGGGTCCTTCCACTAGGAAGCTAGTCCAGTGCTCGTCAGGAGTTGCTCGTTGCCTTGGCTTTCCAGCCCACCGCTCTAGAGGCCTGGGCTCGGGGAAGATCAGTGAGATGAGGGATGAAAAAGTGCAGGGTAAGCTGCAAAGGGCCAAACATGTTTGGGCCCGAATCCGTGGAACTGGATACAACATGCTCAAAAGCCAAATTCCACCTTCCCCTCCCATGTCTCTTTGCCAGTTATAGTCAGAATCCAGGCATCACCCTAATGTCTCTCCCTCATCCCCCACATCCGCTCAGCTGCTGCACCTGCCAATTCTAACCCTGAACCCTACCCCCTGATCCAGTCCCAGTCACATCATCTTTCTCCTGGACCTCCTTCCTCACTGGCTTCCTGCTTCCAAACTCAGCCCCGACCTGAGTGAGCTTTCCAAAATGCCAATTGTCACGTCACTCCCCTGCTTTAACCCTCCATGGCTCCCCATTGTCCTCAGGACAAAGTGTGATCTCCTTGGCCTGTCTTTCAACATCCTGCTCTAACTTCTCAGCCTCATCTCCTGCTGTTCAGGCTCAGGTGGCTTAGGACCCCCTGAGCCTGCCTGTCCAAGAATCACAGTCCCTTTTCATCCGACGCTTGACAACCCCTGAACCTGCCCCAAGTCCCAAGCCCTTACCCGTCATCTGCTTCCTCCCCTTGGTGATGGGGGATGGGAGCTCATTCCTACAGAGGCAAGTCCTTTCTCTCCAGGTTAGCTCTGCCTGTTTGAAAGCCCTTCTTCACACTCAGCGAGAATCTGGTCCGTCTTCCCTCCCTGCCCCCAACACACATACCATACCTGCTGTTTCTGTCCCAGGAAGTCATGTCTTCTGTTTCCTTCTTCCTTGAGCATGAGGGACCAGTTCCCCAAGCCCTTGGCCCTCTCCCCACAGGCATCAAACTAGACTTCAAGAGCATCAAGGCCGTGGGCCCCTCCCTGGACCTCCTGCGGCGGCTGACCGAGGAGGGGAGAGTTCAGAGGCCTGTGTGGATCAATGCCGACATCCTGAGGGGCCCCAACATGGCCATCCCGATAGAAGTCAATGCTACACAGTGAGTGTTCGCCTCTCTGCCCCAGCTGTGTCCAATCCTCTTCCATCAACATCTGGCACAGTAGGTGCTCAGGGGACCTTTGCTGAGTTTGCTTCCAGCCACACCATGCAGTCTGACCTCTGAGCCTTCACACGTGCTATTCCCTCTGCCTCGAATGCCCTTCCCCCATTTCCTGATGAACCTTTGCCCAGTCATTACCTATCCCAGAAACTTCCCTGACATCCAAGGCCCCTGAGGGCCTTCACTCACACTTTCTCCTGACAGTCCTGATTTCGTTGGACTATCACCGTCAGATTACAGGTTTGTCACCCTTACTACAGTGTTTATTCCTGGAGGGCAAACAGGGCCTAGTCCAGTGACAAGGGCAGCACTTGGCCTGCTAGAAAAGTCTAAAGCACTGACTCCTTCCCTAACCCCCCATGAAATCCCAGCACTGCCACCAACCTGTATCACGTAACACCAGCTGCATGGTGTGCTCCAGTTTACAAAGGGCCACTTAAAAGGAGAGCATATATCTGAGTTGATCTTCACGTAGCAATGCCAGGTTAGGAGCATTTTTTCTCACTATTTTGCAGATGAGAAAGCTGACGATAATTGAGGCACAATCTGTTGAATGTTTATTATGTGTTACAGGCACTGTTTTAAGTACTCTAGTTGTAGAATACCACTTAACTCTTACTTGAGAATGAGGTAGGTAATATTATTTTCATTTTATTAATACAGGAAATATCTCACTGAAGCTAAATGACTTGCCTAAATCTAGTAATTGGCAGAGGAATGATTCAAAACCAGGCCTATCTGACTCTAACCTCCATGCTCTTTACCGTGCATCCATCCATCCGTCCATCTTTCCAGCCAGTCAGCCAACAAGCCATCCATCCAATATTTATCACGATTCTCAAACTGAGGTGCATTTGGAAAGCAGCAGTTTGAAAATGTAGTCACTGGCCCAAGATAAATAATGGTTCACCCTCTTGGAGCGAAGAAAATTACTCAATAATTTGGGGAGAGAGAGAGAGGGTAACATTATTTGCCTATTAAAATTTGCATCAAGGCAAAATTTGAATGAAATTTTTAAATAAAATATGAAAGTTCAGAGACTCTCACAGCTGGGAGAACCCACATTCCACACCTGGGGCTTTAGATTGCATCACCCCCGTCCATGTGGGTATGTTTACGAAGGCCTGTCCTGCCTGAAAGGATACCATCTTTGAGAATCAAAGGGGCTGGGTGAGCTGCCCAAGGTCACAGAATCAGGACCCAAACCCAGACCTCCCCGACACCAAAGTCCATGCCCTACTGGGGGACTTTGAGCAAGCCATTTCTGGTCTTTAGGACTGTGCCCTTATATCATAGATGCAAGAGATCCTGGGCTTTCCTGGTGGCGCAGTGGTTGAGAGTCCGCCTGCCGATGCAACGGACACGGGTTCGTGCCCTGGTCCGGGAAGATCCCACATGCCGCGGAGCGGCTGGGCCCGTGAGCCATGGCCGCTGAGCCTGTGCGTCCAGAGCCTGTGCTCCGCAACGGGAGAGGCCACAACAGTGAGAGGCCCGCGTACCGCCAAAAAAAAAAAAAAAAAAAAAACGACCAGCGTCTCTGATTCTCTGCAGGTTCCTGGCCTTGGTCCAGGAGAAGTATTCTAAGGCAACCCTGTCTCCAGGCTGGACCACCCTCTACCTGCCCCGGTTCCGAAACAGGACGTATACCCGAGCCATGGTAGAGAAGATGCAGGGGCTGGTGGAAGGACTGCCACAGAAAGTCACCTTCCCTGTGCGGGCTGTCATGGTGCGGGCTGCCTGGCCCCACTTCAGCTGGCTGCTGGACCAATCTGAGAGGTGAGGACTCCCAGGCCCCTGCCACAGCTCCCACACCCTCCAAACCCGCTCCCAGGCACTGATGCCCCCGGAAGATCCCAGAGGCTCATGGCTAGAAGCGTCTTATTGATCATCTGGTCCAACCTCTGCTGGTGCTCACATGCTCTACAATGTCCCTGCTTTCTGCTTGTATGCCTCTGGTAATGGGGAGCTCACTATCATCTGAGGCAGCCCGTCCATTGGCAGACAACTCTGCCCGTTGGAAAGTGTCTACACTGAGACACAATTTGCCTCCCACAGCTTTCTCCCATGGAAGCCAGCTGTTCCCTGGGGCTGCACAGATTGCACCTACAGCCTCTGCCCCAAGATAACTCTGTAGGGACTGAGGAAGCCCCATCCCCACCCCTGCACTCTGTCCCCAGCTGCCCAGCACCACCTTCCTCAGCCTCTCCCCACTGGAGGCCGCCCCCTTCCCCTCTTCATACCTGACCTCTAGCCCCACCCCCTGTGCCCATCTCTTCTGTCCTTGTCTCCTTCCTAAGACAGGACCCAGAAATAGACACTCCAAGTGAGCAGGCAGGGCAGTCCATCTCCCCTCCTCAGCCTCTACTCTCAGTCATCGTTCCTGAGGCCTCTGTGGCTTCTTCTGCCCCCAGGAAGCAGGGTAGTGTTCCCCCCCTGCCCAGCTCGGGTCCAGCTCTGAGTACAGGAGTGGGGCTGAGGGCTGCTGGGCCCAGGCAGGCACTGAGCTGGCTCTCTGGACCCCAGGTACAGCCTGACGCTGTGGCAGGCCACCTCGGACCCCGTGTCGGTGGACGATCTCCTCTACGTCCGGGATAACACTGCCACCCACCAAGTCTACTATGACCTCTTCGAGCCTCTCCTGTCACAGTTCAAGCAGCTCGCCAGTAGGGAGGGGTCTGGGCAGCGTGGGAAAGGGCGGTGGGGCTGGATTCTGCACAGGGCAGCACTTGGTAGACACGGCAGCAGAGTTAGGTGGGATGGGGCACTGGAAGGGGAAAATCCTAGGAGGGATAGGAGGAAGGAATTGTTTTAAGCATCAGTTGTATGCCAGACCCCAGTACGGTATGCTAAGCTTTATAGATCTGTGAAGCAGGGATTCCATTTTACAGATAGGGCAACTGAGATTCAGAACAGTTAGGTAATTTATACAAAGTCATTCAGCTTGAACATGGCACAGCTCCTACTGGAACCAGCAAATTCCAGACCCCATATGCTTCCCCTTGCAATACAGTTCCTCTAAGGTTTACTCTAGCATTTCAGAGAATGGCCCCTCCACTGTACCTGCTAATCAGTGATGCAGACACTACCTTGTCCAAACACCTCACTCCCCTGACTCCAAACCTAGGAGAGCCTGCAGTTAGTATCTCAAAGGGGACCCATCAGACCCAACATTCCTGCCTTGGGAGCCATCTTGGTGAGGGGGAGGAATACCAGCTTTGGGGCCAGACGGACCTGGCTCCATCAGGTTCCAATCCCAGCAACCCTGCTTACTGGCTGCAGGACCTTGGGCAAATCACCTGTAATCTATAAAACAGGGAATTACAGCTCCCAGGAAGCTTGCTGTGAGGCTTAGAGAGGATGTGCGGTGCACAGAAGGGCTCTGTGACCAGCGGCCTCTTCATCCTGGCCATTTGCCCCACAGTGAACGCCTCACGGAAGCAAAGCTACTACACGGGAGGCAGCCTGATCCCCCTTCTCCAACTCCCTGGGGGTGAGGGTCTGAGCGTGGAGTGGCTGGTTCCTGACATCCAGGGCAACAGGAGCACAGGGACAGTGCGACTCCCAGGTAAGGTCCACCTGCAGCCCCTGTGCTCCTAGCTCAACCACAAGAGTTTCCTACACTTGGGGAAGCTGCCTCAGATCTCCGTTACCATAGCAACACAGCTGCAAGGTAGGGAGTACAGTGCTGTCAAAAGTGCGGGGCTCCGGGCCTTCAGCACCTGTGAGCCCTCAGTCACATCACGCTGCAAGAGAGGCGGGCATGGGCCCCAGGGCTGAGCCACAGGCAAGGGCCCAGAGCCTAGCTAGCAACTCATTGTATCATTCTCACGAGCCCCGGGCACATTCATAAAGCAACCCTTCCACCTGGAACCCAGATCTGATCGACAGATCCCATTACCCCGCTGCGGCCTCCATTGCCTCTTCCAGACAGAGAAGGCATGATTCTGCTGAAAGTTGGCCTCCAGGAGCCTGCAGCTGGGGACCCCGTGCCCGTCGTACGTGACCCGGATGGCCGTGCCCTGACACTGGAGTTCTGCCTGCTGCAGCTGGCCACGCGCCCCGGACGCTGGGGCATCCATGTGCACATAGCAGAGCCCACAGCCCTCCGGCCATCCCTGGCCACACTGGCCACCCTCTCCACACTTGGCCACCTGCCTAGGCCTGTGTGGGTCGGGGCCACAATCTCCCATGGGAGTTTTGTGGTCCCTGGCTACGTGACTGGCAGGGAGTTGCTTACAGCTGTGGCCGAGGTTTTCCCCCATGTGACGGTGGCACCAGGCTGGCCCGAGGAAGTGCTGAGCGGTGGCTACAGGGAACAGCTGCTCACAGATATGCTGGAGCTGTGCCAGGGCCTCTGGCAACCCGTGTCCTTCCAGCTTCAGGCTGGGCCGCTGGGCCAGAGCACGGCTGGAGTCGTGGCCAGGCTGTTGGCAGCCTCCCCCCGGGCCACTGTCACAGTGGAACACAGCCCTGGCTGGGGCAGCTATGCATCTGTGCGAGCAGTGCTGCTGGCAGCCAGGGCCGTGGAGAGGACCCGAGTCTACTACAGGCTACCCCAGAGTTCCTACCAAGACTTGCTGGCGGATGTTGGCAGAAAGTGACCACCCAGGGGTGCTGGGCTGGTGGAGCCCTGGGTCCAGGCTTCCCACAGGGGTGGCAGGAAGGAATAAATGCCTCTGCCTTCCTCAGTGCACTGCGTGTGTGTCCTCAGGGCAGGATGGAGTGGGAGTTGGGCGTGAGGTGGCCACTGAAGATGCCTAGAGAGTCTGGAGGCTGGGGGCCAGATCGTTCCGGTTGTCCAAGAGGAACTGCTCACAAGCCTTGAAGGTGGTGTAGAACTCAGAGGAGAGGCCAGTCACATTGGTGGTCACGTACCTGAGAAAGCCTGGGGTGGCCTGGTTATAGTAGGACACCTGCAGGATGGGAAGCCACACTCAGGGAGGCTGGGCGGTGGGAGGGGTGGGAGCTGAGTGGACATGAGGTGGGCGGGAGGCAGCCTTGTCACCTGCTAGGAAGGCAACAAATATCAGCCAGCACCTGGGGCCTTAGAAGACTGCGTGACCGGCGGGTGTGACCTCCTCCAGCTGGTCTCCCCCCACCCCGGGTGCTGACAACCCTGGCTTCCCTCTGTCACCACACACTACTGTCATCACGTGTCTCCCCTGTCAGCCGGGAGGCCCTGGAGGACCCGGGCTGTGTCTCCGGAGCCCAGCATGGAATCCCTTTTAAATGAAGGTGCTCTAGGGCCATCCGCAAGTTAGAATAAGCCCAAGGATTGCCCTGAGGAGTTCGTCAGTTTAGATGTGTTAAGTTAGCTAGCATTGTCCAAGTCCCTACCTGGGGGAAGTCTCATAGCCACTGTGAGCTGAGGAAGGGGCAATGGGCATCCCCAGCCCAGCCACTGTCAGCCTTCTCCCCTACGCTTTAGTTAACACTGACTGCCCTGCTGAGTTTTATGGGCCCTGAGAGCCATATAAAGCCTTCCTAGACAATAAGTAAATGAGGAGATAGAATTTTAGATCAGAAACCAGGGCTTCTGCCCTCTGTGTCCAGTGCTTTTTCCAAGACCCTGCAGTGGCCTCGGACTTAGCACAGATTAGGTCTTAATGAAGGCTCATTTTCAGCCCCTGACACTCCTAGGCTCCCCTGAGCTGGAAGAGAGAGACTGCTAGCAGGCAGGGGAGCCTGGGTCTGGAACTGTCTGAGCTCGACAGTGCTGAGTTTGGGACACAAGTGTGGCTTTGGGGTGAATCTGGGTGGGAGGGGGAAAGGAGACACCCAGCCTCACCTTGGTCAACTGGTCCCCCTCGTGCCAGAAGCAGAAGCCTGAGCAGATGGTCTCCCCACGCCGGTACTCCGAGGTCTCGAGGTGCGTGGGCAGCGTAACTGACCTCATTGCAATGACATAGGGGTCCCTGGAACGGAGGAAGGGTGTGGAGGGGACACAGGAGAGGGTGAGGGCCTGGTTCCAGAGCCCTCCTCTGGCACTGACCCAGAGTTTGAGGCACACAGAACCTGGCTCTGGCCAAGCTGGAGAGAGGAGATGCCTGTGGGTTAGCAGCTCTGAACTCACCAGGAGCCAGCGTGACTGCACTGTGGACTTTCTGGAAAAGACCCTCCATTGCAGACACTCAGGAAGCAGTGTTGCGCTTTGGGATTTTTGTGCTTCATCTTTTTGCCTGTCTCTAGCAGAAGTGGTGCCGTCTCTCCAGCATCCCCACCATGGCACAGCTGACAGCCTCACCACCCTTCAGCCAACACGGGGCCTTCAGAGGCTGGAGGCCAAAGAGTTGGCCATGTGAGAACTGGCCTGTCTGTGGCCTGGGGCAAGGCGCCCTCACTACCCCAGGGACAGAGACCACCCCGCTTTAGAGCATGAGTGACTAGAGGGGCCATGCATCCCCATGTCCTCCATTCTACCCACAGTAAGACCACTGCGGCCAGTAGGAAGCAGAGGGCTGACTCTAGGCTGATGTCCCCTCCCTGGGGAGGAAGATGAGCCCTGCCCACCTCCCACCCCAGAAGGCAGGCACACACCTGTTGTCACAAGGCTTCCGCCGAGAGGCCAGGATCACAAAATCCTGGGGCTTGGGGTCACCACCGAGGGCCGGGCTGATGATGTGGTAGATGGCATCATCCTCGTCCACCTGCTGCACTAGCTCCACGCTCCTGTACAAAACCCACGGGCGTCACACCAGCTCCTCGTGTGAGAGCAGGTCTGACCCAGGCCCTCCCATGCTTCAGCTGCCCTGAGCAGATGCTTGGAGGATATTTCACCCCCAACACTGCTCAGCAGGGACCACAGGAGGGCAGAAAAGGCTGGCAAGATAAACACACACACAGACACATACACAAGCAAATGAACACACACACCCGTGGGCACACATGTGCACAGATACATAGATAGACACCCACCGATGCACACACAAAACTATGGGTGTCTGTCTATGTCTGTGCAGATGCACATACCCTACACAGATGTGTGATGATTTAGTAGTTGTACCGAATATTTAGTGAGTGCCCACTGTGTACCAGACAGTGTTCTAAGAGCGTTATGGGTACTATCTCACTTAACCCCACATCAGCCCATGCAGTTGGTACTCTTAGTATCCCCATTTTATAGATGAGGGGGCTGAGACTCAGAGAAATAACTCACCTCCGGCCACAGAGCTAATAAGGAAGCAGGTGTGGGATGTGCTTGGGCTGTTGGGCGCCAGAGCTGTGCCCCTCAGGCCCGGGCACACTGCACGCATGTGCCCAGGTAGACACACGTAGGCTTACACCAACATGCGCACACACACAAGGACATCCACGCAGAGACACACACAACGTCCAGACCCGCCACCTTTTCCCTGCTCTCCCGCCCACCCTGGAAGCTGCCTCAGGAACAGGGCAGCTGTGGGCAGGATGGAGGAAAGCTGCTAGGGCCTCCCTTCCCCTCAGGACACACCCCCCAATCCCATCAAGCATCAAGATCTGATCGGACCTTCAAGGCCCACACCAGCCCGCCTCCTCCAAGAAGGCTTCCTACCTCATGCCCAACGCCTTCTCCCCAACATCCACCACCAAATCACCTCTCAGGCTTCCAGGGTGGCATGGCCGACAGGCCTGGGGCCAACCTAGACCAGGGCTTTTTAAAGCAACTCAGCCCTTTTTTGCAAAGAAGCCTTATGCAGAAAGCCTGTGTGTGGACAGCTACAAGCAGGCCTGCTTTGGTGAAGAGAGATGGGGAAAGGTAGGGGAAGGCCAATTTGTCAAATATCAACTCACCAAATGACCTGCTGACTGAATTTCCAAATACACACAGATCCTCCTTATGGATACACTCAGGAATATAGGCTCCTCTTAATAAGCCATTGGAGAAATGATCAAAGAACCCCCAAAGGAGGGTGTTGGCAAAACAGAAAATGACTTGAAAAAATACCAGTTTCAACTTTAACATTCCCACATTAAACACTGAAATTTTGGCTATTTTCCTAAGCAAAAAAATTACATGGAGAGTCAATAAATTTGGGGAACAAATGCATTTATAGGAATAACATTTATATTCAGTAACTCACTACATTAAAAAATAACATTCCTGTACATATCCATACGAAGAACTGGCAAACTTGGTAAATTCAGCAAATTGGCCGTTCTCTGAGTTACCCTGAGTCTGGGAGGGGTTCCCACCCACCCCCTCCACTTCCAACTACCACCCCAAGCAGTCCCTGAGCCCCCTCTGGGAAGGCAGAACTCCACAGAACACGCTTTGAAAATCACTGATCTATCCCTGGGTGCAAATCTACAACCCACACCTCAAGTACCCACTTTAAGAGGAGGGAAACCGAGGCCCAGAAAAGACATGACTTGCCATGGTCACAGTTAGTTAGGCCAGGAACAAGACTTAAACCCAGGCCCCCGACTCCAATTCCAGGCTCACTCTCTTCCCTGAGGGCTCAGACTACCCTTGACTCTGACGCTCACCTAACACATAACCAAGTGCCCCACCCCCATCCTCCCTGCTAAAGGCCGGCAGGGGCTGAGCACAGTGGGGGGACGGCTCAGGAGGAGACACCTGAGGGCCCACCTCCGCACCCCACCCCGCTGCCCTCACCGGTAGTGCTTGTCCCATTCGGGCCTCCGACGGAGGTCTGAGAGCAGCAGGAAGGCCTGGGCGGCGTCCACGTGCACCAGCATCTCCATGTGGAAGGAGAGGAACTTGTCCTCCTCTAGAGTGTACAGGCGGACCTGCATGGGCCAGAGGGCAGCCTCGTTCCCGCGCCTCCTCCTCAGCCTATGCTGGGGACTGGGGCTGGAAGCTCAGGGCTGCCACTGATTGCTGTGTGACTGTGAACAAGCGACTCAACCTCTCTGAGCCTCGGTCGCATTCCCATGAAAATGGGAGATTCAGCGCAAGTGGATAGGAAGGTGTCTGAAGGAGCAGTGACTGCATGCATAAGCACAGGATGGAATGGTACTCACTATGAAATGGAACAAACTCAAACAAGCACTCAACACAAGTGAATGCCTTGTGCCAAGAGAAAGAAGTCAGATTGAAAGGTTATATACTGTATGACTCCCCGTACTGTACATTCTCAAAATAGACAAAACTAAAGGGACAGGGCTTCCCTGGTGGCGCAGTGGTTGAGAGTCCGCCTGCCGATGCAGGGGACGCGGGTTCGTGCCCCGGTCCAGTAGGATCCCACGTGCCAGGGAGCGGCTGGGCCCATGAGCCATGGCCGCTGAGCCTGCACGTCCGGAGCCTGTGGTCCGCAACGGGAGAGGCTGTAACAGTGAAAGGCCCGCGTACAGCAAAAAAAAAAAAAAAAAAACTAAAGGGGCAGAAAACTGATCCGTGGTTTCCTGGGGCTGGGGGTGGGAAGAGGCTTGACCACAATGGGGAATGAGAGAAACTGGGGGGATTATGGAAATGTTCTGTATCTTGATTATGGTAGTGATTCTGTAACTTTATGTGTTTTCCAAACTAGTAGAATTATACACTAAAAAGGGGAAATTTTACTACATGTAAATTATACCTCAATTTTTTTAATGTGGAAAAAAGTTTTTAAAAGAAGATAAAGAAGCAGGGGCCGACACAGCAACAGAATGAATCCTCAGAGCCAGGTGCCATCCAGCCCCCTAAGGTCACAGGCAAAAGTGGCAGAGCTCAAGTCCTCCCTCAGCCCGCGCTGGCCCCAGGCCCCCGTCCCAGCAGCGCCTCACTGTAGAAGGAGCAGAGACAGGGAGGACGCGGTGGGGGAGGATGAAATGGGGGGCAAGAAGGTGGGTGGGCAGGAGAGGATCCAGAGTGGGGGACCCCCACTCCAGGCCCTGGGGGGCAGGTTTGCTTCTATAACTGGGCTGGTTTCATGACCTCATCCAGTTCCTTTTAGGGAATCTCCCTTTGGCTGGAGTGCTTTGAGAGGGTTTTTGTGTCTCACAGTCAGCCACCTCTGGTGGCTCCGAGGAGGAAGGAGAGCTGGGAGGGTGGGGTCAGCTACCTGGCTGATCTCTGAGGACAGCACCCAGTTGTCCCTGGCCACGAGCATCTTCAGGGAGGAGACGTTGTTGTAGCTCAGGTACACCTGGACAGAGCACACAGAGAAGCCTCAACTTCCGCCTTCCTCGAGGGCTCCGCGCCGGGCTGCGCTGGGGCGGGGAGAGGAAACTGGACGTGAAGGAAGGAGCCCTTGGCTTTGGGAAAGGAGGCCGGGGCTTGGCAGACTCCTCCTCCCCTTGGGGCCCCAGCTCCCTCCTGCCAAGCAAGGGGACACAGGAAAGCCCTTGGCTACCTGTGCCAGTCTTGTGGCAGCAGGTATCCTGTCCCCTCCGGGTCTACCTCCAAACCCGCTCACAAGAGGGGAGGATCGGGGATCCCAACAGGCCTGAGAACGGTCCGCTCAGAGCAGAAGGCCTTACCTGGTTGCTAGGGTCCCAGGGGACAGAGAGGGGCATTTCCGCCTGCTTACAGGACACGATGTACTTCCTGGGAGAGAGGGAAGACAACAACCTTGTTCCCTTGGGAGCCCATCTCTTTCCACAGACTTCACTGCTGGCTTACCGTGTGCCAGACCCTGTGCTCAGCCCAGCGGCGTGGGAGAGACTCCTGTCTGGCTAGGGAGACTGGATGGGCACACAGAAAACCGCAGCTGAGGACATACACACTCAGAGGCGGGGACGGGCTGGGGGAAAGGTGCAGACCCCCAACACCCTTGCTGAGCGACTTCACTCCAGCTAAAGCAACTTCACCCTTATGTCTCAGTGTCCTCAGCTGTAAAATGGGATCAGGGGTCACACCTGCCTCCTCTTGGGGTCATCAGAGGGAGAACAGTGCTTGGCATATGGTAAACCCTCCATACATGCACATTGTTCTTATTAACATCAGATGGTGAATCCTGGTGCCGTTCACAGCCCTTTCAAGTTTGTAAAGTGCCTTCACAGCAGTCATTCACACGTGGATTTGCTTCTTAAGCAATTGCATCTCCTCTCAGAGCCTTTCTTTCTTCATCTGCCAAACGGGCATCAGAATCAATGGGAGCAACACAAGAAGTAAAATTGGTCACACCTGGCCAGGTTCAAATTCTCATTCTGCCCATCATTCCTGTCTGAGTGCCCGTGGCCACCTCATCCCTCTATCCTCGCCTGTACAAGGGGCCAGTAAGACCACTGTGTCATGAGGCCAAGACCAGAGGCTGCCTGGATGTAAAGGCCCAGCCCCGGGGAAGCACCGAAGAAACACAAGTTCCCAGGGCCAGGGAGCAGACAGGAAAGCCCTAGAGCCGTGTCCGTTCCCACCGCCCGGCCCCCACTTTCCTGTCCAGGCGGATCTTCTTCCTGGCACTGGCCTCTCGGTACCGCCGCTCACCATCCTGAGGAGAGGAGCAGAGACAGACTGTGGTGCAAGAGGGACAAACAACTTGCCCCCGCCCCCATTACTGCCTGCCCCCTTCCCCAAAGGGCCCAAGGAGACCCTCCCTGCAGCCCTAAAGTGAAGTTCAGATCTCACTGGGGCAGCCTGCACAGGACAGTGCCCCATCACTGAGCTCCAGCCCCAGCTTCCCCTGAGGCTCCCTGAGTGACTTTGGGAACACCACCTGCCCTCACTGTACCTGCTTCCTCCTCCATAAAAGGGGATCCCCAAAGCGCACTTACAACGCTAAGAACCCACATTTATTGAGCACTTGCTATGGGCAGGCATGCTTCTGAAGTGTTTTCCATGCAAAACTGCATCTAAGCATTATGACCACCCTCTGAGGTTGGTACTAGTACTATCCCCAATTATTTTATTTCATTTCATTTCATTTTATTATTTTAATTGCCTGCACCGTGCGGCTTGCGGGATCTCAGTTCCCCCACCAGGGACTGAACCCGGGCCACAGCAGTGAAAGCCCAGAATCCTAACCACTAGGCCACGAGGGAACTCCCAGTACTATCCCCATTTTACAGAGGAGGAAACTGAGGCACGGAAAAGCTAAGTGGCTCAGCCAAGGTCACAGGGCTAAGGAGTGGGGACAGGAACAGAACCCAGATGGCCTGAACCCAGAGCCCACCCTCTGAACCACTACTTCTAACATCTCCCTACTAGTGAACATTAAGTGGCAAAGGCCTGAAAGGGCCTTGTGGACTGTCTACTGTCCCACCGCCTGCCAGGCTCCCTGCTCCTCCGGCCACCACCCACCTTGACTGCCCAACGCCCAGCTCTGGAGAGGGGGTCTTCACAGCCCATGCTCAGCCTTGTAAGGTGGGTGGGCTGGGTGGGTGACCTTCCTGGAGAGAAGGGGCCACCTCTCCAAGGTCACTCCCTGGCCCCCCAGAAGCAAGCCCGAGCCGGGCCCAAAGGAGGCACAAGGGAACATTGTTTAGAACCAGCCTTGAACCCAGGTCCCTGACTCTCATTCCTATGCTTTTTGCTCCCCTGTCACCATGGTCAGAGCAGTCGCCACTTACTCAGCCAGGAGCAAGGTCAGTATCTCCCCAACAGCCCTGCGAGGCAGGAACTGCAGATACCCCCTCTTTACAGATGGGGAGTGAAAGCTCGCAGAGGGCACCCACTAGAACGTGGCCAAGGTGGGGTTCCAACCCACCTCTGACCCCAAAGCCAGTGCTCTTACAGCTCTGCAGGCTCATGAATGCCTGTTAACACCCAGCACGTGGTCTGAGTTCTTCCAGGAAGCACAGGGTGCCTTCCTTGCACAAGGGGCATCCCCGGGGGCGGGTTATACCAGGGCACTTGGGGCTGGCTATGCCCCAGCAGACGGACAGAGCTGGGTCCACTCCCCAGTCCTATCACCCTGGGCAGAGAGGGAGGGGGGCTGGTAGTGGGGCACTCACCCCAGGCTGGGGCCGAATCCAGGGCAGCATCTGAGGCTGGTTATCTGCATCCAGGACCACAAAGGTCATGAAGGCACTGTTGATGTGCCGCCGCTGGGTCTCGGCCTCCTGGCGGTAGGCCTCCACACACACGCCCACCTCCATGCTGAGGGGAAAGGAGGGCTGGTCTCAGCTGGACAGACCTTCCCGAGGCCACCCCCTCCCCAACACGCACGCACACATGCACAGATGCATACACGTACTCCTGCAGTTCCTTCCACAGCCCAGATCAGAGTCCGATGGGCAGGAAACCCAGAACTGTTCCCTTTCAGCAATGTTTACAGAGTGCCCACTGCACCCCTGGCCCCATGCTTGTCACTGGGGTCACAGAAATGAATGAACCGGTCCAGTCCAGGTCCTCATGGGCTAACAGATAGGGGATGGGGCGACAAATGTCTATATAAAATATGTCACGTAAGCTGCAAAGGGTGATGGAAAGACATAAGAAAGGAGGAGGGGCAGAGCCTAATCTGAGAAAATGTTCACCGTACACCTCTTCACCAGCACTCTAATAGCCGTAGCCATGCCCTTGACAGCTCAGTCACTGCTGTTTCTGTATCTCCGACTGTCTTTATGAATTATAAAATAGCAGCCACCTCCATTCCCCCTCCCTTAGGAAGGTCTATGATCCCAGAATGTGGACATTATGCAGATGGGGAAATCAAGACCTAGAACAGGGCACTCACTTGCCCAAGGTCACACAACAGTCAGGAAGAGAACCCGCACTAGAAACCAGGCCTCACAGCTCCTAGTTCAGGGCTTTCCCCCTGCATGGCAGGAGAACGTGTGATAGTCAGACTGTGAATAGTAAAATAATAATAATAATTTTAAAAATAATAATAAGCAGCAGGAATGGCTGACCGTCACTGAACGTTTCCTCTGGCATTCTACTAGTAACCCCTCACTGAATCCTCACAACCATGAGGTAGTTGTGGTGAGCCCCATTTTACAAGTGAAAGAACTGAGACTCAGAGGGGTTAAGTAACTTGCCCAAAGTCACACAGCCGATAAGCCATGAACCAAATTTGAACCCAGGAAGCCTGGCTCCAGATCCCTCATTTTTAACAACTACGTTATCATTGAAAATGACCAAATCTTTGAAATCACCAAAAAGCTTTCATGGGGGTATCAGAATTCATTCCAAAGGTAAGGGCTCTGGGAACTAACTGCTGTTTTAGGAAAAGGGTAGGAAAGGGTTTGATAAACAAGGGAACACTGGCAAGAGGTGGCCCTGTGACCTGAGAATCCATAGTGTGGCAGGACCAGAGACAGGATCCGGGGAGAGAGACAGAGACACACCAAGCACATGGTGTGACCTGTGATGGCGGCAGGCACAGGGCTTGGGAGGCCAGAGAAGGAACATCAGAGCTGAATCTTGGTGATGGTAAAGGGACCCAGCAGCCAGGCAGAGTTCAGATCTCATAGACCTCGTCTACAGGGGAAACGGTTTCTGCAGTTTTGCAGTAAGGTCCCTTCTTAGGTCAGGAAGAGCCCTCAACCCCAAGAGGCCCCATCTCACCCATCCCAGCCCCACACCTGTGCTTGAAAGCGTTGTTCACGATGGCCTTCAGCACCAGGCGGTCCCCAACCTGGGATGGGCCCCGGAAGTGGAACATCTCAATGGCCTTCAGCGTAGGGTGGGCACGGCACAGCCGGCTGGAAGAGGCGGGGGTCAGGAGGACAGGACAGATGCCTCCAGTGCTTCAGCCACTGGCTTGGGCCAGCCTTCGCCTGCTGCCCCCATCCCCAGACCCAGCCCAGAACCACATGTACCACCCTCTGGCCCACCCACTCACCCACTCTCACCCAACCCAGTGACAGCTCTGCCCAGAGGAAGAGAACTAAAGTCCAATATCACAGCTTAGAATACTGAGGTCTATGTGCGTAGCTGGAAAAAAGCTGAATTTGAGGTGACATAGGAAAGGGCAGTAAATCTTTTCCTTCTAACTTTTATACCCTAGCACCTGCTGTTCCTACTATCTGGAAGCCCTCCCCTTACCCAAAGCTACTCATCATTCAAGGCCCAGATGAAGTACTCCTCCTCCAGAAAGCCTTCCCTGACTATCCACACTCTGACCCTCCTCTGAGATCTTGTTACTCTCATAGCCTGGGCTGCCCAAAATAGCATTGTTTATGTACTGTGTCCACAGGTTAAACACAGAGGAGGGGCCATTGGAGCTGGTCTCTAAAGGGTGAGGAAGAATTTGCCTGGCTGAGGAGAACGTGGGTTGGGGAGGGCACTCATGGCAGAGGGAACAGCAAGTACAAAGTCATGGAGGTATGAGAGTGTCGGTGAATGTCAGTTATCATAACTATAAAAAAAAGCCCCGATACTTGGAGCAGATCAAGACCCGGACAGGCACAGAGGTTATAGGAAAAGCAAGTAATTATTTCCACCTCTAGGGAGACGGGAACAGTGAAAGAGGCTTCATGGAGGAGATGGGCAGTATTTTAGCGACAAAGAATACTGGAGTTGGCATGGTGGGAAGTCAGCCAGGAGTGAAGGCAGGGGATGGGAGCACGGAGGATTGGAAGGGGAAAAGCAAATGGCTTGATGTGCAAGAAGTGTTAAGATCCAGGGAGCAAGCGAGCAGGGCCAGGGCAAGGGGAGGCCCTGGTGTCAGCCGGGGGGCTTGGCATTTCCCATGCCATGATGGGAACCACGGAAGGAATGGTGAGCTCACAGAAAATCATTCCTCTCTGGTTCTCTGGGTCTGAAGGCCCCAGGTTACCCTGAAAGACAGCCAAGCTTCTGAAGCCTTGAATGCCAGTACCAAGCTGGGGTTTCTCCCACAGAGGGAGCTGGACGAGGGAAGGAGGAAGAGAAAGGAGGGGAGGCACAGGCAGGGCACTGCCCTCACCTGGCTGCAATGGTGGCCACGTTCTCCATCCAGGCCATGATCTGGCCCCCGAAAGTATGGCCCTGGTGATTGGCATGTGGGGGCAGGACCAGCTCCACACTCTCCACTCGGGTCTTCTCGGCTGGCACCATGCGGCTACAGTCTCTGCTCTCCAGATCTGACCAGAGAGGTGCAGAGGGAGGGAGGCAGGGAGGTGAGAAAATTTCCAAAGACAGACCCTCCCCATGGGCAGCCCAGGACCCCCATGCCCACCAGTCCACCCCACACAGATTCTTTTATTTATTCAGCACCAGGGAGGTGCCGTGCATCTCCCATCTCCCGGGGTGAGAGAGCTCATCAGGGAAGGCCTGTGAAAGAGGTAGCCTTTCACCCGGATTGCAGGCTGCTTAGAGATGCCACAGGCAGGGATGAGGGGAGGTTGAAGGCCTGAGCCAAGTTCTGGAGACCAGACAGGCAGGACAGTCCCAGGGAGCAACGAGGCCTTGGCTTAGCTGGAGCCGAGGGCAAGTAAAGGAACAGCACCAGATGAGGCTGAGTGGTCAGCCAAGGGCCCGGATGCCAGGCTCAGGCATTTGGACTGACGCTTGGGTAGAAGGGCTGTCAAGACAGGAGGGATCTACAGGGGCTGCTGTGGGATGGATGGTTCCCGTGGGCCTTGACAACTGTAGGAAGAGCTGGGCCTGCCCAGCCACGGCCTCCAGGCCCAGCATAAATAACAGCACACGGAATTCAGAGCACAGCTCACTGCCTTCACTGGTGTTGGCTACTTCTGCCTGCTCTCTCTCCACTCTGGGCAGCTGAACTACCCTTGGTTGGTCCTAATATTGCCTCCTTTAGGTTTCAAGGATGACTCTGCATTCTAGTGTTCTGGACATCAGTGAACAAATCCAAGGTCACCCCTCTGGGCCTTTGCCCAGCCTGTGCCCTCTGTCAGAAAACCCTGCCTCACCTCTCCACCTGTCAAAATCCTCCCAGTCCAAAGTGGACCTCTGTGTGCTGGTACAGGACACTCTCCAGGATATGCTTTTAAGGGGAAAGGAGCAAGATACAGAGCAGTATGTACTGTATGTTTACTTTTGGGTAAAAAGAGAGGGCAAACTGGTAGGTAGTATGCTTAAATATGCAGAGAATACTTCTGGAAAGATGCCCCCAAACGACGAATAGTAGCTGCCTCTGGAGGGAGCCTTGGTTCTGGGGTAGAAGAGAGTCTTGCTTTTTACTCTATCTCTATGCCTACACCTATCTCTATCTACCTACCTACCTAGCTACCTATCTATTTGTTTTTTGAAAAGTCCTAGGGTTTCAAGGCCAAGCTCAACACTACCTTCCCAAATACCTTGACTCCTTGAGACCCAAATGCATTTAGCAGATTAAAAGGGTTTTCTGTATGTCCCAGCTCCATGTTCATGGCTCCTGGGAGCTGGGCGAGATGTCCAAATGCTCCCTTTTCCCTGAAGGAAACTTGAGGCCATCCAGGCCTGAGGCCACCCGTGGGTGGACATCCCAAGGAGACTCTCTTCCTCCCTCTGCTCAGTAAGGGTCCAGGACAGAAGGGGCCATGCAGGACATGGGCTACCCTCCCCATGCACGGCGCTCACCATCCTGAATGACGCAGTTGGCCAGGAGGTCCTTGATGGTGTCTGTGTAGACCATCCTCATGCGCCGGCGCTCGGCTGCCACGCTGTGCTCTGTCTTCTCCTCCTCGGTCCGCAGCGTGATCTGCTTCAGCTTCACCTGTGGCAGGGGGTGAGGTGGGGGTGCTCAGGACAAGTTTCCTGAAATAGCATGAGAGCCTGTCCCCCAAACGGCCATCTCACGCCTGGGGCTGCTGGATGGTTACAAGTCTTGTCCCCTCTTTGTCCCCATCTTCCATCTCCCTGTTGACTGATACATCACTTTCATCCTCCAGTGTCCCCGTCCCCATTCCTGGGCAAAGGCACTGTGGATGGGGGGTGTTGATGCAGGACATGGGAGGCAATGGAGAGAAATGGAGGATCCTGGGGTGCGAGGTGCACAGGGAGAGGTGGGGAAAAGCAGAGCGGGGAGGCGCCTGGGGTTCAACCACAGCACGGGGTGGGCCTTCTTCTGGGGATTCCCTGCTGTGCCCCCACCTCTACCCCTCCACCAACCCCCAGAATCACCACGTAGACAGGCACCCAGGTGGTCCGGCAGCATCGGGTGGTCAGGTGTAGCCACCTACCTTGGAGATCTCCCGGTGGGCCACAAAGGTGGCCAAGGCCTTGCACACGCTCCACTGCTTGTCAGAGCACAGGTCCTCGGAGGCCACCTGGATGCCCACCTGGAGAGGAAGAGCAAGGTGGACGACTGAGGAGGGAGGAAACAGAGCTCACCAACCCGAGGCCCCGCAGGTGGAGACAGCAAGTCCCACCCCAGGCCTGGCCTCTGGTGCTTCTGTATCACCTACCAAGTCCAGGGGGCTAGAGACCTGGGGTAGGTTCTGATTCTGCCCTTGGCTCCCTGGGACACCTTGGGCAAGTCACTTCCTTTCTCTGGGCCTCAGTTTCCTCATCTGTAAAATGGGAATGATGAGGCCCTCTTCCAGAGCTCATAGAGCCCCATGCATCCCCAAAGAGTCCTCCCATTAAACCTTCAACAACCCTGCCGCATAAGAATCATGTTCCCATTCTACAATGTGCAGACAGAGGCTGTGGGAGGTAAGCTAGTGGACGGAAGTCCAGCACCCTCCTCCACACCGCTGCCTTCAGGGTCAGGCACAGCAGCTATCTTCCCTGTATTCCTGAGACCACCTGGCTGCTGAAGAGAGGGTCTGAGACTAGGTATGAAGACCCAGGAGGCTGGAAGTCAAGGCTCACATTGGAATCTACATGGCTTGGTGACCTGGGGCAAATCCCTTCCCCTCCCTAGCCTCAGCTTTCCCTTCTGTATTGTGGGTATTGGACATTGCCCTAGGATCCCCCCAACCCTGCCAGCTGTTTCAGAACTCTGCTGCCTCAATCGGGGCACTGTGAGTGTGAGTGTGAGTGTGCGTGTGAGTGTGCCCGAGCTGGCGGCTGAGAATGAAGAGGAGGTAGAAACCCACCCACCCACCTGCTCACCTCCATACTGGAGTTGAAGGCCCGGTTCACCTTGGCCTTGATATTCACCACTTGTCCAACACTGAGGAGAGAAAAGCAGGAGGTAAGCCTTCCAAGAGGGGACAGAGGGAGAGAACAGGTGTCTCTGCTGAGAGGAACTGGCAGGAGAACGTCATGGCATACGGAGCATATTCCCATCTACCATGTCACTGAGTCCTCAAAGCAAGCCGGCAAGACAGTGTTTAGCACCTCATTCTACAGGCGGGGAAGCGGGGGCAAGAGAAGTGGCATGACGTCATTCATCTCCCCCTTTCCCCCGCTTCCCCTTGTCCAATGAATGCTCAAACTTCTCTTTGCTCTCAGCTCAACAGTCCTTCCTAAGGAAAGCTCTCCCTGCCCTCCCAGAGCCCCATAAGGTTCACCCTCCTAACACTTCCTCCAACAGATTGACCTCTGTCTCCCCCACAAACAAAGTGGCTTCTCTTTGTTGTGGAGCACGGGCTCTAGGCACGTGGGCTTCAGTAGTTGTGGCACACGGGCTTAGTTGCTCTGTGGCATGTGGGATTTTCCTGGACCAGGGCTCAAACTCATGTCCCCTGCATTGGCAGGCAGATTCTTAACCACTGCACCATCAGGGAAGTCCTGACTTGTTCGTTTCTGTTATTATTATTTTTTTTTAGTAGTTCTAGTAGTCAGGTAGGGGACTATCATTTTTAGGAGATGCACGCTGACATATGGAGGGATGAAGTGTCATGATATCTGCAACTTACTTTCAAATAGTTCACACAACAGTGATACTGTGGATTCCGTTCCAGACCATGGCAGTAAAGCAAATATCGCAATAAAGTGAATCACACAATTTTTTGGGTTTCCTGGTGCATATAAAAGATATGTTTATACTGTAGTGTATTAAGTATGCAATTGCAATATGTCTAAAAAGCAATATACATACCTCAATTAAAAAATACCTTCTTGGGACTTCCCTGGTAGCGCAGTGGTTAAGAATCCGCCTGCCAATTCAGGGGACACAGGTTCGAGCCCTGTTCTGGGAAGATCCCACATGCCACGTAGCAACTAAGCCTGTGGGCCACAACTACTGAGCCTGTGCTCTAGAGCCCGTGAACCACAACTACTGAAGCCCACACACCTAGAGCCCATGCTCAGCAACAAAGAGAAGCCACCACAATGAGAAGCCCGCGCACCGCAACAAAGAGTAGCCCCCACTCGCCGCAACTAGAGAAAGCCCACGCACAGCAACGAAGAGCCAACGCAGCCAAAAATAAATAAATAAATCTATTTATTTAAACAAACAAACAAACTTCAAGAGAAGACACATAGAGAGGGAGAGGGAGCGGGGAGGAGAGGGTAGATGGAGAGGGTGTTGCGGGGGAATGTAGGACCTATGGGTTAAAAAAAGACTTAAGAGGGAAGTCCCTGGTGGTCCAGTGGTTAGGACTCGGCACTTTCACTGCCGGGGCCTGGGTTCGATCCCTGGTCAGGGAACTAAGATCCTGCAAGTCATGGCCAAAAAAAAAAAACAACAAGATTTAAGAGACCTAGCAACCAATTGCAACCTGATTTGCATCCTGACTTGAGCAACAAAAATAACTGTAAAGCAAAACAAAATAAAAAAACAAATTCATGAGACGTTGTGGGCAACTGAATGCTGACTGGATATTTGATGTTAGTGAGAAATTGTTCATTTTCTTTAGGTGTGGTAGTGGTATTGAAATTATGTTTTAAAAAGTTCTTATCCATTAGAGATACATTTTGAGATATTTTAATTTATTTTCTTAGAATTTTAATTTAATTTAATTAATTTATTTGTTATTTTTTGGCTACATTGGGTCTTCGCTGTGGCGTGTGGGCTTTCTCTAGTTGCGGTGAACAGGGGTTACTCTTGGTTGTGGCGCGCAGGCTTCTCATTGCAGTGGCTCCTCTTGTCGCGGAGTGCAGGCTCTAGGCATGCAGGCTTCAGTAGTTGTGGCACACGGGCTCAGTAGTTGTGGCACACAGGTTCTAGAGCGCAGGCTCAGTAGTTGTGGCGCACGGGCTTAGTTGCTCCATGGCATGTGGGATTTTCCCAGACCAGGGCTCAAACCCGTGTCCCCTGCATTGGCAGGTGGATTCTTAACCACTGTGCCACAAGGGAAGTCCTTTGAGATATTTTTAAATGGCAAAAGCAAAAACAAACAAAAAAACCTTCCCCGGCTTTCCTCAGGTATGGCCAGGCCTTTCCTGGCCACCAATCATGCTCCAGGCCCCTCCCCAGCTTACCCTCCTTCCCAGGATCCTCTACAGCTTTTCCGCCCACCCACACCCTCCTCTGCCCAGACTCACCTCCACTCCACTGGGTCCCGCAGCGTGTCCATCCATCATGTACACACCCCACCCCAGCCTTCTCTATCCCTTGCTCCTCCAAGTACCAGATCCCCTGTTGGCAACAGAGACCCAGAGCTGGCCTGGACATGGCTCCACTGGCCTACAAATTGTCACTACACACAGTACTGGAGCCAGCTCAAACACCTCCTCCAGGAAGCCACTCTTGACTGCCCTCTGTGCCACTCACTATACCCACCCCCAGACATATAGGCAATGAGGCCTGTTTGTTAAGAACAAGGGCTCTGGGGCCAGACTGCCTGGCTCGTAGTATGTCCTGAGTTCTCCACCAGCTGTATGACTTTAAGCAAGTTACTTCACTTCTCTGTGCCTCCGTTTTCTCACCTGTAAAATGAGGGTACTGATAGCCACGACCTCATAGGGTTGTTCTGAGGACTTAATTAAAAAGACATTACAAATAATGCATCAATTTTGGCTCATTGTGACAGAGGTACCATACGAATGTAAGATGTTAATAATAGGGAATCTCGGTGTGGGGTATATGGGAACTCTGTACTATCTACAGTGTTTTTGTAAATCAAAAACTATTCTAAAATAAAAGATATTTAGAAAAAGTATTACAAAGCACCCATACGCAGAGATCATTGTTAGCCTGGAATTCACTGCTTTGAATTGAAATTATGTTTCTATATCTGCCTCCCTGCAGTCTGGGAGCTCCTGGGGCACAGGGACTATGTTCCAGTTGACTTCGTGGACCTCAAACCCAGCATGGGCCCTGGTCCACAAGCAGTGATGAATGACTAAATAAGTGAATACAGGGACTAGCCAAACTTTTTCCTTAACCACAACTCGTGGGGCACCAGGAAGTCCTGAATAAGTCCTTGGCACTTGATGTCCTAGGCACTGATAGTTTAAGAGCAGACCTGGAGGCCAAAGCACTGTATGCAGCTCTGCAGCCTGTCCTGGGCAGAGGGCTCAGCACGCTCCTTGGGTCCCAGCAAAGCTGTGCAGGGACAAAGCTCAGCACAGTGTAATGAAGAGTCTTCTAACCAGTACAGACGGTTAAAAAAAAAAAAAAAACCCGAAAACCCAAAAACCCAGGAGGTAATAAGTTCCTCATCCCTGGGGGTACATGAGCAGAGGCTGAATGGTCCAAACTTCTGGGTCAGGCTCTGCCAAGGCACCTTATCTAGGGACCTCCCTACAGTCTGATGACCAATGACCCACAGAGAATGTCCAAGCTCAAAAAGTCATTCACTGATTAAGTCTAACCCCTTCCATTTTGAAGATAAGAAAGCTGAGGACCAGAGAAAGAGACTGCCTTCCCCAAAGTCACACAGCACCCCATGATACGGCCTCAGCAGCACCCAACTCCAAGCCTGACTGAGGGAGCTGCCAGCCACAGGGCAGCTTCTAGCCCACTGCTGTCCCAGAGACCTTGCAGACGGGTCACTGCTCACCAAAGGCTGCCCCCTCTCCATCTGCAGAGGCCCTCAGTCAGCTGAGGCAGGTTCCAGGCAGCACACAGGCTGAGCAGGCAATAGACGGGGGAAGGGCTCTGGGCTCGTGGTGGGGAGACCAGAAGGAAGGGCAGGAGGGGCCACTTACCTAATGGTGTGCTCAAAATAGATGTCGTCCATGGAGGCTGTGACGCAGGGGCAGCCAGCATGCCTCTCCGCTGGCGTCAGGAGAAGAAAGCACGCGTTAGCAGCCTCCCCATGACCCAGGCCTCTGATCAAACGTCAGACCGCCTAGCTAAGGCCTGCCTCCTCGCCCGTGCTCCCACCCTTCTTTACTTTCCTCACCGTGATGACGACACCCTGACCCTGTCTTACATATCTGGGTTTCATCTGTCTAGTGCCTCTCCCTCCTGCTAGACCGCATGTCACTTGAGGACAAGGATTTTTGCCTGTCTTGTTCACTGTTGTGCCCCGGTCCTGGAGCAGCGCCTGGCACGCAGGAGATACTCAATAAGCAGCTGTCAAGCAGCTGTCGAATGAATGAATGATCACGCCATGCTATTCTACTTCCTGACCTCCTAGAGTGCCCGTACCCCTGTCCAGTCAACCTCGCCCACCTTTGTCTCCTTGCCTGAGTCATTCTTTCTCTGAGGACTGTGCTCCCAGGCCTGAGTCCTTCTAGAATCCCTTCTCTGCCCCCAGGGCTGGGTCAGAGCCTCTGGTCTGTTCTCCCAGAGCCCTGCTTCCACCTCCCTTTCCCAGCTCACATCAGGCAGTGCCGGGGGGCAGTCAGTCTCCTGTCTGGCCCCCCCATCAGACTGTGAACTCCCTGTGGGCTGGAGAATACTGGGGCACCAAAAGGCAACGAAAGGAGCTCAATCCAGCTCCACTCAACTCTACTCAATGCCACAGGCTTTGCTCACAGCCAGTCTCGGAGCAGCCACATTGAAGGCCGCGCTGTGTCAGAGCAGGGACTTTAGGTTATAGTACTCAGACCTCTGGGGGCCTCCGGGCAAGAGGCTGGGCCCGAGCAGAGCATGGAGAACTTGAAGAGGGCATCGCAGGCAGGTGGAGCAGCCTGAGCAAAGGCTGGGATAAGGGAGGAGGGTGGCTCTCGGGGACGGCAACCGTCTCTGAAAACTGGGGCCTCTCCTCTGGGTGTGTGGTGCCGGGGCTGGGAGGGCAGCGGTGCCGGGCGCGGCCTCACCGGACAGGCAGGCGGTGGTGTCAATCCACTTGAGCAGCTGCCCGACGCTCAGCTCGCCGTGCTGGTTGGTGTGGCAGGGCAGCACCAGCTGGCTCATCTGCACCTCCGTGGGGTTCCGGTAGCCCTCGTCCTCTGCCATGGTGCTGTCCTCCGTGCGTGAGGCCGACTTCCGGGATGCACGGTTGGAGAACACGGAGGCCAGGCCCTGGGGAACAGACGAGGCAGTCAGCTCACAGCAGGGTCTCCCAGATCTGCCAGTCCCTGAGACCCCAGGGCCACCCACCATAAGACCCCAACTCCAAGAGTGGCCACAACCTTCCAGCCCAGGGTCTCAGACCCCCAGGGGCTCTCTGGATGCCCTTATGCCCAGCTTCCTTTTGGCCAACAATTCCGTGTTAACATAACCTTGGACCCGAAGGAGGGGGCTGGGAGAGAGGGATGCAGCAGAGAATTAATTCAGCTGATGGGCCAGCTTATTCAAGTTTTGCCTCAGATTCTCCTTCATTCTGGAAGATTCTCCCTCACTCTTCAGGGAGGCCTAGTGAGCCCTACAGCAGTCAAGCCTGGGGATTTGCTCCTATTTCATCCTATAAGAGCCCCTTCTTTGGACCTCTCATTCTTCAGATGACCTCAGTAGCAGCATCTCTGCTGGGTGCTCATCCGTCATCAGCTCTACTGACTGGGAGGGCTCTGGGCGGTCACAGACCAGCTGGCTGATCCAGACCAGGGCTGGAACAGCTGCCAGCTGGAGAACCAGCAGAGAAAGTCCTCAAACTCATGAGTTAGAGGAGGAGTCTCTGCCCAGGGCCCAGCTTGTCTCACTGGCCAGGCAGCAGAGGTGGGGCGTGCCTAGCAGTGCCCTGATGAGGTGGGATGAGGAAGGGGAGTCAAACTGCCATCCTTTCTCTCATGACACTGTGAACAGAGGTGGGGACACCTGCCTGCATGAAAAAAATGACAGGAGGGACAGGCATAGGGGTTCCAATTTTCATGGCCAATGCCAATTGTGGTGATGATAAGTCACTGCTAACATTTATACAGTGCTTATTAAGTATCAGATACTCATCTAAGCACTTTACAAGTACTAATTCAAACTTTATCCATACAACAAACCTCTGAAAGAGGTACATTATTATCCTCATTTCAAAGATGAGGAAACTGGGACTTCCCTGGCGGTCCAGTGGTTAAGACTTCACCTTCCAATGCAGGGGGTGTGGGTTCAATCCCTGGTCGGGGTGCAGGGGGGGAACCTCGTGGCCAAAAAACCAAAACATAAAACAGAAGCAATATTGTAACAAATTCAATAATTTAAAAAAAAATAGATGAGGAAACTGAAGCCCAAGTAAGTGCCAAGCCCAGCTGTGACCCACAGAGTCTGAGGTCCTACCCATCACACTACACTGCCTGCAGAACCTCCTGGGGCCCGAGATGAGGTATCTAGGGCCCTGGATGCGGATTCAGCAGCAAAGAGTGCTATGACCCGATGCTGACCCTGCCACTGCTGCAGGATGGGGGCAGTGACGGCTCGGGGCAAGGATGGATCTCATTCTGGGAGTCTATACCCTTCGGATAACTCCCTTCACAAGGATCCCGTAGCTAATTCAGTAAATTCAAAACACACAGAGTTAACTTGTTTAGGTCACTGACCCCCTAAGAGGCAGAACTGGGATTTGAACCAAGCCAGTCTGACCCAGAACAGCCTGTGGGTTCCCAGCCAGGCAGCTCATTCCCAAGAGTCCCTGGGTACCAAGCTCAGTGCTAGGGACCAAAAGGAGAGAGAGGAGGGCAGCTGTGCCAGGAACTCGCAGCCTGGGCGGGGGCCTGCGGGTGACAGGCTGCCAGGCTGTTGCAGGCAGCTCCCAGGCCACTGCAGTCCAAGCATCAGGACCCATCACCATGGTAACCACTGCCAAGGCATTTCCGGCCGGGTGTGCATTGGGGGCCTGCTTGGATGTGGATGCGGGTGGCTGGCTTTCTGGGTGTGGGAGACGGTAGAGGAAGGAGGCAGGCAGACTCCGTTCACCCACACTTTTCCCAACCCCTCCCATGGCTAGAGGTTCTGGGCAGAACATTCCAGAAAGAAGCCCTGGAGAAAGCTAGGGCAATGGGGGAGGCAAGATGCAGAGGGTAAGGGGGCAGAAGAAAAGCAGAGCATGTGGAGTTTCTGGGCGGTTCTCTATGTGCACACAGGGAAGCCCCCCCCCAGCACAATGTCCCTGCTTTATAAGCCTCTTCTCCTCTACTGCCTCACTGGATCCTCATGAGGCAGGCAGAGGGTGAAAACCATTTACCCCATTTTACAGATGAGGAAAGTGAGGATGGAAAAAGCCCTAGACCAGCAGTCAGGACATCTGAATTCCAATCCTCTCTGCTTCCCACCTAGCCAATACCCACTCCTACCAGCCTCCTATTCCCTGTTGTGCAAAACAGAAGTCCCATCCATTGGAGTCTACATGCCTGGAGGCAGGATCTTTGCCTTACCCATTTGTTCATTCATTCATTCACTCATTCATTCACCAAGCACCTCCTCTGTATTGGACCCTCCCCCAAACACTGAGCATATAAGAGAAATTGGGCCAATCCTTTGCGAAGCTCCTACTCTAGTGCTCATGCTTAGAAGTACCTGGCACAGGGACTTCCCTGGTGGTGCCATGGTTAAGAATCCACCTGCCAATGCAGGGGACACGGGTTCGATCCCTGGTCTGGGAAGATCCCACATGCCGCGGAGCAACTAAGCCCGTGCGCCACAAATACTGAGCCCGCGCTCTAGAGCCCGTGAGCCACAACCACTGAGCCCACGTGCTGCAACTACTGAAGTCCGCGTGCCTAGAGCCCATGCTCCACAACAAGAGAAGCCACAGCAATAAGAAGCCCACGCACCGCAACAAAGTGTAGCCCCCGCTCACTGCAACTAGAGAAAGCCCGCGCGCAGCAGTGAAGACACAACGCAGCCAAAAATCAATCAATAAATAAATTAAATTTAAAAAAAAGAAGTACCTGGCACACAGTAGGACCTCATCAAAGGTTTGTAAAGGAATGTCTAGAGGCAGACTTGAGTTCAAATCCTAGCCCTGCTCCTCTGGTGCTATGTGATCCTGAGCAAGCCCATCCCCTCCTGAACCTCATCTGTCACTCACCAGGCAGAGGCAGGGGGAAACTGCCAGTCCTCAAGATATCCCACCCTTGATTCCAGGATTCTGGGATCTAATCCTGCAGGGCCCTGGCATGGCCAGCTGAGCTTTCCAATGAGGAAGCTAAGGAGTCCGGTTACCTGTCAGGCAGGAAATACTGTACTCTGAGCAGGGCTGAGCTCCCACCCCACTCCTCCCCCCAGGCAAGCTAAGGAACAAGCCCCACTGTGCTGTGCTCCCACTTCCCTCAAAGAGAGGAGTGCAGAGCCCCTGGGCTGGAGCATGCGCAGGGAGGCGAAGCACAGCCTCTCACACTCCAACTCCTTCCTTGGGCTCCAAGGCAGTCTGCCACGTCAGGGCAGGCAAGGCCAGACCTCCTTCTAATCCCATGGTGGGCAGGCATCCAGCCCGGGAGGCAGGGGCGTGTGTGGCCCAGGCAGTGTTTTGCCAATAAGGCCCCAGAGCCGAGCCATTCCTCTCAGGGCCAGTCACGGGGAGACCAGAGGCCCTGCTCAGAGTTAGGGCCTGGGGCGGCCAGGCAGGCTGAGCCAAGACAGCTGACAGGGAGGACAGAGCCTGCGCGAAGGTGGAGAGGGCATCTAAGGGCCAGGGACATGCGCTCTCCGACGGTAGCCATGCCAGGCGCTGGCTTCCAGCCGCAACAGACCCGGCCAGATTTGACAATCCCAGACTAGGCCCCAGCTGGCTACACTGTGGTCTCTGTGTCCCTTCTCCTCAGCCAGAGTCGTGTAACAGAACTGCTGGGTCAGAGCAAGAAAGGCCACTTTGCTCAATCCCTTCACACCTGGGGAAACTGAGGCACATAGAGGGAAAGGCTGGTCTTGGTAAAGCCCCCTAGGCCAGGGCTCCTTCTGGGCAATTTCACAACAGGCCCACACTACAGACTTCATCTGGATTTCCTCCCTCCCCCAAGTAGCCAAGTCTCAGTGACCCAACCTCCTTAAACTCTCAGTCTAGCCCCCCTGACCTGATGTGCTCAGGCCCCCGCACTGCTCACTCACTGGGTTATTTCCACAGCCAGTCCACAGGCCTCCAGTAGCTCCCCACCTCCTTCCAGGCCTCTATGCAACACCGGAAGGGTCTTTCCAAAACCCAAAGCCACAAGCTAGACAACCACAACCTACAGCGTCCTGCCTTGCAGGGAGGCTAGACCCAGTCCTTGCAACTGGGACTTGGTTCTGTGCCTTAGGACCACACAGACTTTTCTGAAGGGCAAGCCTGAGCAGGCATCTCTCCTGCTCAAGACTCCTCGATGGCTTCCTACCGCTCTCAGGATCGAGGCCCTACTCTGTAGCTGCTGCCACTGTCCCTGCAGCTGCTCTCCCAGCTTCAGACCATGCTCGGTTCCTCAGAGCACGCTCTCACCTCACCTCCGTTCCTCTGCCACATGGGCACTGCCTCTGCCTAGGATCCCTTCACCTGCGCTACCTGCCGAGTGACTGCTTCCTCCTCCTCCCTCTTCAGCACCTCCCCCCCGCCTTTTCCCCAGGGAGACCTAGGGCCTCCCTGGCCCCCACAGCCGTACTGTCTCCACACAGCACTGACCGAGCTGTGCAGTCACTGATTCAGAGCCGCCTGCCCCAGCAGACAGGCATTCCCACAGGACAGGGATGGAGACAGGCCTGGCACAGAGCAGGTGCCAAATAAACGCCTATGGGAGAGGAAAAGGGTGATGACAAGGGCGGCCTAGGAGCTGAGACTTGATGACGAGGACCATCTGAGGTACAGGGAGGACTGCAGAACAGCAGAAAGGAGAAGCAGGAACAGCGGGGACTCCAGTGACAGGAGTGGCCGGGGCAAAGGGAAGCAGGTGGGGAAAGTACTAGGTACCTGTTTGGGTACAGACAGAGGGAGGGGCTAAGGAGTCCCCAGAAACCACAGAAGACCCCTGGAGAAGGGCGTGGCCTGCAATGATTAGCGGGAAAATGTAGAGACCAGCCAGCAGAGACATCTTAGTGCCTTCAAGAACCATCTTGAAGGACTTCCCTGGTGGCGCAGTGGTTAAGAACCACCTGCCAATGCAGGGGGCACGGGTTCGAGCCCAGGTCTGGGAAGATCCCACATGCCATAGAGCAACTAAGCCCGTGTGTCACAACTACCGAGCCTGCGCTCTAGAGCCCATGAGCCACAACTATTGAGCCCACACACCGCAACTACTGAAGCCCGCACGCCTAGAGCCTGTGCTCCACAACGAGAGAAGCCACCGCAATGAGAAGCCCGCACACCACAACAAAGAGTAGGTCCCGCTCACTACAACTAGAGAAAGCCCGCACACAGCAACAAAGACCCAAAGCAACCAAAAAAATAAAAAAAAGAATCATCTCAAAGAGCAGGCCTAGAGCAGAAGAGGCCTACCTACCCTGGAGGGGAGGAGCTGGCCTGGGTGACCGCTCAGCTCACCCACCATGACACGGGGCTGCCCTTGGGCATCAGCCTGGCCTGGACTCAAGTCCGGTTCCATAACTAACTTGTGTGACTTCAGGCAGGCTGCTCAGCCTACCTCTGTGGACTACCTACACTTCCCTCAACTGTAAAAATGGGATTATAATACCTACATCCAGGGTCATCATGGGGTGAACTTAAACAAGATCAAATGTTCAAAGCTCCTAGCACACGCCTGCCACGTGGCTAACATTTATTGAGCACTTAGGTTAGCATTATAAACTGAGTTTGGGCTTCCTACAGCAATATAGCTGGGAGACACCTAAACAGAGCTCAAACCAGACTGTCTACATAGTACTTTCTCATGTATGAGTTCACCAGAAGCTCATGGCAACCCCATGAGGAGGCAAGACGGGTAGCCGGTTTGAGAGGTTCTGTGAGAACTCAGAAAGCCAGTAATAGTGGAGCAGGGATTCAAGTGCAGGGTGCAAGACCCCGCACGGCCCTGCCCCCGCCCCACTCTCCAGCCCAGCCTCTCCCCAGGGGGTGGGGACTGGAAGGCAGGCAGGCAGCAGGGAGAAGTGCCTTGGCCCACTGCCAGCCAGGCCTCATGAAAACCAGGCACTCCTGCAGTGTGAGGGAGCTGCCTCAGCCGGTCCCCTGTCCCCACAAAGGTGGTTCCAGGCTCTCAGAGCGACCAGCCACCTCCCAGTGGTTTTCCCACCAGCAAGGCAGGAGCATCTGTCAACCTCCTAAACACCCCTTCAAGTCTATTCCCTGTCTTCTTCCCAAAAAAGGCTCTGAGGCAGCCTGCACATGCACACAGACTGCACACACACACACACACACACACACATACGGCTCCATAATGCAAACAGAGCTAAGGAACAAAATAAGGGAGGAGCAATTATGTTAGGAATCCAGGTGCACAAAGATGCTGCCATAGAGAACTGCATTTGGCCTTGAGATTCCCAGTAGACAAGGCTATAAAGGACAGTAGTGAGAACCAAACTCTCGGGTAAAAAGAGGATCCACTCATCTGTGACACCAGCTTGAGGACTGGGAGGACATCGGTGGCCTGTTCCATAGGCTTTTGATAGTCATACATATCAGATCATACCTTCATTCTAGAAGATAAATAATGGTCTCCAGTGCCTTATGCACACATCCTCATTTTACTTCTAGCTACAGGGTGTGTTGGCACTTGACATTTTTCAAGATTTGGGGGTGAGGAAGGTAGAGAATTAAACCATTATTTTTTACTAAGCACCTCCTATATGCCATTCATTTGGTTAGCACTTATTGAACACCTACTATGTACCAAGTTCTACGCTAGGAGCTTCCATATGTATTATTTCAGTAATTCTCATATCTATCCTACAACGCACTGTTATTCTACCCATTTTACTGATGAGGAAACCAAGGCTGAGAGCCAGTTCATTGCTTCTGAACACCTGAGAAGTGACAGAGTTTAAGACAATCCCAGGGCAGTTCCCTGGCCTAGTGGTTAGGATTCTGGGCTTTCACTGCCGTCACCCGGGTTCAATCCCTGGTCAGGAACTGAGATTCTGCAAGCCATGCAGCACAACCCAAAACAAACAAACAAACAAACAATCCCAGACATACCAGCCAAAGCCCACATTTATATCTCTAAAGCACTTCCATAGGCCTTGGAGATGGAGAAGATGGAAGAAGTTCTTCCATCTGAAACTCAGAGAGGGGACGCAAACTACCCCACGTCATACAGCAGGTCAGTGACGGAGGAGAGAACAGAAGACAGTGCCCTGAGTCCCCACCCAGAGCTCACAGCCTGGGGTAGGCTGCTCAGGCGGTGGGCACTCCCCTCCTGACAGCCAGCTCTTGTGCTCTCCCAGTGTGGACAGAGGGGGATGGGAGGGTCTCCAACCTTCTCATCTTGCCCCTGACCCTAAATCTGTCAAAGAAGGGAAGTGGGGTTGGGGGCATAATTGAAATTCTGAGCTAAGCCTGCCTCCTTTGGAGGTAGAGCTTCATGAGGCATTTCCAGTTCAGTGCCTTCCTATAAAAGTGAATATAAGTGGAATTGGTATCAGCTCATCACCCCCAGGAGATGTTGGATGAGTTATTTTACCTTTCTGTGCCTCAGTTTCCTCGTATGTCAAATGGAGCATTTGACTAGAGAGTCTCCAAGACTCTTTTCAACCATGAAAGTGTTTGGCTTATGGGAGGACTTCCTTGACAAGACCCACGAGGCCCCCGGCAGATCGCCGGCCGCGCCTCCAGTCTTGATCACACCCGTACCGCCAGCCACACTGGCCATCTCTCAGTTCCTCATACCCATGAGGCCACTGCCCACTTCTGGACTCTTCTCACAGCGTCCCCTCTGCCTGGAGCACTCTTCCCTCTCCTCTCCACCTCCGTAAGACCTTCTCATCCCTCAGCTCCATTCTCTCTCCCCCCATCCTCATGCTCCTGGCCCCGTGGGCCTCTGCTCTAAATGCTCTCCACTGTGATAACGTTCATTTAATTGTAGGAGTATTTGGTGGACATCGATGTGAAGATCCACCAGGTAGGAGCCCTCTCTCTCTACACCTGGTGTCCACCGGGCCCAGCACGGAGACTGGCTCACCATGGACCAAATGAGTGAGTTTGTTCAGAGGGTCTCCAATTCCCACTGATGTCACCCTATGTAGGCAGGGAGAATACAGGCCATGAGGTCAGGAGAAGTTCTCCACTAGAGGCCCTGCCCCCTCACCCCATTCTATTTTTTTTTTCTTTTTTTGGCCACACTGCAAGGCATGTGGGACCTTAGTTCCCCGACCAGGGATCGAACCCGTGCCCCCTGCAGTGGATGCACGGAGTCAACCACTGGACCACCAGAGAAGTCCTTTTTCTCTCTCTCTTTTTTCCCCCCTTCACCCCATTCTAGAACAGAGAGTCTGAACATCACCTGCCTCCATCCACTCCCCAAGGGTAAAAATAGCTTGTCTGAAATCTGATACCTACCCTCAGCTGGGTCATCTGGAGAATTCCTCCTGCCCCACTGAAGAGCCAGCCAGGGGCCAGAGAGGGCAGGGAGGGCATTTCCTGAATGCTTAACCATTCCTATCTCATCTGATACACAGGAAACATTTGAGGTGTTATCATTGGCAAGGTACACAGGGGACCCAGAGAAGTCCCAAGTCCAAGGTCCCCCAGCTCTAAACCACAGAGCCAGGGCTTAAGTGCAGGCCTCCTGCCTCTATCTACAAGGTAGCTCTTGCCTCATCACCACAAGACTGAAAAGGGCTTAGAGATTGAATACAACTGCCTGCTGGTATGGATGGGGAAACTGAGGCAGTGGGTGCCGTCTGTCCAAGGTCTTAAGTGAAAGGGCCTGAAGTGGGGCAGACCTTGAGTAAGTAATTGAGAAGGTGAGGACAATCCCCATCCCATCTCCATCCAAGACTAGTGAGGGTTAAAGGAGATCCCGAAACTGAGGGCACCCGACTAACTGTGAAGTGCTGCCAGATGTGAGGGAGGCTGGAGATGACAAAGCAGTTGGGCAGGACCAGACTTATCTTTTCCCCAGCAGCCTTCTCACTCCTGGAAACCAGAATGTGGAGATGGGAGGAAATGTATGGAAAGTGCCTTGTAAACCACAGTGGCTCAGCCCTCCTTTTATTCCAGCACTTCTTGAGTCTGCGAAGGGCCTGCCCACAGGGACAGGACAGCCCGAGTGGATCCCCACCCGCACAGAGCAAGACAGGGGTTACCTGGGAGACACTGCTACACAGAGCGGGCGCAGCAGGGGCCTGAAAACAAGGCAGAAACTGCAGGGACTGGCTGCGTGGGACTGGGGTTCAAAGTAGCCTCATCGTCAGTTCTGCTTCTCTGCATTGTTTGGGCACTGTCCCCACAGAGTGTTGCAGAACTATGACCGATGGGACGTGAGCAAGTTTTTAAATGTCTCTGGCCCCAGCTTCCTCGTTTATAAAATTGAAAGGGTAGGTATGCAGGTGAGAATGAAAACAATCGTGCTCCCTTGTTTAATTATTTAATATGTGCCAGGTGTGGTGCTAAGCATTTTCTGTGCCTTTTCTCTTTCAATCCTCACACAGCCCTGATAGTCAAATGTTGTTATTATTCTCATTTTACAGATGGGAAAACGGAGGCTCAGAAAGGGTACGGTGCATGCGCGTGTGCGCACACACACATACACACACACACACACATACACACACACACACACAGCCAGTAAAGGGCAGAGTTGGGACTTGAACCCAAGTCTGTTTAACTCAAGGGCTGAGTCTGCTTGGGTACTTTGCTGCAACTGCCTCTCTCTTGTCTGACAGGCAGGATAGTTATTGCTGCATCTCAGGCATTAGTGCCAGGCACAGGCCCTTCCTTACCCACACATGCCAGGCAGGGCCCTCAGGGAAGCTCTCTTCCCCATCGACCCTCACATCCTCTGCAGGAAACAGTGATGGTATCAGGAGCTCCTCCCAGCACAGTCCAGGGTCCAGGCCCTTGTCCTACTGGATGCTCAAGGCCAGCAGCCTGTGAGGGAGTGAGGTGCCACCACCAGTGCAGAAACTGCAAGCTGTCTGTCAGCTGAATACTGTACTTTCTAAATCCTTAACTTTGGGGAGTGGGAGGAAACCTCATGGACAGCTAGATAGGCCCCTCTCAGACGCAGGCATGTCCAGCTACCCCTGCCCCTCCACCACTGACAGCTGCCTCCCTGCAGCTTCCTTCCTTGGAGCTGTTTGCCACCTCTCACCCCCTACCTCCAGCAGACCCCAGAAAGGGGCAGGAGGGGTCTGCACACAGGCAGTCTGACCCCAAGTGTGACTGGCCCCTCAGGCAAGCCTGGCCCCTCAGGCAAGCCCCTCTGATAGTATCCAGCATGGAACCCACATTCACGGGGAAACGCCACCACGCGAGCCCCTGGCAGTGGGGTGAGCCCTTCAGGATATGTGAAGAATAGGGCCAGCCTCTCTCTTCATCAGAGCCCTCCATGCCCTGCCTGCCAGACTGCCAAGGCTGCTGCCTGACACCGCATCTGAGTCACCGTGGCAACGGGTGGCCAGGCGATGGGCCAGGTCCGGCCATCCTGCAAGCAAGTCCATTTACCTTGGAGCTGGAAACAGTTACAGGGACCATTTGTCCCCTCCAGGAGAGCACAGGGGAGAGGGAGAGAGAAAGAGAAGAAGGGAGGGGGGAGGAGAGAGGGGTTACAGAGAGAGAAAGAGGGAAAGAAGGGAGAGAGAAAGGGAATAGAAAAACCATGAGGTCAAAGAATAGACGCTGGTAGGGAACAGAGCAAGTGGAAGAGAGGACACACACACACACACACACACACACACACACACACACACCAGAGAGAGAAGTGAGGGAGGCAGGAAAGGGGCCCCCTCCCAAACTCCCCCACTGATCACATTCCTCAGGCTGGAGCTGCTCTCAGCCCTTTGGGATTCTGGCCACAGCTGGGCCTTCCTGCCCCAGGAAGCTGGCAGCCCCGTGGCCCCTTGGAGGCCCCAGTCGCTGCTCCAGTCCCTGCAGTCCCCTCCACTGAGGGATGGTGTCTGCCCTCCCCAGCAGGTGGGGCCCCTGCCCCAACCCCTCAGGCAGCACCTACAGGCTCAGTCCCCTGCTTGGTCCCCACACTCCCCCAAGGTCCCAGCTGGTCACCGGTCAACAGTTCTCTCGTCCTCTCGCCCAGCTCCCGTCCCCTCATACAACACACCAACTTCTTTCCTCCAAAGTGTTCAAGAAATAATTCCTAAGCAGAGCAGAGTGTTGAGAGTGGGTGTGACTTCACCCACAGAACGCATTCCCTTACTCCGCAGGAAGAGTGGGCCTCAGGAGGCCCAGCAAGGGGACACCAAGCCTCGAGGGGCTGCTTCTAAGGCCCCGAGTCGCCAGGTGGAAGGCTGGGACCCAGAGCTGGGCCTGGCCTGCTCCCTGGCAGGGGCTGCTGAGTTGAGCAGATGCACCAGTGGTTCTCTGCTGGGCACTCACCATGTTCCAGGGCCTTCCTAGGCCTCAAGCTCTCTGGCTGCAAGGTGGCCTTATCATTCCTGCCCTAGTCCCACTCCCACCCCCATATGCCCTAAACTGTCTCAGAGGAATCTGAGCCCACAAGAAAGGCTTGTTGAAGAGGTGATGAGCAGGGCAGACAGAGAAGAAAGAAAAACAGGAAGGCACAGGGGGCTGGCAAGTGGGACACAGCCTGCATTGGAATCCTGGCACCACCTCTGTCTCCCTGGATAAACTTAGTCACTTACTTGAGCCACTCTGAACCTCACTTTCCACATTTGTAACATGGGAATAATAATATCGTAGTGAGTATTCAATGAGATTATATACAAAGTGCTTAGACCAGGATCTGACCTATAGAAAATGCTTGAAAAGTGTCAGCTCTCCATGTTGTTAAAAAGCCAAGGCATGGGGACTTCCCTGGTGGTCCAGTGGGTAAGTCTCCACGCTCCCAATGGAGGGGGCCTGGGTTCAATCCCTGGTTGGGGAACTAGATCCCGCATGCATGCCGCAACTAAGAGTTGCATGCGGCAACAAAGAAGCCCGCGTGCCGCAACTAAGAAGCCCGCGTGCTGCAACTAAGAAGTCCACATGCTGCAACTAAAAGGTCCTGCATGCTGCAACAAAGATCCCGCGTGCTGCAGCTAAGACCCAGTGCAACCTAAATAAATAAAAATAAATCTTTAAAAAAAGAAAAAACAGATGAGGCATTTATATCATTCTTTTAGATTCCATACAATACATAAATAGACTCGTAGACATAGAAAACAAACTAATGGTTACCAAAGGGGAAAAGGTGGGAGAGGGAGGGATAACTTAGGAATTTGGGTTGAACAGATACATACTACTATATATAAAATAGATAAACAACAAGGACCTACTATATAGCACAGGGAACTATATTCAATATCTTGTGATAACCTATAATGGAAAAGAATCTAAAAGAATACATATATATATATATATATATATATACACACACACAAGAATACATATATATATATATATCACTGAGTCACTTTACTATACACCTGAAACTAACACAACATTGTAAATCAACTATACTTCAATTAAAAAAAAAAAAGCCAAGGCATTGTTGAAGGATACAGGAAATCGTCCTAACCAGGAAGGTCCTGCACTGGTCCCTGGGGTAAGAGATCCCCGCCGCGACTGGCCAGGCAGCACTGGCAGAGCCCACGCCAAGCTTGAGGACGAGTACCCAGGCTTCGGGTAGACAAGAGAGCTGCAGGAAGCTCCCAGTGGTGGCAGACAGGCCTTTCTACCCAGTTCCAGGACAGACACTTCCAGGTAAACATGCCAACTGGCTACCACCAGGGCTTCATTTCATCCATGGATCAAGATGTTGAACAGGCTGGAGTCTGTGGTACTCCAAGGAGGCCTCCCACGGATGATCACTCACAGTCTAGCCAGACTCAGCAACTTCTCATCTCCCTGGCCCCTGAAAGGCTCAAGATGTCTCACTAAGGAAATGGCTTCTTGGTATAGAAGGCAGTGATCGCAAGAAACCAGCTCGGGTTCACAGGGAACAAGGCATTCCAGGCACAAGGGAAGAGCTCACTGGGGCAGGAATAGACATATTTTGCGTTTGCACAGATCCAGAACACTATGGGTGCTCAGTAGACATGAGTTAAATTGAACCTGGGAGCTGTCTCCCACGGAGTCCCACATTTGTCTGCTCTGTTCAACTTTTGGTCAAAGGGCTTGAATGAAGACACACCTGGTCATGGATGGCCACCTGAAAGGTTGTAACTTTTTTTTTTTTTTTTTTTTTTGCGGTACGTGGGCCTCTCACTGTTGTGGCCTCTCCCGTAGCGGAGCACAGGCTCCGGACGCACAGGCTCAGCGGCCATGGCTTATGGGCCCAGCCGCTCCGCGGCATGTGGGATCTTCCCGGACCGGGGCACGAACCCGTGTCCCCTGCATCGGCAGGAGGACTCTCAACCACTGCGCCACCAGGGAAGCCCAAGGTTGTAACTTTTAAACATAAAACCAAGCAGATGAAAATGAACATGATTCACACTGTCAGGCTGCATTTAAGTTTTTCTGTTGCCATCACTTTGTCCTATGCTATATGTGTGCTGGCGTGGCTCTAGCTTAATGGTTGTTTATACAAAAATGGCCTCATGGTTTTCCCTAACCACAAGCACAACAGTGGCAACTCCTGCTGCATCCAAAGGGGGCCCTGTGGTTGCTGAAGGCCTCTGCGGAGGTGAGCGGTGGGGGCAGGAGTGATTGGGTGGCAGGGAAGAGACAGCCTCTAGCTGAGGCACAGCAGGCAGTGTGAGGCCCAGCTCTGTAAGGGGGAGACAGAGGGGACAGAGAGTGGCACAGGACGGACAGCCAGGCAGTAGTGGGGACAGCGAGGGGGTCAGGCTACTTGTGGCTTGGGTGACAGCCCTCTGACTGCAAATGTGAGGGCTGGCGGGGTCAGAGGACAGGAGGGTCCTGGTAAGGAATAAAACCAAGACCAAACAGGAGTGGACAAGGTTAGAAAGAGGCTTATTCTGGCCGGGGATCAACATCAACATTTTTAAAGACCCAGACTCTCCACTCATGAATAGACAATAAACAAAGGAACGAGATTGTTTTAGAGTGAAAAGTACTATAAGAAGAAAAACAGTGGCACTATTCACAATAGCCAAGACATGGAAGCAACCTAAATGTCCATCGACAGAGGAACGGATAAAGATGTGGTACTGTGCTCGCTTCAGCAGCACATATACTAAAACTGGAATGATACAGAGAAAATTAGCATGGTCCCTGCGCGAGGATGACATGCAAATGCGTGAAGCGTTCCATATTTTTCCAACAAAACATTGTGAAGCAACTATACTCCAATAAAAATTAATTTTAAAAAAAGAAGATATGGTACATATATACAATGGAATGTTAGCCATAAAAAGGAAAAAAAGAATGCCATTTGCAGCAACATGGATGGACCTAGAGATTATCATACTAAGTGAAGTAAGTCAGACAGAGAAGGACAAATATCATATGATGTCACTTATATGTAGAATCTAAAAAAAAAAAAAATGATACAAATGAACTTATTTACAAAACAGAAATAGACTCACGGACATAGAAAACAAACCTATGGTTACCAACAGGGATGGGGGAGGCGGTGGGGATAAACTAGCAGTTTGGGATTAACATATACACACTACTATATATAAAATAAACAACAAGGTCCTACTGTATAGCACAGGGAATTAAATTAATATCTTGTAATAATTTATAACGGAAAAGAATCTGAAAAAGAATATATATATATGTATAACAATCCCGTTGCTGTACACTTGAAAGTAACACAACATTGTAAATTAACTATACTTCAATTTAAAAGAATTTTTTAGAAAGAAGAAAAACAGCATATGTGATAGAGACAGGAGGTGGTGGACCTGAAGGAACTAATTTAGGTTGAGTAATCAAGGAGACTCGTGGCCACGATCTGAATGAATGACAAGCAGGAGAGATTGGGCAAGGTTCTGGGGGCACAGAGTCCCAGGCAGGGGAGCAGAGGGTGCAAAGAGTGCAAGGAGGAACGGGAACAAGCTTGGCTGCCAGAGGAACAGCAGGATGGCCAGAGTAGCCAGGGCAGTGTCAGGGAGAAGGGAAGAGACCGGGAAGAGTCCTATGTCACCCAAGGCCTAAGGTCTCAGTGGAGTTTGGATTTTACTCAAGGTGTGATGGGAAAAACTGAAGTCTATGAGTGGGGAGAGAGTGATCTGACCTGCATTTTAAGATCACTCTGTGGGGGACTTCCCTGGTGGTGCAGTGGTTAAGAATCCACCTGCCAATGCAGGGGACACGGGTTCGAGCCCTGGTCCGGGAAAATCTTACATGCCGCGGAGCAACTAAGCCCGTGCACCACAACTACTGATCCTGCGCTCTAGAGCCCTGCAAGCCACAACTACTGAGCCTGCACCCCTGGAGCCCATGCTCCGCGACAAGAGAAGCCACAGCAATGCGAAGCCCATGCACCGCAACAAAGAGTAACCCCCGCTCGCTGCAACTAGAGAAAGCCCGCACGCAGCAACGAAGACCCAACACAGTCAAAAAATAAATAGAATTAGTAATATAAATAAATAAATAAAATATCTTTAAAAAATAAAAAAGATCACTCTGCTGTTGTGTGGGGGCGGATTGCAGGGTGAGAGAGAAGCAGCGAGACTCCTCCGTAGGCCCCTGCAGTCTGAAGAGAGATGATGGACCCAGGAGTATGGGAGGTGGAGCCAGCACAACGTGCTGAAGGCTTCCACGTGTGAGAGTGAGAGAACAGGAGGTCGTGGGGAGGATCCAGACTTTGGACAAATGGTTGGTAGATGGTGGTGATGGTTACTGAGTTGGGAGAGACCAGGGGAGAAATAAGTAGGGGTGGATTCAAAATTTTTTGAGATCCTATGAAACACTTAAAGAAAGATGTCAAGGAGGATGAATGTTCAAGTTTGGAGTCTGCTGGAGAAGAGGCTGCAACTGGGGACATGAGAATACTTGGGCTTTTAAGATCCACAGGATTCTGCAACCGTGTTCAGTCAAGGGTGGCTGCCAATTCTTTCCTACTCCTCCCTAGATCCCAGGTTGGGTCTAATCCCCTCCTCTTGAATCTGGATCCCCCTTAGTGACATTTCAACTGGTGACTTCTTTTTTTTAATATGTGTTGGGACTTCGTTGCTACGTGTGGGCTTTCTTCTAGTTGCAGCAAGCAGGAGCTACTCTTCGTTGCGGTGTGCGGGCTTATTGCGGTGTCTTCTCTTGTTGTGGAGCATGGGCTCTAGACATGCGGGCTTCAGTAGTTGCAGCACCCTGGGCTTAGAGCACACGGGCTTCAGTAGTTGTGGCACACAGGCTTAGTTGCTCCATGGCATGTGGGATCTTCCCGGACCAGGGATCGAACTTGTGTCCCCTGCATTGGCAGGCGGATTCTTAACCACTGTGCCACCAGGGAAGTCCTTAACTGTTGACTTCTAAGACCAGATCATGAGAAGCCTGGCAGCTTCCACCCAGGCCTCTTGGAACTCTTGCTCTGGTGGAGCCCACTGCCAGGTGGGAAGTCTGACTTCCCACTGAGAACTTCATATGGAAAAGGCCCCATGTGGCTGCTCAGAATGACAGTCCCAGCTAGAATCAACCTTCCGACCATTCCCACCAAGGGGCCAAATACCAGTGAAGCCATGGTGGCCTCCATAGTCCAGCCCATCCACTGGCTGAACACCACCAAGTAACCTCCATCAACACCACATAGAGCAGAAGAGTCACCCAGCCAAGCCCTGCCCAAATCCCTGACCCACAAAAATCTCAAGATAAAATAAAACGGTTCTTGTTTTAAGCCACTAAGTTTGGGGTTAGTTTGTCACACAGTCATAGTAATAGAACAGATATCATCCAAGGAGAGAGCAAAAGAGGTCGGCTGGGAAGGAGGAGCCTGCAAGGGAGCCAGAGAAGGAGCCCTGAGGTGGGAGGAGCACCAGGTCTGGGAGGATCTGCAGGAGGAGGGGCGCCTGCGGGTCCAGGGTCAGAGAAGCTCTAAGGGGGCGAGAGGAAGGGCGAGAGAAGAGCCCATTAGAGTGTATCAGGAAAAGGATGAGAGGAAAGAAGTGGAAGCAGGGACCACAGAAAACTCTTTCAGATTCTTGTGGGAATGGAGAGCAAAGAAACAAGGGAGTATCTGGGAGGGGACATGGGGACAAGGGAGGGGTTCTGTTTGCCTAGAAGCAGGAGAACAAAGAGCTCATTTGTCTGCTAATGGTACAGAGCCAGTTGTGTGCCTGAGAGCCGCCTACAGCACGGGGACTGCCCAAGAATTGCTTTCCCAGAAGCTCAGAAAATCCCCTTTTAGAAATCTATGGCTGCCATTTACTGTGCACCTACTATGTACCAGGCCTAGTTCTTGGGGGTCCTTTAATTCTCAAGTCTGCCCTGAAGCAGGAGCCCTCATTTTATGGTTGAGGAAAAGGAAACTCAGGGAACAGGGAAAGATCCACTCAAAGAAACATGACCAGTAAAAGGCAGAGCAGAGACTGGACGTGGGCTCTTCTGACTCCAGAGCCTGGCAGGGGTGCTGCAGGGGGACCAGTCCTGGAGGGAGATCAGATCCTGCAGCCCACGGGACTTATGAGACAGAACCTGGCACTTGGGAGACCCTCCATCGGTTTCCTCCCTGCTCTCCTGCCTTCCAGGTGATACGGAGAAAGAGTTGGAGGGGAGTGGTCCCTGGCCAGTCCATCCCCCACTGGGCTGTGGGGATCTCACCACCTCCCACCATCTCCATCCCCCCATGCCTCTGCAGAGGGCCTAGCAGGCTCAGAAGTGCCTCCCTGAGAACCAGTCTGAGCAGGGGTGAGACAAACCTTCTCTTAGTCTTGCAGCCTGAAAGCTCTACTTTTATCTTCCAAAGTAAGGGCAGGCGGGTGGGGACCAGGTAATCTCAGTCCCAAGAGGCCCTCAGGGTAGGGGTGGAGGAAGCAATGCTGTACTTGCCCCTTCCCTTGCCCCAAAGTCATTCAGTCGTTGGGCCCCTTCCTCTCCCCAGGCCCATGTGTCCCACGTACCCCACTGCTCTCAAAGCCTGTAGGCAGGCCGTCCAATCTCTAGGTAAATGCATCATGACACTAACCTCCTTGGCACAAAGCAGGCTCAAATGACAGGGACCATTATTACCCCCCTGTCCACGTGTTTCGGATGAGGAAACTGAGGCTGGGAAAAGGTAGTCGCTAGGCACTAGCCCAGAACGAGCTGGAGCCTTCTGACTCCAGACCACCATCCCTCCCACAGCTCTGGGGGCAGTATCCCCAGAGAAGGAGAGGAACTGGGTCTTTCCACACCCTCCCTAAGGGATCAAATGGAAATTGAGACTCACCTGGTTTGGCTCAGCCCTGGAGTATGCTGGAAATCTGAGGCTGCTTTAGGAAGACTTGAAGGCCACTCCCCTTCCAGATGTCTGACCGGATTCCAGGCCTGGGAACAGGGCCACACCTGGCTGGGCCGCACCCCCAGGGAGGATCACAGCCTGTTCTAGAGGTGGAGTTCAGCATTGCCACCAGCACTGAGCATCCCATTCCAAATGATGGGCCTCCGTGTGGCACCACAGAGGTGCTGCCAGCCAGCCCGCTGACTCCCTGGACTTCTGAACAACCAGACAAGGTAAAGCACATACAACCACTTTCTAGACTGTAAAGTGGGTGTACATATGAGGAGATAAACTCCTTGAAAACAGGAGCCAGGCCCATGTCTCTCTAGAGTCCCAGGGCCTCACTATTTTTTTTCCCAGCTCTATTGAGATATGGTTGACAAATAAAAGTTGTACACATTCAGGTTGCAAAACACAACGTTTTGATATACGTATATATCATGAAATGATTACCATAATCAAGCTAATCAACACATCCATCACCTCCCAGTTACCCTTTTTTGGGGAGAGTGGTGAGGATGCTTGAGATCCACATTCTTAGCAAATTTCCAGTACATAAGACATTATTGTTAACTACAGTCACCATGCTGTATTTTAGGTCTCCGGAACTTATTCATCTTATAACTGAAAGTTTGTACCCTTTGACCAACATCTCCCCTTTCCCACCCCCCATCACCCCACTATACTTTTTTGAGCACCTACTATGTTCCAGGCATTTCTATACATTATATAATGGCTTCGTATCCATAACACCATTTAATCCTCACCAAACCCTGTGAGGGACAACTATCCCTCTTGCACAGAAAAGGGAACTGAAACCGGGCTATCTGAGGGCCACGTTGCTCTGGTTGGTAGAGCTGGGATTTTGCTTTTCTCACTACCACAGTTCTTTCTGCTCATTCACTAGGCTTCCTCTCCAAAAGAGGTGCTTAATACTTAATGTCTACTGCCATTAATTAATTAATGTCTGATTTGCTGAGAGAAGGTTATTACTATTGAAGAAGGCCCAGGCAGGATACATGTGTTACATGGGCAAGGGGGCCGGGGAGAGACACCTCAAGGGGTTACTGCCAAATGCTCTCCCTCTTCCTTGCGGAAAGAGCTTTTCCCACATCTCACACACAGGTGCCTCTGCCGGAACCATGCTTCCTAACCTGGAAAAGTTTTCAAGGCTGAGCTACCCCATCACCTCTTCCAGGGAGACTGCCCTGTCCCCTAGGCTAGGAGGGGCCACCTCTGGACTTCCCTCTGTCACAGCCTGGCCACACTGTGCTCTCACCACTGGCTTTTACCACTCTCTGTCTCCCCACCACCTTGGGGGAACCTGAGGACAGGTCCAGTCTGACTCATCCCTGTGTCCCCAAAATGCCAGACTCTGGTCCTTTCCATCACTGCCCTTGTGCTACCTCCTACCCACAAGGAGGCTGCTTCTAGGAGTGGCAGGAACACACAGGTCTGCAGCCAGGGAGCTGGCAGAGGACCCAGCCGGCAGCACCATCTGTCCCTGGAGGCACAGGACAGAGCAGGCACAAGGCAGAGGTGTCAGTTCCTCGGCTCAGCCAGGTCAGCCCAGGACAAGGCCCAGCTGTAGCTTAGGGTCAGACGAGACTTCAAATTCTCTAACTAGCTCAAAGTGACTCAGTGCCAGAACCTTGGTTTTCTTAGCTGTAAAGCTAGCTGGATACCAGCAGCCTTGCAGAGCTGTTGGGAAGTTTAAACACACATGACACTCTGTAGGTGCTCAACAAAAAGCTGGCATTTACCATCTCATCTGACCCACTGACCCTATCGTTAACCCACTGAGGAAACTGAAGTCCAGATGAGACGGAAATAAAAGAACCAACATTTAATGTGGCCAGTTATGTGCCAGGATCTACACTCCTCCAATGTCTTTAACAAGATCTGCAGGAACAGACTTCGTTCACAGATGAGGAAACAGGTCTACAGGGAGTGAAGTGTGTGAGTGTCTCTAAGGCAGTTATCTGGACTCTTACCACTGTCCCACTCGGACCCACCTGGACCAGGCACAGGTGAAGGGCAGGGGTGCAGCCTCCCCTAGGCCCTAGGAGGTAGAGGCAGGAGGTCAGCCCTGAATCTGCATTGTCAGTGTGTGAAGGTGGGCAGAGGAGGCTGGCATGGGGTGAGTCTGGGTGTGAGATCGAGGCCACTTTCTCGGTGGCCAAGACAAGGGCTGGAAAAGGGGTCCCAACCTAGCAGGTAGGGGTTCCGAGTCTCTCACCAGTGGTACAAGCCCAGGCACATCCTCTCACTTCTCTGTGCCTTGTCTGCACCAGGGCGCTGATCCTATGGCCCACCTCCCTATTGTGAGGGGTCAGAGGTGGATGGGAAAGCAGTGGGGACCTTCATGGCGCTGGAGGAGAGGAACTCTAATGATGTGTTCTCCCGGGTTGCTGAGCTCAGTGTGCAGGGACCGCACACCTTGGCACCAAGACTGGGGACCAGAGAGTCCCCAAAGAGTGCACAGTTTGGTGGGCAGAGCAATAGGGCCCACAGCACTCCAAACCCCAAACCCTGCCTCCGGGGTCCAGGCCCCCAGCCTGCAGCACGTTGTAGCCGTGTCTCAGCCCCTTCCAGCTGCTCTGCCCTCACTCTCCATCCCAAGCCACGCCAGCCTTCGCTCGGCAGCTCAGATGCACCAAGCTCCCCCAACCTCGGAGCCCATAAATGAATACTATTCCCTCTGCCTGGAACGCTCTTCCCCCATCTCCTCCCATGGCTGTCTCCTTCTCAGCCGCTGGGTCTCTGCTCAGTTGTCACCTGGTCACAGAGCTCTCTTGTGACCTCTCTCATTATTCTCTAATAGTTCTCTGTTCTCCAGACAGCCTGAGTTTAATCTCAGCAGTGCCACTTACTAGCTGTGTGACCTTGGGCAAGTTACTTAACCTCTCTGTCTCGGTTTCATCTTTAATATGGGCATGGCACCACTATCTACTTCACAGAGTTGTTATAAGGAATATATGAATTAATGCATGCTTGGCACATAGCTAGCATTTATATGACATTTGTTATTACTATTCACAGCTCTTATCACAGATTTTCATTGTATGTTTCTTTGACTACCTTTTCACTGTGTCTCCCTCATTAGCTGTCAGCTCCACACAATAGCCTGGGCTCATCACAGAGTACTCAGCGCTGACACAGGCTAATCCCTGTAGAGGGAACAACTGAGGCCAGTATAACATCCCGAGGAAGCACCATTAATTCTGGGAGCAGCAGGATGGGGGTTTGAAGGGGAATGATGGCTGAGCCAGGTTTGGAAGGATGAAGATGAGTCCTCCAGACTAAGAACACCAAGGCTATCTGCCCATGGCTGAGACTGGGGCTCAAATGTGGCTCCCAAATAGGCTGAAGCTAAGTGTCTGAGTCCCATCTCCTCCTCCAGGAAGCCTTCTGGGACCCCTTCAGCCCCCTCTGAGCTCCCATGGCCGCTCATTTGTCCACAAGTTTTTGTGCTCCTGCTACATGTGAGGCACATTATTTTACGTCTAGGGGTCTCCCTTCCTCCACCACACAGCAGGGTCCTTGAGGGAGCTGGGCCCCTACTTTTCACTGTCAGGACCAGCCTCAAGGTGGTGCACAAACCCTTCACAAACATCCAGACCCCCAGGATGTCAAGGATGATGGGGACCTCAGAGAACAACCAGGGAGGGGGAGCGCCTGGCCCAAGGTTACATGTCAACGATGGGGTGAAGATGAGATTCTAATCCAGAGGTAGGCAAATGGTATGCCCTAAGCCTCCCCACACTCTGAACTAGACCTTGACTGAGGCTGGCGCTGGGGGCTGGGGAGCAGCACCTCCAGCTGTCCTCGGGTTCAAGGTGAAGCAGGGGGATGGCCACAGGGGGTCAGGAACGACGTGTAAGTCTGTGGGTGTGTGAACATGTGCACAGATGCTCACGTCTGTTTCTGACCTTCAGCCACCCTGTTGGCAGCACTACCCGGTGCAGAGCTTCTCAGGGGGAACTGGGACAAACAGCTCCATCCTCATTCCCAGAGTAAATGAAGTTCCTGGGCCCCCTTGGGAGCTGCCTGGACCAGGCTAGAACTCAGGCAGAGGTTCCCAGCCTCCCAGCCTCCCACAGGGTACCAGCCCAGGAGTGCGGGACTCAGACTGACATCTTGCGTGGGGAAGGAGAAGGGTCTCCACTGAGAGAAACAGGACAGGTGACCCTTCCAGCACCACCACACAGGCACTCAATGCTCCGCCAACCTCCCCCCCCCACCCCAGCCTGGCAGGAGGCTCACCATCTCATTCATTCACTCACATGTGCCGGGTGCTTGCTGGGTTACCCAGTGATGGGTGAAAGCAAGAACCATCCGACTCCAAAATGCTCACTGTCTGCAGTGCCATGGGATACTGACAAGGGCCCCCAAACCCTATAAAGCAGGGTATGTGGGTTATCTGAGGCCCTCCTTTAACCCGGTTTTCTTTGTCCCCAGTGAAGAGTTTGGTGGGTGGGTTTGCTTGCTTTTCATTAACAGCAGCTTCCTGTATTCCAGGGGAATTTGGAGAATTCAGGAGGAAACAAGGGGAGCCCAAGGAGATCTGCCATGCAGGCAATGAACCAAAGGTGGTGATCAAGGCCAGTTATACAGATAGAGGGAGGGGGTGGAGAAGAGATGTCTTTATTTGTCCCTGCCCCTTTTAAAAGGCTTTTCCCAAAAATGTCTTCAGAGGATGGTAGCTCTACACCCAGCATAGCACGTCTGCCAGTCTGTCCCGAACGCTTCTCCATTCCCCAGATCAAAGGCTCCCAAGAGGGACCGCTGAGCACTTGGGTCTGTCTGGTGACTCAGCATCTAATCTCAGCTCCAAAGTCCCTGTTAGGAGGTTTCAGGGAAACGTTCTCTGCGAGGTCACCTTGCAGAACATCTTTCCAACAGCCCTCATTTGGTCCTGCACGTGCTCTCCCAAAGAGGTCATTGTCCCCAAGAACCCTGGCTTCAGCCTGTCACGCTCACTCACACGCACACCCCTAGCCTGTATCTTCTAGCAGCTCTGTGGCCCTCAAGCCCTGAACTCTAAGAGTTAAGCGCTACAGAGCCACAGAGCTCAGCCGTCAGGCAGAAACCGGCACAGAACTCCATGGGGAGAGACACACACCCCCAGAATAGAATTCCAGACGCAAAGAACTTGCCGAAGATGATTCCACTCAACATAGCCAGCCCTCCTAATGGCCCCTGGGGCTTGTTTGGGGATTGTTGCTTATAATAAACCAGCCCAGGAGTTCTGTGATTTCTCCTTGCAAAGACAGCTAGAAAATGGCCCATGGAAAATGAGAGAGAAGATGTAGGACTTCTGACTTAAAATGGAAACTTCAGTTCTCTTTCGGGATCCCCAGCCTCCAGTCCCCTCCCCTCTGCCCCCAACCCGCCCCCAGCCCACCCTCCATACCCTTCGCAGGTGATTTCCAACATTCTGGATCATCGTTGCCGACACCCCGCTAGCTGTTCGCACCCTCCTCGGAGAGACACTGGTCACCTGAGCGACAGCCCGGCTCCAGCTCCAAATGAAGCCGGCCCGCCTCTCCTCACACTCCTCCTCCCCGGCTCCCGCCCCTCCTGAGCCAGCGGTTATCAGTTATCACCGTGTCCCGGCCTTTCCTCAGACTGCCCTCGGGGGCCCCCCTTCCCCTAGAGCCCCGCACGGAGGCTCCGTGCCAGCCCGCCTGCCTGCCCAGTGCAGAGCACAGAGGGAGGTTGCCAGCTGAGCCACAGCCACGTCAGGGGGCCCTATGCCCACCCACTGCGCACCCAGCCGGACACTCACTGCACCTCCAACCACAGCCAAACTTCGTCACCCCCACTTCCAGCCCCTGACATCCTCCCCACAGGGACTCTGGCTCTGGGATGGCTCCCGGCCCCAGCCAGTGACACTGGCAAAACAGGCACCGGCTTTCCATCCGTCCACAAGGGGTCAGGCTGGAAGGTGGCAGGAGTCTGGGGAGCTGCCAGCAGCCTCCCAGAGAGGTACCAGACCCACCTGCTAGGGCTCTTCACCCTGAGGTGCCGTCCGACGCTCCAGCCCACCAGCATCCAGCAGCTGTTGGCCAGCGATGGGGCACACCCCCTCACTTCCTTAAAATAGGTGGCGTGACTTTTCTAAAAGTGACACCTGCCAAATTCCACCCATCCGCTCCACAGAGTTCGTCCCCCTGGGCTCCCACCCCAGCCCCTAAAAGACTAAAAGACCATCAGGGCTTTCCCTTCTCCCTCTCACTTCTGCAAGGCACATCGTGAGGCAGCTTTTTTTTTTTTTTTTTTTTGCGGTACGTGAGCTTCTCACTGTTGTGGCCTCTCCTGTTGTGGAGCACAGGCTCCAGACGCGCAGGCTCAGCGGCCATGGCTCACGGGCCCAGCCGCTCCGCGGCATGTGGCATCCTCCTGGACCGGGGCACGAACCCGCGTCCCCTGCATCGGCAGGCGGACTCTCAATCACTGTGCCACCAGGGAAGCCCACGTGAGGCAGCTTTGACACTCACATTGGATTTCTCATGACAAGGCGATAAAATCAAGTGCTTGGTGTTTAAGGAAAGAAGGAGGGGAGTGGAATGCAGGCAGGGGAGCTGGGACGGACAAGTGGATGGTGAATAATAATGAGCACCTCACAATAACCCAGCACCCACCGTGTGCCAGGCCTCACCATGTCCTCATTCCAACCCCACCTGAAGGTCGCTTGGGGAGGGTAGGTAAGGTGCTCCAGGTGGCACAGCTATTGAGTGCAGAGCTGTGCTGGAACAGAGGTCAGTCCAATGTGAGGTCTCTGCCCTTTCCTCTGCCCCTCTAGTTCACTCACCACATTCCTAATAATGTCTCTTCCTGGGCCTAAGACAACTGGTTTCTGGGCCTGTTTCTTTCACTAATGTGCTATGTGACTTTAGGCAAGTTTTCTCCTCTCTCTGGGCTGCCCTGTTCTAGGAGTCAAGGACTCTAACGTCCATCACTGTGAGCTCAGGCCTTACCTTCAAAGAGTTTATGGTCTGTCCGTACTTCAGTGTCTACAAATGCAAAATTAAAGTCACTCCTTAAAAATGGCAAGATGATCCAAGGATGGCACTGAAGATTGGGGCAAGCTGGGAGGCCTTGTGGGGAGGTAGTGCTAGAGCCGCACTGAAGACTGAATAGGCTGACAAGAGGGGTGAGGTGGGAGGCCTTACGGGAACAGAACAGGATGCAGTCGTAGGCAGTGAGGGCCCTCATCTTGCAGGAAAAAGCTGGGAGTCGATCATGGAGGACCTTGAATGCCAGGCAACAGGGTTTAGGCATCAAGGAGGCCCTGAGGTTGAAGAACACTCTCAGTATGATAAAAGCCATGTGAGGTGAAGAGGACAGGTGTCATGAGACCTTTCTGGACAGGTAAGAAAAATGGCCTAGAAAGGGGATAGCTCAACCCACTGGATCCCCAATCTCACTGGGTAAGGCAGGCGGTCAGTACAATTTCAGGGTCATCACTATGCAGATGAGGGGATAGAAACCCAGAGTGCTTCTGGTCCCCAACCCTACCCTCTCTCCAGAGCTGTCTGGACTCAGACTCACTGGACTCAGTCTAGTGTCCCCATCTTACAGATGAACACATCGAGACACAGGGATGAAAAGTGAGCCAACCAAAGTCACAGAGCAAGGAAGTTGTCTAGAATCATCACTCCTGGCCTCATGTCTAGAGTCCTGTCCACCCCACACAACAAGGCATAAAATATGAAAGACATCATTCAGTTAGACTTATGAGAAGAATTCCAGCAAGGCTGAATCAAGATACTATAAGGAGCTAGATCTTTCTGCAGAGGCCCCTCCAGCCCACAAAGGTCTCCCTTCCCTTTGCTATTTGTTACAGAATTGACTCTTGTGTCTCTTTAGCAGCTCTGTTTGGTCTGTTACTCCAGTGAATATTTCCAAGGGTGTCTGTCTCCCCTTTCCAACTCACTTGGGAGCCCCCTGACGGCTGATATCACATCTTACTCATCTCTGTGCCTATACCACGAGCCCCCAGACCAGGGCCCTAAATGCAGAAGGCATGAAACACACCTGATGAATCATAGTCCTGGAAAGGCGAATCCAGAATAGGTCTTAAGTGATAGCTAGTCAATGGTTCTCTTCAGCCTGCATCAGAATCACCCAGAGGGCTGTTTTTTTGTTTGTTTGTTTTGTTTTTTTGGCCGCTCCGCGAGGCATGTGGGATCTTACTTCCCTGACCAGGGATCAAACCAGCACCCCCTGCGGTGGAAGCGCAGAGTCTTAACCACTGGACTGACAGGGAAGTCCCCAGAGGGCTTATTAAAATACAGATTTCTAGGATCTACCTCCAGCAGAGCTGCAGTAGAGCCCAAGAATCTGCAACAAGATCCCAAGTGATACTGATGCTGCTGGTCCAGGGACCACACTTTGAGAACCAGTGAGCTAGGTCAGTCCTCCCATTTTAAGCTGGGGAAAATGAGGCCCAGAGGTTTTAAAGGCAGCAGTTGACAGTATATCACTATACTGTATATCACTATCATCATCATCATAATCACTGTCATCGTCATCATTGTCATTTTAGCCCTTCTCACCTGCCCAGCACTGTACAAGCACTTCATGTTTGTTACCATCTCTGGGCCTCACTCTAAAAGGACAGTATTATGATTAATATTCTCCTGCAAAGGAAAAAACAGAGGCAGAGTCATCTGCCCAAAGTCACGGGCTTCCCTGGTGGCACAGTGGTTGAGAGTCCGCCTGCCAATGCAGGGGACACGGGTTCGTGCCCCGGTCTGGGAAGATCCCACGTGCCGCGGAGCGGCTGGGCCCAAGAGCCATGGCCGCTGAGCCTGCGTGTCCGGAGCCTGTGCTCTGCAACGGGAGAGGCCATAAGAGTGAAAGGCCCGTGTACCGCAAAAAGAAAAAAAAAAAAAGTCACACAATTGATAATAGTTAGCACCACAACTTGCACTCTGAGCTAGGTCCAGAGCCCAGAAGCTTAACCACCACTCTACATAACCTGCTTACAGCTTATGCTGACCAAGGAATTATCTAGAGGTTCTCAAATCCAGCAGGCTCATTTCCGGTAAGGGATGAGGTTGTGGTGCCCTCAGCCCAAAGGCCTGGTTCTCGAGTGGTCCATGTCTGGAGGAAGATTGCCTCTTAAGCCCCATGAGCCCAGAGTATTTTCTCCCTCAAACACTTCTTTTCCCACATTACATCCTTCATCTGGCCCCACGCATGGGGCCTTCCTGGCTGGAGGACACATATCTGCATTAATTCTTCAGGTCCATGTCCCAGCTCTACCTCCCACTCAGTGACAAAACACAATAAAACAATCTCCATTCCTACTCCACGATGATACTGGGTTGTCACTGTCAAGTGCGGGTCTGCTCCCCCATCTTACTGGGAGCTCACAGGGGCAGAGACCTCATCTGTGTCATCTGAGTCCTCAGCACAGGATCTGCCCAGACCAAGGGTTTGGTGACTAAGTGATGAATGAATGAATGGATGGATGATTGGGTGTAGGGGCAAATGAGGGAATAAATGAGTGAATAAATGACCAAACTCCCAGGAATTCCCTCTGCTGGACCTTCTAGCCTTCCCAGATAGGACCACAGACCCTCTAGGTGGGAGGGGACCTCTGACATCATCCACTCCAACTCCCACTTTCAGCACTGTCCTAGCCGAACCCCTCCAGGGGCCAGAACCTGCAGCTCTCCCATCTCCACACACATGCCTTGTGTCCCAGCCTCCATTTACACACCTCTAAGATTGAAGAACTCACTCCATCTAAGGTTGCCTGTACGATTAAAGAGCTCTAATATCCACAAGGATGTTACCATTATCCTTAGCCATGAGGATAAGGCCACTACCTCATGGCCTTAGACACAGACCAAGGCTCTGTGTCACCCAGAACAAGGCTGCTCCCCTAGCCTGTGACAGCTGGCAGAGACATGGGAGCACATGGCCTGTCCTCTACTTGCCCTAGTCTCCCTGTCCAGACTTCTTTTTTTTTTTTTTTAATCTTTACAATTTTTTTAAAATTTTTTGGCTGCACCACACAGCATGTAGGATCTTAGCTCCGTGACCAGGGATCGAACCTGAGTCCCCTGCAGTGGAAGCATGGAGTTTGAACCACTGAATCGCCAGGGAAGTCCCAGACTTATTTCTTCTAATCCTCTTAAGTCATGAACAAAGCTTCCCACTGTTCCCTCACACATCTGGATTTTCCCTTGTTCCTGCTGTTCCGTTTACCCTGATGCCCTCTAATAACTCAACATCCAGACCCTGCCCCCAGTCAAGGCCCGGCTCAAATGGCACCACCTCCAGGAAGTCTTCTGGGCTCCTCCTAAGTGGAAATTACCTCCTCCTCCTCTGTATCTTCACTCCCCACACATAAACACACAGCCACAGTTCACAGCTCTTTATTTCTCTCTCACATTGCTTTTTCTCTTAAATTGGACTGACTTGTGCTCATTTCTCCTTCTTGACCTTGAACAAGCAGGTAGAAGGGATGGTGTTGATTCCTCAGAGCATCCTGCCCCTCTCCCACCAAACACTCAGTTACTAGAACACAGTAGATGCTCAGTAAGTGTCGAGAGAATGAGGGAGTGAGTAATGGAATGGGAAAGAACAAGGGAATGTGTGAGTGAATGGAAGTAAATCCATGTGTAGATGAATGATCAAATTTGATCAAATGATCAAATGATCAAATAAGCTAAGACTCTCAGTTCCTTCTGGGAGCCCCTTGGGCTTGGCATGGCAGAACAAAGGAAGTTGTGGGATAAATGGGGAGGGGGCAGAAGGGAGGAACAAAGGAAGTAGGTAGTGATACCAGCAAGAGAGGAAGTAGAGATGACCTCATCGTTGCTTCAAGGCCAGGCCCCCCCTTAGAACTACAGCCGTTTATGGAGAAGCCGGGCAAGGAGAGCAGTGAGAAGCCCAGTGAATGGTCCAGAGGGGAGAAGATACAGCATGGTGGGGATGGAGAGGAGGGAATGCCTACAAGTCGTGGAGGCCAGATTCAGGATGTGTGAGCAGAGTACTGGACTTGCCCAGCCAGCCCTGAACTCTCTCCTGCCTACCGGCTCGAGTGTGCTCTCCCTCTCCCTCTCTCACCACCTCCTCCTGCAGGAGCTGAACCCCCTCCTTGGCCCAGCTGCTGCAGGTCTGAACCCAGTCCAACTTCCAGGATTGGACCCTTGCCAGGGAGTGGCTCACCCACGGGCTGGTGCTCCCCCCACCCCACGCCTGGCCTGAGTGAGTCAGCACTGGCTGCACCCTCTGGACTCTGAGTCTTGTGGCCCTAGGCACTGCCAAGGGCCAGCCTCCTCATCCTCGTGAGAGGTCTGCCCATCCCAGGACGCCTCATGCCCCAGCCTGCCCACGCAAGAGCGCTGCCAGGCACCACCTGGCTTACCCGGAGCCCGCTCCTGGGGTAGAGGCAGATTTGCCTGGAGAGGGCGCTGGAGCCGAGGAAGAGCCAGCAGTAGGAGGATCTACAGGAATTCGGCCCTTCCGAGATGGGGAGGTGGGGGCGGGCCTGCGGGCGGCACGGGTGGGCCTGCGGGCGGCACGGGTCTTACCCAAGTGGTGGGGCGCTCAGGACCCAACAGCTCGCAGAGCCGAGGCTGGGGACGTCGGAGAAGCAGGTCCGTGGGGCGAGGCTCAGCGACTGGGCATCCGAGGTCCCAGAGCAGAACCTGATGGGGGAGGCTGCGGGAGGCTGGAGGGAGGCGCAGGAAGCGGGCAGAGGCACAGGCAGGAGCGGCCCAGGCCAGTTCCCAGACGAGTCTGGTCCCCTCCCCTCCCCTCGCCAGCGCGGGTGAGGCGGCCCCGGGCTGCTGAGCAGAGGGCAAGGGCTGCAGGCCGGGCGCCAGACACTCCGCGCCGCGAGGCGGCAGAGGCGGAAACGCCGGTGACCGGACCTGACAGGCTAGAGGTGGAGCCAGGCGGGCGGCGGGGTGCAAAAACCGTCTCCCTGTCACTGCTAAACCAGCCCCTCACAGTCTTGAAAAGTAATACCTGCTAGTCGTTCACACCTTATTGAGCACCTGCTATGTGCCAAACACAGAGCTGGGTGCTGGGATGAGGTTTTGAGCAGGACACACTGGCCTTGGCCTTATGGACAGTGGTAGAAAAAAATGAGAATGGACAGTTCAAGAGAACAAAGAAAATGAATACCACCGATGATCTCTTCACTCAGAGAGAATCACTGTTAGTATTTTCCAGGTATGTGCTTCCAGCTACGCTAGAGCTGAAAGAGGGAAATATGCTGATAGGGAGAGATGGGGACTCCCCTCCCCCTCCCCCATGTGTAAATACATATGTTATGTTATATAATATGATGTGATATATGACGTGATCACAGGCATGAAGGAGCCGCCTAGAAGAACCTCCATCAGTATTCACATTTCGGATACAGGCTCACTGGCAGACTTGGAAGAGACCTGACAGAGAATGCTGGTGGTCCCTGAAAGACAACTGTCACAGGAAGAGGAACTTGGTCCACACCAGGACCAGAGAGTGGGAGGGATCAGTCATTCCAGACACCTCACAGGGGCTGGTGGTTGAACTCACCCTGCCCCAGACTCTCTCAACAAAGAGAGTTGCCATGCTGAGCTCACCACACCTGGGGCCCAAGCAGACCTCTGGTGGGGACCCCTGGCTGGGTAACAAGATGCGGGACTTCCCTCATCACTCTGCTCTTGGAGCACCCTAAGGTGTGAGTGTCAGGACAGGAATGGTGGGCATCCCATGCATGGGGCTTTGGCAGCAGCCTGGGCAATAACACAGGCCAACCTCTGGCTCTGCTAGCAGCATTAATGCAGGAGCCTCAACTCAGCAGAGGCCCCAGGTGCCAACAACAGCAAATGACTTCGAGACTGCTTTCCAAGTACAGTGAGACACATTAGGGAGCACCCAGAAACATATGGGACAGGTGGACTTTGCAGGGAAAGGGAATTCCCACACAGGCAGGATGGCTCTGAACTGACATAAGCCGTGGTTTAATTTTTTATTTTATTTTTTTGTCTGTGCACAAGCTTTCTTTAGTTGCAGTGAGTGGGGGGCTACTCTTCATTGCAGTGCGCGGGCTTCTCATTGTCGTGGCCTCTCGTTGCAGAGCACGGGCTCTAGGCACACTGGCTTCAGTAGTTGTGGCACATGGGCTCAGTAGCTGTGGCTTGCGGGCTCTAGAGCTCAGGCTCAGTAGTTGTAGCGCACGGGCTTAGTTGCTCCACGGCATGTGGGATCTTCCCAGGCCAGGGCTCGAACCCATGTCCCTTGCATTGGCAGGCAGATTCTTAACCACTGTGCCACCAGGGAAGCCCGTGTGGTTTAATTTTAATGAGACATTATTCGTAACCAAATGGTGAATCCTGTAGATATTCAGGTTATCTAAAAAAAAAAAAGTGACCATACTGGATATACTGTTTTGTAATCTGCTTTTTTTTCTTTCAACAATTATCATAAACATCTTTCCATAATTTTTATTGCTACATAGTATTTATTTCCTTATGGGTCTACTCAAATTTATTGTTTTTAATCACTTTTTAATTTTTTTTTTTTTTTGTCTGCGTTGGGTCTTCGCTGCTGCGCACGGGCTTTCTCTAGTTGTGTCGAGTGGGGGCTACTCTTCGTTGCAGCACACGGGCTTCTCATTGCGGTGGCTTCTCTTGTTGCAGAGCACAGGCTCTAGGCGCGCGGGCTCCAGTAGTCATGGCTCTTGGGCTCTAGAGCGCAGGCTCGATAGTTGTGGCACACGGGCTTAGTTGCTCTGCGGCATGTGGGATCTTCCCGGACCAGGGCTCGAACCTGCGTCCCCTGCATTGGCAGGCAGATTCTTAATCACTGCACCACCAGGGAAGTCCCTACTCAAATTTATTTAACTAATCTCTTCCTGCTTGCTTTTGTAAGCTTTACTGAAATATCATTACATACAATAAACTGCACATATTTAAAGTATACAACTTGATGAGTTTTGTCATATATGTAATATGTATATATTTATGACAACATCACTACAATCAAGGTAATGAACATATTCATCACCCCCGAAGTTTCCTGATGGCCCTTTATAATCTCTCCCTTCTGCCTCGCACTGCCCCTCCCCCACACCCCCAGGCACCAAATAATCTGCCTCTGTCACTCTAGATTAGTTTGCATTTTCCAGAATTCTGTATAAATGGAATCATATACTATGTGTTCTTTTTTGTCTGGCTTCATTCACTTGGCATAATTATTTTGCAGTGAATATATACTGTTGCACACATCAGTAATTTGTTCCTTTTTATTGCTGAGTAGAATGTTATCTTATGGATGTACCACAATTTGGTTATTCATTTACTTATTGATGGACTTTGAGTGGTCTCTAGGTACTGACTACTATACAGATAAAGCTGGTATGGACATTCATGTTCAAATCTAGGTGTGCACGTATACTTTCATTTCTCTTAGGTATTTACCTAGGAGTGCAATAGCCAGGTCACATGATAGATGTAGGTTTAACATTTTTTTTAACTGCCAAAATTTTTCCAAAACAGTGGTATCATTTCACATTCCTACCAGTAGTGTATGAGAATTCCAGTTCCTCTATATCTTCACCAGCATTGATTTGGTCACTCAGTTTAATCTTAGTCATTTCAGTGGATTCATAGCAGTATACCACTGTGGGTTTGAGTTCTATTTTCCTGTTCATTGATGTTGTTAAGGATCTTTTTGTATTTGTTTTTGCCATGATCTTTGTATCTTCTTTGGTAAAATGTCTATTCAAATCTTTCCCCCTTTTAAAAAAATTGGATTGCTTGTCTTATTATTGAGTTATAGGAGTTCTTTGTATATCCAAAAGAATTGAAAGTAGGCTCTCCAAAAGATATTTGTACACCCGTGTTCACAGCAGCATTATTCACAACAAGCAAAATGTAGAAGCAACCCAAATATCCATCAACTGATGAATGGATAAACAAGAAGTGGTATATACATACAATGAAATATTCATCAGCCTTAAAAAGGAAGGAAATTCTGACACATGCTACAACATGGATGAACCTTGAAGACATTATGATTAGTGAAATAAGCCAGACACAAAAAGACAAATACTATATGATTCCACTCTATGAGGTACCCAGAGTAGTCAAATCCATAGAAGCAAAGTAGAATGGTGGTTGCCAAGGGCTGGGGAAGGGGGAAATGAGGAGTTGTTCTACTGAGTGTAGTGTTTCAGTTTTGCAAGAAGAAAAGTTCTGGAGATTGGTTGCACAACAATGTGAATATAATTAACACTACTGAACTGAACACTTAAAAATTGTGAAGCTGGGGAATTCCCTGGCCGTCCAGTGGTTAGGACTCTGCACTTTCACTGCCAAGGTTGGGGGTTCAATCCCTGGTCAGGGAAATAAGATCACACAAACAGTGTGGTGTGGCCAAAAAAACCACAAAAAATCATGAAGTTGGTACATTTTGTTATGTATATTTTACCACAGTTAAAAAATGTTTTAAATAAGAGTTCTTCACATATCTAATAAATACAGTCAGCTGCTCCACATCTGTGAATTCTGCACCCGAAGACTCAACCAACTGCAGATCAAAAATATTCAAAAAAAATTCCAGAAAGTTCCAAAAAGCAAAACTTGAATTCGCTGCCTGCTGACAACTATTTACGTAGCATTTATACTGTATTAGGTATTATAAGTAATCTAAAGATGAGTTAAAGTATATGGGGGGATGTGCCGAAATGTAAAATACTACGCCATTTTATATAAGGGACTTAAGCATCCAGAAATCTTGTTATCTGCAGGAGTCCTGGAACCAGTCCTCTGAGGATACTGAGGAGGACCATATTGTCAATTGTCTTTTATATCGGTCTATTGCTAAAATTTCACATGTGCTGATGCTCCTCCTTTCCAGCCTTTTCATTATTGTGGGTTTGTACCTTTTTATTTCCTTTACTGGCATTTTAATGGACTCTTGTTAATGAGGGGACATTTAAAAAATGTATTAAAATGGTCAGTCCACCATCTCAAACCCTGAGTTAGTAATAATATTATTAAAATATCCTAAGATTATGTTTTTGTTGTCTTAAGAAAACATGGCATTACATGTTGTTTCCATTTGAGCTGACAACCAACAGAAACTCCCTATTAATCTCTGCATTCTGTTTATAAGGTTGATAGCTGGGCACAGACCATAGGACTTTACTTTTATTTCGTCATGTTGGATTTGTCTGGGTTCTAGTCCAGGACCTATTTGTCTTTGATTAACTTGTTTGTTTTTTAATAACTCTCAGATGTGCAGAACTGGATTAATGATAATACTTGGCTCAAGACACCATGGCTATCTTTTATAATTATTTATTATTCATTTATTCTTCATTTGTTCATTCATTTATTTTTTTAATTAATAGACTATTTTTTGAGCAGTTTCAGATTTACAAAAATATTGAGCGAAAAGTACAAAGAATTCCCACCTGCCCCCTCCCTCCCTCAGTTTTTTTCCCCATTATTAACATCCTGCATTAGCAGAACAAGTCGATGAGCTAATACTGATAAATTATTATTGACTAAATTCCACAGTTTACATTAGGGATAACTCTTTGTGTTGTACATTCTGTGGGTTTTGACAAACATCCATTTGTTTGTTTGTTTACTTATTTATTTACTTTAAGACTTCTTGAGGACTTCCCTGGTGGTGCAGTGGATAAGGCTCCGCACTCCCCATTCAGGGGGCCTGGGTTCGATCCCTGGTCAGGGAACTAGATCCCACATGCATGCCACAACTAAGGAGCTGGCAAGCCAGAACTAATGAGCCCACCTACCGCAACTAAGACCCGGCTCAACCAAATAAATAAATAAAAAGACTTCTTAAGAGCAGTTTTAGGCTTACAACAAAATTGAGAGGGAGGTACAGAGATTTCCCATATACCCCTATCCCCACACATGCATAGCCCCCTCCATTATCAACATCACTCACCAGAATGTACCATTCTAGTAATGTACCATTTTTACCAAGGATGAGCCTACAATGACATATCATAATCACCCAAGGTTCATTTTTTACCTTAGGGTTCACTCTTGGTGTTGTACATTCTATGGGTTTGGACAAAAGTGTGATGACATATATCCATCATTAAAATATCATACAGAATATTTTCAGTATCCTAAAAATCCCCTGTGCTCTGCCTATTCATCTCCCTACTCCCCAGCCCTGGCAGCCACTGTTTTTCATTGCCTCCATAGTTTTGCCTTTCCTAGAATGTCATATAGCTGGAACCATACAGTACGTAGCCTTTTCAGATTGGCTTCTTTCACTTAGTAATGTGCATTTAAGATCCCTCCATGTCTTTCATGACTTGATAGCTCATTTCTTTTCAGTGCTAAATAATATTCCATTGTCTGGATGTACCACAGTTTATTTATCCACTCACCTACTGAGGGACATCTTGGCTGCTTCCAAGTTTTGGCTATTATGAATAAAGCTGCTATAAACGTCAATGTGCAGGTTTTTGTGTGAACATAAGTTTTCAGCTCCTTTGAGCAAATACCAAGGAGCATGATTGCTGAATTATGCAGTAAGAGTATGTTTAGTACTGTAAGAAACCAAACTGTCTTCCACAGTGGCTATACCATTTTGCATTCCCACCAGCAATTGATGAGAGTTCCTGTTGCTCCACATCCTCCCCAATATTTGATGTTGTCAGTGTTTTGGATTTTGCCAAATCCAAAAAAGTCTTTGGATTTGCCATTCTAATAGATGTGCAGTAGTATCTTGTTGTTTTAATTTGCATTTCCCTGATGACATATGATGTGGAGATTCTTTTCACATGCTTATTTGCCGTCTGTATTTCTTCTTTGGTGAGATGTCTGTTAAGGTTTTTGTCCCATTTTTTAATGAGATTGTTTTCTTATTGTTGAATTTTAAGAACTCTTTGTATATTTTGGGTAAGTCCTTTATCAGATGTATCCTTGGCAAATATTTTCTCCCAGTCTGTGGCTTGTCTTCTAATTCTCACCAATTTATTTTATTTATTTATTTATTTTTGCGGTACGCGGGCCTCTCACTGTTGTGGCCTCTCCCCTTGCGGAGCACAGGCTCCAGACGCGCAGGCTCAGTGGCCATGGCTCACGGGCCTAGCCACTCCGCGGCATGTGGGATCTTCCCGGACCGGGACACAAACCTGTGTCCCCTGCATCGGCAGGCGGACTCTCAACCACTGCGCCACCAGAGAAGCCCTTGCCAATTTATTTTTAATAACATAATCAAGACCTGTGAACTCACCACCCAAATTTTAGAACATTAGTGATAACTTTCATCTATCTATATTGTCCTCCTCATCCCATGTCCCTCCCCAGCTCAGGGAATCACTATCCTGAATTTTTTTTTATTAATTAATTTATTTTTAGCGCACTGGTGCTGCATGCGGGCTTTCTCTAGTTGGGCCGAGTGGGGGCTACTCTTCGTTGCAGCATGCAGGCTTCTCATTGCGGTGGCTTCTCTTGTTGTGGAGCATGGGCTCTAGGCACGCGGGCTTCAGTAGTTGTGTCACGTGGGCTCAGTAGTTGTGGCTCACGGGTTTAGTTGCTCCGTGGCATGGGGGATCTTCCCGGACCCAGGGATCAAACCTGTGTCCCCAGCATTGGCAGGTGGATTCTTAACCACTGAACCACCAGGGAAGTCCCTACGCTGAATTTTGTATTTATCATTCCCTTGCTTGGAGGAAGAAGTTTGTTGTTGTTTTTCTATTACAGATTGCTGTTATGAATATTCTCCTACATGACTCCTGGTGCAATACGAGGAGTATATACGTAGGAGTGGGTATATACCTACTAGAATTGCTGGGGTATAGGGTATGAAAATGTCCAAAGTTACAAAATAATAATAACTTGTTTTTCAAAGTGGTTGTATCAATTTGTGTACTCACAAGTGACATGAAAGCAATCCCATGATCCACACTCACTCCAGTCGTCAGGCTTCTCATTTTGGCCAATCAGATGTTGTAAAATGACATTTTCTTGTTGTCTTGACTTTTGTTTCCATGATTACTAGTAAGTTGAGCATCTCTTCAGTTGTTTATTGGCCATACATGTTTCCTTCTCTAAGAAATACCTAGCCATATATTTCTTTCCCATTTTTTGATTGGGCTCGTTTCTCTTTCTTACCCATTTTGCATGTTCTTAATACTTATCTTTTAGCTACTATATGTATTGAAAGTATGTTCTTGTGTTTGTAGTACTTTACCTCCTTTAAGATTTCTTTTGAGAAAAAGGAGTTCTGTGTTTTAATATAGTCAAATACATCAATGTTTTATGGTTAGTGCTTTTTTAAAATTTTTTTTAATTTATTATTTTTTAAATTTATTTAATTAATTTATTTTTAAATATTTATTTATTTATTTTTACTGCATTCGGTCTTTGTTGCTACGCGCAGGCTTTCTCTAGTTGCAGTGAGCGGGGGCTACTCTTTGTTGCAGTGCACAGGCTTCTCATTGCGGTGGCTTCTCTTGTTGAGGAGCACAGGCTCTAGGTGTGCAGGCTTCAGTAGTTGTGGCACGCAGGCTCAGTAGTTGTGGCTTGCGGGCTCTAGAGCATAGGCTCAGTAGTTGTGGCACACGGGCTTAGTTGCACCACGGCACATGGGATCTTCCCGGACCAGGGCTCGAACCCATGTCCCCTGCTTTGGCAGGAGGCTTCCTAACTACTGCACCACCAGGGAAGTCCCATGGTTAGTGCTTTTGAGGTGTCTTTAAAAAACTACCCCGAAGTCAGAATGATGTTCACTTACATTTTCTTCTCAATGTTTCAAAGTGTTGCTTTGGACCTTTAAGTACTTAACTCATTTGAAATTGACTTTTTGGTAAGAAGTTGGGTATGAATTGTTTCATTTTTCCATATCTACAACTAAGTTGTCCACTTCCACTTATTCAATAGCCCCTCTTTCTCCCCTGGGGAGACTGAGGCCAGAGAGATTCAGCAATTTGCCCAAGATCACACAGCTAGTAAGTGTCAAAGCCAGGATTCAAAGCCAGGCAGTCTGGCTCTGGAATCTGCCATAGTTTGAACCACGCTGGTAACTGCCTTTTGCTTCCGTCATGCAGATTAAATGCAGAGCTCTATGTCAGGCTCTCAATTCTATTTCACTGGTCAATTTGTCCATTCCTGAGCCTACCCACACTGTTTTAACTATTAGAGCTTTATAACAAATACTGATACCTGGTAGGGCAAGTCTACCCACCTTATTTTTCTTCAGAAAGGGCTTGGCTGTTTTTTGGATCTTTCTCTCTCTCTCTCTCTCTCTCTCTCTCTCTCTCTCTCTATATATATATATATATATATATATATATATATATATATATACACATATATGTATCAAATTCCATAGAAATCCCTGTTGGAACATTAGAGTTGCATTAAATATATTTATATATTAATATATTGATTTGGGGACAACTGATACCCTTATCAATGTTAAGCCTTTGCATTTAAGTAGTCTTTAATGTCCCTTGGTTAAGTGTTAAAAATTTTTTCCATGTTAGTCTTACATATCTTTTTTTCCTTAGACACTTTATTCCTTAGATATCTCTCTTGCTACTAGGGTCTTTCTTATTACATTTTCTTAACCTGGGGTCCGTGGTCACCAAGGCATGCATGGCTGAGCTCCAGGAGCTCTGCAAAACTTCTGAAACTGTATATGCATTTTTTGGATGTACATAACTTCCATCAGATTCCCAAACAACCATTGCAAAGAGTTCTAAATGCTTCTTATGTGCCAGGCACTCCCCTGAGCACTTTACAAGTCCCACAACCACCCTGGGAAATAGATGCAGTTATTCCCTCATTTTACAGATAAGGACACTAATTCTCAGAGAGGTTAAGTACTTTGCCTGAAGTCACACAGCTAAGAAATTAATGGCCAGCATTAAACCCAGGCTGTCTGGCCCGAAAGCTATACACTGAACCTCTGTAATCTGTAACTTCCAAAGAGGTTGAGGACTTCTGCTCCAGGCTAAGGTACTTGGTCCCCCTGGGCTCCTGTCTGTCTATCTATAAAATGGGTAGATGAGGGTTACTGCTCCACCTACTTCTCAGGGCTGTTTGGAGAGACAACTGAGGCCATGGATGGGAAAGAGGCTCTGTAAACCGCAAAATGCAGCACATGAGGCTGCAGGGGTAGTAGAGGAGGCAGGGGCTCGGGCATCTCTCCAACCACCGCTGTCACCTTCCCAGGTGGCCTCTTCCCAGGAGATGGAAGACACCCCGGCTGAGCTGGGGAGGGGCTGTCCTGCCTGAGCACCACTCTGCACCAGGCCCTCTATTGAGGTGGGGATGCAGAATCAGATGTGATCCCATGGTGGGGAGGTCCGACCATAACAGGTGATGACAAGTGGTGAAAGTGCCGAGGCGGAGTTAGGCCTGGGGGTGACATAATCACAGAGAGGTGCCTGATCTAGCCTGGAGGAGCCAGGGAAAGCTTCCTGGTGGAAGTGACTATGAGCTGTCCTTGTACCACCCTGGCCAGGTGCCCTCCTCTAGATGACCATCCCCTGGCTTCCCTTAGGGCCCCCTCCACTGGCCCCTTTGGAGCAGCCATGTCAGCTTCTGAAGATGCTCATTCATGGTGCCACGTCTCTGCCTAGGCCCCCTCAGGGACCTCTGCCACTCTTACCACAAAATCCATAGCCCTCCTGTGGCCTCTCCATCAGGCACCTGCCCCCACTTCCTGGCCTCACCCTGACACTCTTCACACCCCAACCTCACTGATTTTTTGCAGACTCACCAGCTCTTCCTGCCTCCTGACCTCAGTGCCTATAGCACCCCTCCTCCACTCTCTCCCTGGAGGGCTCATTCTCATCCCTTGGGTCCCAGCTTAAATGACACCTCCTCCGAAACACGTTTTCTGACCACCCCATCTAAAGAAGGTCTTCCCTGGGCTTTCCAGTCTCTGTCTCAACCCCTACTTGATTTCTTTCATAGCTCTTATTATAATTTTCAATTATTTTGTCCATTTGTTTTTCTCTCTTCTCTCCCTCCTATTCCTTCCCATTACAAATGCGTCATGAGGGCAGGGGTCATGACAGCCTATTCTTGGTAGTCTCCTCCGTGCCTAGCTACAGCAGGCACTCAATAAATATTTGTTGGATGAATGACTTAGTAAACAAATAAATGAATCAACTGGATCTTAAAAGATCTAGAGCTGTGCTGTCCAATACAATAGCCACGAACCACTTGTGGCTATTTAAATGTATATAAATTAAAAGTGAATAAATTTAAAATTCAATTCCTCAGTGGCACTAGTCACATTTCAATCGCTCAATCTCTACATGTGGCTCGTGGCTACTGTATGGGGTATTTCCATCATTTCAGAAAGTTCTATTGGACCATGCTGCTCTGGACGACCTTAAAGGCAGAGAAGGTGGACAAGGGCATTTGGAGCAGAGGGCACAGCATGTACCCAAACCTACAGGTGAGAGAGAGCATGGTGACGCCGTGCTCTGGAATGAACAAGGGGGCACATGGCTCCATCTTTGCACAACCCTGTTTGCTGTTAGAAAGTTTGGCTTAAAGTAGAGAAGAATGTCAGAACTGGGAGAGTCCTAAGAGACAGCTGGTCCCATCCATTTCTCTTGGAAGTGGAGAGTGTGGCCCAGAGAGAAGATACTTACCCAAGGTCACAGAGAAAGTCACATGGATGGGGCGGGAACCCAGGCCTCCTGACTCCCAGTGCCTCAGGAGTCAGTTTCCCCTGACCAAGTTCATGGACCCCTCTCCCCTCCTTCCTGGCCCCTCTCCCCCACCACAGCCAGGCCACTGAGCCTAAAGAGCACCCCAGGCCCGTCCTGGTCCTTGGCACTCACACTGGCTGCTTTTATTCCTCCTTAAAACATCACAAACCCTCTCCCTCCCCCGCCCCAGCGTCTGACCCCTAGAAATTTTAGACATTCCAAGGAGAATAGCTGCTTATAACCATTTGCTAATTACGTGTATGGATGTCAATTAATTCATTTAGCTAATTACCCACTCGATGGGCACCACGCACCAAAGAACTGTAAAAGACAGGCATATGGTGAGAGAGGGGGGCGACGGTGCTCACTCAGCATGCAGGGGTGGGGGAGGGAGGGCACCAAGGCTGCAGCAGCTCCCCACCCCCAGATGAGAGGAGGGAGGCAGCTTAATGGCTGGGGGGACGGAGCTGCTGCTGCCGCTGCCATAAAGCAAACTTACGGCTTTCCACTAATAGTGCTGGGAAAATACATGCGCACACCCACACACACTCATGCGCACAGAGAAGCACACATTCGTATATGCACATTTCTGTTTACACACACACGTGCTCACAAACACAGCATGCACATATCCGTAAGCACAGTACACATGCACGCACGTGGACACACACACACACACGGACACGTGGGGTCATGTGGAATGCATGCACAGACATTTTCTTCAAGTCCTACCTTCGTTGGAGGCTGGAGGGTGGGAATTCTCTCTTACTGCACCCAACTTTAATGGAAAGCACTGTGCTCAGCCCTTCCACATAAGTTATTTCATTTAATCTTCACATAACCCCACAAAGAATGAGTTATCTTCACTTCACAGATGAGGAAACTGAGGCTCAGAGAAGCCAAGACACTTGCCCAACGCCACACAGCTGGTAAGTAGCAAAGGTGAGGCTAATCCCTACACCTCCATGACCACATGCAGCAGGGGTCAGGGGAAGGGAAAGGGGGGTTTTCTTTCTTTTTAACATATATTTTTAAAATTTATTTATTTTTTAAAATTTATTTATTTATTTTGGCTGCTCTGGGTCTTAGTTGCAGCATGTGGGATCTTTAGTTGTGGCATGTGGGATCTTTCAGCTGTGGCACGCAGACTTCTTAGTTGTGGCGTGTGCATGCTGGATCTAGTTCCCTGACCAGGGACTGAACCCTGACCCCCTGCATTGGGAGCGCCAAGTCTTACTGGACCACCAGGGAAGTCCCAGGCAAGGGGGGTTTTCATCTGTTTGCAACTGGTGGAAACAACCAATTGTTTCTTGGGAAAACAACCTCTTTTAGGGGGACCAACTGCTTAAGGAGTGAGGAGAACATTTGTGCCACAAAGATGAGAAGAAAAATTGAACACTGATGAGAAACAACATTGATGGGAGGAGAGGGAGGAACACACTTGGGACTCTACCACAAATGTCATTCTCACTGGGAAAGGGATCTCCTGTCATCCTCAGCTTCGTCCCATGAGTCTTCTCTGAGGCCACCTCTGTGCCAAGCCTGGCATTCGGGACACAAGGTAAAGATCTGAGCTCACAGCTCGGTGAGGCAGACAGAGGGACATAGGCTGTCACCAGAAGAGCAAGCATTCAACCTGGCTGTCTGGATCGAGAGTCCAGACTTTCCCCATGTTCCACGCTCCCTCCTTCTTCCTGCATTCCAGGGGCTGGGCCCCAAGGCGTAAGATGAACCCCTTGACTCCCTGCAGAGGACTCTCGCCTCCTCTTTCAGGCCTTCTCCCTGAGGGCCTTCCCTGGCCCTTCACACCCTTCGTCATCCTCATAATGATGGCAGGGTTTGGCCTACCCCATAAGACAAGAATGAAAGTTTCTCCAATTTTAGGGAAAAACAAGAAAATTCTCCAACACCCCTCTTCCAGCGTCTCCGTTTACCAATTCTCATGTCCATTGACCAAAGTAATAATAGGAGACCACAGTTAGGTGATTCATTTATCCACCTATTCGATAAACACTTCAGAGAATTCCTCTGGGCTAGGACTGTATGGTTTTAAACACTCTTTTAAGCCAACAAACAAACAAAAACTTGCAGCTTCTGCAATTTCTATCAGTTAAAAGTCTTTCTGTTAGGGCTTCCCTGGTGGCGCAGGGGTTAAGACTCTGCCTGCCAAGGCAGGGGACATGGGTCCGAGCCCTGGTCTGGGAAGATCCCACATGCCACGGAGCAACTAAGCCCGTGCACCACAACTATTGAGACTGTGCGCCACAACTACTGAAGCCCAAGCGCCTAGAGCCCGTGTTTTGCAACAAGAGAAGACACCGCAATGAGAAGCCTGCGCACCACAACAAAGAGTAGCCCCCACTCGCCGCAACTAGAGAAAACCCGTGTGCAGCAACGAAGACCCAACGCAGCCAAAAATAAATAAATAAAATAAAATAATTTTTTTTAATGGTTAAAAAAAAGTCTTGGGCCTCCCTGGTGGCGCAGTGGTTGAGAGTCCGCCTGCCGATGCAGGGGATACGGGTTCGTGCCCCGGTCTGGGAGGATCCCATATGCCGCGGAGCGGCTGGGCCCGTGAGCCATGGCCGCTGGGCCTGCGCATCCGGAGCCTGTGCTCTGCAACGGGAGAGGCCACAACGGTGAGAGGCCCGCATACCGCAAAAAGAAAAAAAAAAAAAAAAAAAAAAAAAGTCTTTCTGTTGCAAGTGACAGAAAATCCAACACAAACAAATTTCAGCAGAGGGAATATATTGTCTTGGATACAGAGAAGGCAAGGGGTACCGCAGCTTCAGGCACAGCTTGATTCAGGGGTTCAAGCAACATCATTAGGACCTGCCTCTCTTTGTCTCTTGTTCTTAGTCTCTCCCGTGTGTGTGTTGGCTTTGTTCTAAAGCTGCACTTGGTGACAAGCTTCTCTTCCTCTCAGATTCTAGTCCACCAGGAAAGAGAAGCTTTTCCAAGAGCTCCTACAGAAGCACTGGGATTGGCTGTGCTTGGATGGGCTCAGACACATGCCCATCTCCGAACCAGTCTCCACAGCCAGGGGGATGCCATGCTCAGATTGGCTGGATCCAGGGGTGGAGCTCCAGCCAAACCTCTTGAACAGAGTAGGGACAGGTAGAGCCCCAAATGTTGTCAGAAGAAGGGGGAAAGGACAGAGGACTAGGAGGCAAGCTACCAATACCCACTACAATGTTCTTCTAAGCCAAGGGTCCCCAACCCCTGGGCCACAGACCGGAACCAGTCCATGGCCTGTTAGGAAATGGGCCACACAGCAGGAGGTAAGTGGTGGGCGAGCAAGCAAAACTTCATCTGTATTTACAGACGCTCCCCATCGCTCGCATTATTGCCTGAGCTCCACCTCAAGTCAACATTATGGTAAGTTGTATAATTATTTCATTATATATTATAATGCAATAATAGTAGAAATAAAGCACACAATAAATGTAATGCACTTGAATCATCCCGAAACCATCCCCCGTCCCCCCCCAGTGGAAAAATGGTCTTCCACGAAACCAATCCCCGGTGCCAAAAAGGTTGGGGACTGCCGTTCTAAGCATTCAAGGTCAGAAGGGTAGGAAGTATCAGCCTCATTTTGGAGCTAAGGAAACTGACGCTGAGAAAGGAGATAAGCCTAATAAAAATTATCCAGTGAGTAAGGGATTGAGCCAGGATTTGAACCAATTCCTCTCATTTCCTCCTTGAGCCCTTCCCCCACAAACAAGCACCCGGCAGCACTCTCCAGGCATCTAATCTACAGTGAATCACCTTCCTCAGTTCTGCTGTCCGCCAATCAGGAGTCTGGGCCACCAGGGCCTCCTGACTGCCTGGGAAAGGTCTCCCAGGCTGGGGACTCCGTGAGAGGTGCCTGCTCCAGCCATGGGGCACCCCCCCCATGCCCCTTTGCACTCACTCCAGGACAGGCAGAAAGCCTCAGCGCAACTCCCCCCAGGCTTCTCTCCGCCCAGGTGTTGTAGGGGACAGTCCAGGAGGGCACGACAAAGTGGGGCCTGTTCTGGCCATAACACGCCCTTTCCTGGCTGCCTTCCCCGCCCTGTCTCACTCTCCTGCTCCCCTCCCTGCTTCCTGGGGTCACCTCTCAAACAGGCTTGCCTTCGAACCCTGGTCTCAGGATCTGCTTACAGGAAAATACAACTTAAGGTGCCCCCATTCTTCTATAAAATTAGGGTACAGGACGCCTGAGGGGGGTTGGCTAAATCAATGATTGTCAAATATGTTTTTAGTAGAATACTTTTTCAAATGCTCTTCTTCTCTGTCTGGCTTTCATCCCCCTCCCCCTCCTAAAATCCAGGCCTCTCCCCGCGCCACCCCTCACCCCACTGAGTTTCAGGTGTCCCACAACCCTTTTTCTCATGCCGGATGTTAGTTCCCCGACCAGGGATCGAACCCGTGCCCCCTGCAGTGGAAGCGCGGAGTCCTAACCACTGGACCACCAGGGACGTCCCTCCCACAACCGCTTTTGAGTCTTGTGAATCCCTCAGCCCCTGGCATCTTCTCAGTCAAAGGCATTTTCTTCTCTGCCAGGTCACGTGCTGAGGGGAGGCGGAAACGTTGGATCCCTTGGTGAGGGAGGGCCAGAGGGAGGGCCTGGAAACGGTTACAGTTCACTCCCTCCCCGAGCATCTAAAAAATCACACAAATTCCACACCTCAAAAACTGGCTTCTTGTCGAAAACCCTCACTGTGTCTACATGTTCTTTCTGATAACATAACTCTGGCCTAAGTATGCTACAACAACTCTCGTGCCACTCACTGTGGAAACCTGTACAAAATCCTCTTACATTACCCCAGAGAGTGCCATGCTGAAGGGTCCAGGCTGGTTTCGCCCCCGTCTTCCTGAGGGGACGGGAGAGCTCTATCTTTCTGTCTTGTTTAATCGGCCTCCCCACCCTCTCCCTCTCAAGGATCATCTTCCCATCTTCCTAGGGCGTATTTGGAGATAGAAGTTATCCATTATCATATGCTGTGTAGCAAATCACACCAAACTTAGTGACCCAACACAATACTTTATTATGCTCCCAAATTCTCTGGGTTAAGATTTCGGGACGCTGGGCCATTCTCACTTGGGTCTCCCACGTGGCTGCAGTCATCTGAAGGCTTGACCAGGCCCAAGGATCCACTTTGGAGTTGACCTGCTCCCACAGCTGGCCAGGAGTGCTGGCTGTTGGCCCAGGGCCTCAGCTCTGCCCCATGTGGGCTTCTCCACGGGCTGCTCGAGTGTTCTCACGGCCTGGCAGCTGGCTTCCCCAGAGCAGAAGAGCCAAGAACCCAGCCAGAAGTTGCAATGCCTATTGTGATCCAGTCTCGGGAGCCACATGGTCACTTTCATCTTATTCTGTTGGCCACATGGGGCCAGCCCGGATTCAGTGTGGAAAGAACCGTACAGGAGGTATGGGTCAGCAGGCCATCTTAGAGGCTGGCTACCACAGGATGCTTCACTGGTGGCCTGTCCACCCCCAGGCAGTCTACACTGCCTGCTCCCTGAGTTCTGGTCCCACCCCGATGCACCCCTCCCTCCACAACCAGCATCCTGAGTCCCCGGACCACGAGACTGTGGTGTCTAGTAATGTGTACTCAGGCAGCAGAGGCACACAGGCCAGAGCAGGAAATGTCTCCAAAGCCCACGTCAGGCATCGCTGTCATGACACTCATCAGCCACTCCCCTCGGCGTTCCTCCCTGTGAGCAGAATACAGGGTTGCTTTATGTCGTTTAGTTATGGGATAATTTGATATGCAGCGTCAAACAGCTCACTCCCCCTGTCTCCAAAGACACTGCATTTTAAAGCGGTGATTCTGCCCCAGGCTAACCAGGTCCACGGATATCAGGCTCCCCGCAATCGTATCATTCAGATGGGGCACCCCTCCTCCCATGCAATGGAGAACAAGCAAGAGGAGTGGAGAGGGAGGCCAAGAGTGTTCGTTCCAACACACCTTCAGCCTCGGCTGCAAGGGGAAGTGCAGACAGGAGGAGACACTCCTGCAGCCCACACCCACACACCTGGGCCTTGTTTTTCTCCACCCCTGTGCCCAGCTGCCCATGCACAACCCCAATTCCTGTTGCTTTTTCAAGCAATTGAACCCTTCCTCCTCTCCCCTCCACCCTCGCCCCAGGCCTCGAGACAGCATCTGCAAATACGCAGGGCCTGGCTAAACGAGAGCCTTCCATGCAGCTTCCGCTCTTGGCAGCACAACGAACCAGCAGAAGCTGGGACATTACAGCTTGTTCCTGAGCTTACTGAATGAAAGTGGCCGACTACCCTAGGAACCAGCCCTGGCAGTGGGGTGAGGGGGATAGGCTGGAGGGGCCGCCGGTTGGTGGGGAGGGGGTAGGAATTTTCTATTCCTTGAGTTTGACCACACCTGGAAGGAATAGCATCAAACTATTTTTAAGCCCAAAAGGGGATTTCTTGGGAGGTCACCAGGATAGCCCACGGAGCAGGTAGAATCTTGGCAGGGGCCTTGGGAACCAGAACATAAGCCAAACTTTTAAGAATGAGGATGTCTGGGGAACAGGATCGTGGAAGACATACTTCCTCCATATTGTTTGGCTTTCTTTCTCAGTAATCATGTATAATCAACAAAAATAACACTTCCATTTAGAGAGACAAAAGCTTTGAAGCAAAAGGAGTGGGACGCCCAGAGCCCCACAACCTGTGCCCTGACTCAGCTCCCATCACAGGGCCTTGGGACACCTCCACTGCCTGATTGCTCAAGATCCCCCAGCTCAGACCTACTGTCAAACGCTAGAATCTGGACCTGTTCGGGGTCTGGGCCCAGCCTCACCTGCCCTGACCTGGCCCAGGATGGCAGCCAGAACCTCGGGGCCCCACCAGCACCTCACATGCCCAGACCTGGCCCCACTGCTGATCTTCTGCCTACTGACAAATGATCCTGCCCTTCCCACGAGCTGTGACTCCTGAGCCCATCCATCAGCTGCCCAGCCGGTGCAATCGGAGTTTAATGATGTCATGACAGGAGTGATTACAATTGTTAATTACCTTTCAGCCATCAGCAGCTTCTGCAGGCCCTCAGCCATGTAGCGGCTACCACGGCCACCCTGTGCCTGCACAAACCTCTCCTGGCCTCATCGACCACCCTGCTGTGTTCCCAAAGGCCCTGGGATATGGGGATGGGCATTTCAGAGGAGGATTTCAAGGCACCAATTTGTCCCCCAGACCTTGGCACTCCGAAGGCCTGAGTGCCTTCCTCACTGGTTTAATTGATCAGGGTCCTGAAGGGAAACACTCACCACATCACTATCTGCTCACGGTCAAGGGCTCCTCACTGCCGCAGCATAAAGTCTAAACCCCTTAGCTTGGCATTTAAAATGTTCCACAAAGGAAGGTTCCTGCCTTCCTCTAGTTCCACCTCCCATTACTCAGCTCCACACACCCCACTCATAGAACTGCCAGCCACGCCACATACTTGGCCATCCCCAGGCCTTTGCCCACGCTGTCCCTTCCACCCAGAAAGTCCTTCACCCATGGCTCCATGCATTCAATTCCTACCTGTTCTTCCGGGCCTGTCTCATGCTAACTCTGCAGGATATAGTCCAGATCCTCCCTCCCGCCCCAGGCCCCAACCCCAAGTAATTTTGGCCTCCTGGGATCTTCAGAAGCACTTCACCTGACCCTCCTTTCCCACACATCAACTCCCCGGTGTAAGTGAGGTATGTGTCCATGTCCTGTCTCTCCCACAGCAGTGAGCGCCTCAGGGCAGGGCCTCAGCACCCAGCGCAGGGCCTGGCGTGGAGTAAGGGCTCAGAATCAATGGATGGGTCTTAGAGCTGGCCCAGGAGGGAGGAAATAAAAATGGCCCAGAGAAGGAGGCAGCATGTGCCACTGCTTCCTCTTCAGGGGTGCTGTGCCCACGTCCAGGCCCTCACCACCTAACACAGGAGTAATGGGCCGCTCACTGGTCTCCCCGTAGCCCACCTCCACCTCCAGCAGCCAAAGCAAGCCTTCAGCTGTGAATCAGGTTCCGCTACTCCTTGGCTTAAACAACCCCTAGAGGATAAGTCCCTTAGTTTAGCCTTCAAGGATCTTCACGGCCATAGCAGGTACTTTTAGTGCTGCCTGAACAGCTCACTGCCACCCCTCTCCTCTGAAAACTACACCTCCACACACGGGCCAAGGCCATGAACACCATGTGTGTCCCTCACACCCTCTCCCCCAGTCACAGGTGACAGGGCCCCACTGGACCTACCTGGTCCAAACTCAGCCAATTAGATTCTCTCTCTTCCCCTGGGAACTGAAAGGTATATAAGTGCTTCAGAGCTATGGGGAGGTTATCGTCCACTTGGAGCCCAGAGAGGACGAATGAAAGGGAGGAGCATGAGGAAGGGGCAGATGAGGGGTTCAGAGAGACAAAAAGATTCCAGGAGGCTTTGTAGACCATGCCCATCTCTCCCCCAGACCCAGTTCCATTGGGTTCCAGCAGAGGCTCCCATCTCCTTAAGCACTGTCCTTTTCTCTCACGCTGGTTTCTGTTAAATGCGTAAAAGATGGAGGAAAGTTAGCTCCTCCAGACATGTACAGTGTGGAACAAACATCATATGTATTTGGAAGAAATACTCTGAAAAGCCATCTAGGGAGCAGTAGGGATGGGGTGGTGGGGATGCTGCCCCCTGAGCGGCAGGTTCTAGATGCAGTCTGCAGTAGGGGTTCCAGAGAACCAACCGTCTCCATTTCAACCCCAGCCCTGCCACTCACTCACGGTGTAGGACTGGACCAGCTCTCTCTAGCTTCATTTTCCTCATCTGTAAAACGGGCATGCTGATAAGAACAGTGCCTACCTCAAGGGGGTTTTGTGAGGATTAAGTTAATATGTGGAAAGCACATGGTAGTGTCTGTTTAGGGCAAACACCAAGTGTTAGCAAAAGTGGGAGAAGGTGTGGCTATAAAGTGCCTGGAGTCCTGAGGTAAACTCAGGTGTGCAAATTTAAGCCAGGATCTGGGGCACAGGTGAGTTTGAGAAAAAAAGAGCTTAAAGTGGATTATTCACCACCGCGTTCCTGGGGGTGTTCTGGGCACAGAGCAGCCCAAGTCCCTGCTCTCACACAGGTTCCATTCTAGAAGGGGACAGGCAATCAACAAAGGCCCTGCAGATGAAGACTACAAAGACAACAGAAGCCAGGAAGGTTGGGTGGTGGGGGCTGAAGGGGGATGGCTGGAGGGCTTCCCTGGATCGGGCAGGGACTGAAAAAGGACTAACCACTCCAGGCACCGGCCATGCAGAGGGAAGCTGGCAAGGAGGGAACAGCAGTACCAAGGCTGGCGAAGGTGAGCAAGCCGTCTGTGAGAGGGCAGGACGGGGCAGAGCCCCCGGCAGGCAGCTGGGCAGGGGCACGGGGAACAGAATATCTAGTATGGATTCTGTTAGGCTCTTTGCTATAAAGCAGGAACAGAAACAGCCTCGTCCATCTCTGCCTTAACCTGCAGTCCATCCCACTTGCTTATGAACAATTTTGGGCAGTTCAGTTCTCTTTCAGGAAATAGGGGAGGTTCTGAATGGAGCAAGGGACTAAAACCAAGGCAACAGGGGCAAGGTACCCAGTAGTGGGGCAGGCCCCTCCAAGACTCTCTTCCTCCAAACTCAGCCCTTCCTAAAAAGGGTCCACAAAATCCCATATTCACCCAGAGCCCAAGTCTGGTTAACCTGCTGCAAGAAAGAAGCTGAGAGAACTCACCTTTGTCCTGTTTTCAGCAGGTCTGCTCCCTCAGTGACCTCTAGTGAGGAGAGGCAGGGGCACTGGTTTGGGAGTCCAGCAGACTGGGTGTCAGTCTTTGCTTGGCCACTTGTGTGCCAGATGCCCGGGCAAGTCTCTCAACTGCCCTGCTGTGGAAAATTGGGGTGACAGTTCCTGGGGAAGATGAGCGGGCCTTGCACACCATGCCAGAAGGTATCCACCTCAAAAGACCCATGCTAGTCGTCCCATTTTCCCTCCTAGGGGACAGAGTCAGTGGGAAGGCATCTTCTCCAATCTGAAGAGCAGTGATAGCTACCCCTTGATGAATGCCTTCCGGATACCAGTCACATGCTAAAGAAAAAAAAATAGCAATAAACACGTTAAAGAAAAAAAAAAAAGAATGAGTGACAAGTGGAACAGTTTTACCACTGAGCGGGTCACCCAATCTGGCACAGAGTCCAGGATCTGAGGGATTGTGACTTTGGCGAAGGAGAAACAAATCAGGGTTTTTTTGTTATTTTTTTTTTAATAAATTTATTTATGTTATTTATTTTTGGCTGTGTTGGGTCTTCGTTGCTGCGCACGGGCTTTCTCTAGTTGTAGCTAGCATGGGCTACTCTTCGTTGCAGTGCACGGGCTTCTCATTGTGGTGGCTTCCCTTGTTGTGGAGCACGGGCTCTAGGTGAACGGGCTTCAGTAGTTGTGGCACGTGGGCTCAGTAGTTGTGGCTCGCGGGCTCTAGAGCACAGGCTCAGTAGTTGTGGCACACAGGCTTTGTTGCTCTGTGGCATGTGGGATCTCCCCAGACCAGGGCTCAAACTCGTGTCGCCTGCATTGGCAGGCAGATTCTTAACCGCTGCGCCACCAGGGTAGTCCAGGAATCAGGTTTTTTAAAGCCAAATACCAAGCACTGCTTGCCCTGCTTGAGGAAAGCAAGGCCTCTGAACTGCCTGCAGCATGGGCTTGTCAGCAGGCATTTGCTGTATGTGAGGGGCCCATCTCAGGATCATGGCATCTGCTGTGCACAGGGCATACCGGGTCTGGGTTCTGTGGCCCAGTAGGTCTGCCCCACTGTCAGCAGGCCAGGTGGCCAAGGCAGGATTTATCACCCTGTACACAGCTCTTCGTGCATCATCACTGATCCTCAGTGATAACCCCACAAAACACAGCTTCTTATCCCCACGTTAAAATGGGAAATTGAGTCCCAGAGAGGTCAGGGATTCCCCCCCCAAGGTCACAGGGGGGCTTAGGTTTCAACCTAGATCTGTCTGGCTGCAAAGTACCTGTCACATCAAGCCACAGAAATGCCAGTTCTGTAGGGATGACAAGCAGACAGTAGGCAAGCTAAGCTCAGAATCCTCAGAAGTTTGAGGAAGAGGGGCAGGCAGGGAGGAACAAGGCCAGAATGCTGGAGCCAGGGTTCCCTCCCAGGCCCCTGGGTCGCTGGGAGGCTGCACCAGGCTGGCCCAGGGAGAAATGTTGGATTGCTCCCGGACTGCACCAGCCTCCCGCCTCCCCTCAGCACGCCCCGCACCAGGGGGTGATTTTTCAACCCGGACTTTCCAACCTCACCCCTCCCCGGGCGGCCAGACGCCCATACCCGCACAGCCCACCGCCAGCCACCCCTGCCTCCCTCCTGGAGCGGCTGGAATTCTGCAGTCGCTCTGCAGACACCCCCTGGTGGAAACAGCTCATTACGGGATGGGGTAAATGCTCTAGAACATTAGCTTAATAAATCAAGCACTTCCGGAGCCCCGCAGCCGCCGCGGCCGGGCAAGGCTGGCCCCCGCCCTCCCCCCATCCCCCTCCACCCCACCCCACCGCCCTCCGCCCACCCCCCCTGCCCCGGTGCCCACCCCCTCAGAGTTGGAGGAGGAGGAGCCGAGAAGCCTGGGTGAGCAGAGGGCTTGGGAGCTCGGTGGTACTGAGTTTGAATCCCGGGGCTGCCACTTGGTAGCCTGGAGCCTCAGTGTCATCATCTGGACAATGAGGCAGTAATGGGCCCTATTGACGGAGGGCTTCTATGAGCGGTGCCCTCCAGCTGCGTGAGATCCAAGAGGCCATTTCATTTTTCAGAATGGTGAGATTTAGAGCACGTGGCCGGGTTATTTCCAGTCCTGCCAACCCTCTGCCCAAGGTCACTACCAACCCCCTGGCACCCACCTCTGCCCATAGAGGGTACTCTACAATGAAGAGAGACCTGCAAGGTAGCCAGGTCCTGCAGGGTGGCTGGACCTGCAGAGCAACAGGCATCACCTCCTGGATGCCCAGCAGCCTGGCCACCCTACCAACTCCACCCCCTCCCAGACAAGGAAACCCCAACCAATGGTATAGGGACTGCCAGGGACCAGGAGCCCCAGGTTTCCTGTAGCCTGCTGCCCCTGTGTCCCTGCTACACACCAAGGCCTTTGCAGTCTCTGCTCCCTGCCATGATCCTGGGGCAGTTCAAGGGCTGGCCCCAGCTGCCTTCCCTTCTAGTCCTAGCTCAGATGTTAACCCACTTAGGGCCTTCAGAGAATCCCTCCCTCCCTGGACCTCAGTTTCCTTCTCCGTGCAAGGCTTAGCCTAGAGGATCCTAAGAAGGCTTCTGCTTGCCACTCCCCTCTCCTCCCCGCTGGTCTAGGCAGGGAAGGCCGCACCTGAGCTCCTTAGCAAGGAAAAACCACTGTCTAGAGAGCTAATTCCTCCTGCTCTCTGTGGGGTGGAGAGAGGGATAGAGCCAAAAAAAAAAAAAAAAAATTCAATTACTAGACCATCTATTTGTCAACTCCTCCCTCCCTATTGACTTAATTTTCTCCAGCCAGACCCAGAGTCAGAGGAGGCAGAAGGAGTGAGCCCGCAGGCCCAACAAGGGAGGGAGAAAAGAGAACTGCAACTGCAACAGGGAGTGGGGAGAGGAAGCCCGCAAATGGACACAGGGATCAGCCTAGTGGAGCACATCAAGCCAGGAAGCCTCATTTGGGCCAAGAACAAACAAGCAGCACCAGAGATGAGGAATAGTATTCCTGTGTGTCTAGCCCTGCCCAGGGACTCAGAGCAGCATCACTTCCTCCAGGGAGCCTTCCCAGATCTCCCAGTCTGGGTTAGGAGCCCCCCTGGGCTCCCACACCCCTTTGGTTCCCCCAACACCATGCTGATATGGTCTGTTAACTTTCATTTATGCAACAAATATCTGTGGAGCATAGTACATTCTGGGCTAACTACTGGGGATAGAGCAGAAAACAGAAACTACAGCCTACCAGGAAAACTGATAATGAAATAAGTATAAACCCATTTGGATTATCTATTGCTGTGTAACAAATCATATCAAACCTTCCTGGCTTAAAATAACAGCAATCGTTGTCTTCCCTCTTGGGATTTCTGTGGGCAAGGAATTTGGAAAGGGTACAGCTGGGCTGTTCTGGCTCAGGGTCCCCCGTGTGATGTAGTTAGACAGCAGCTGAAGATGGAACAGCAGAGGGCTGAGCAGCTGGGGGATAGCCAAGCACCCTTCTCTGGACTTCTCCACATGATCCCTACATGTAAAGAGTTTGGGCTTCCTCACAGCATGGCAGTTTTAGGGCAGTCGTGGCAGCTGGCTTGCACCACAATGAATTCTCCAAGAGAACAAAGCAGACATGCTTGGCATTTTTATGACCTAGACTTAGTCGTAAAAATAATGTCACTTTTTTAAGATTTAAATTTTATTTATTTATTTATTTTTGGTTGTGTTGGGTCTTCGTTGCCACGCACGGGCTTTCTCTAGTTGTGGCGAGCAAGGGCTACTCTTCATTGCAGTGCACGGTCTTCTCCTTGCGGTAGCTTCTCTTGTTGTGGAGAATGGGCTCTACGCACGTGGGCTTCAGTAGTGGACTCAGTAGTTGCAGCATGCAAGCTCTAGAGCACAGGCTCAGTAGTTGTAGCGCACAGGCTTAGATGCTCCGTGGCATATGGGATCTTCCCGGACCAGGGATCGAACCCACGTCCCCTGCATTGGCAGGCAGATTCTTATCCACTGCGCCACCAGGGAAGTCCCCAACAGTGTCACTTCTGCCACACTCTGTTGGTCAAGGCAGTCATCAAGGTCCACGCAGGTTCAAAGAAAGGACACACGGACCCCGTCTCTTGACTTGATATTAGGAGGGTCAAAGCCATATTAAAAGAGGAGCATATGGGAGGGGATTATATTATTGGAATCATTTTTGGAAAATACAATCTGCTACAAGACCCTCTTTGAATTAAATAAGATCACCTCTGACCCTCCATTCACCCTTGGAAGTTAACTCCTCCACATTTCACATTTCTGCACATTATCCAGGGACTGACTTGTATTTCCATGATCACCGATTCCAAATTCTTGCTTTGGCTGTATTTGCTCAATTTCTGGACTATCTCACTGGCCTGTGGGTGCAGACTTTTGTCATAAGTCATGAAACTTGGCCAGGAACTCACCTGCCGCCTCCATTTCCACAAAACAGCTACGACAAATGAGGACATGGTGGGCTTTGCTAAGGGTTAAGGAAACTGAGGAGTAGTTCCAGTGACTTGAAATTGAATATTAGACATCCCTGCGCATAACTGAAATTTATGCTTGGGGCTCTTCACTCTACAGACCTCACCCTTTCTCTTATCTCCTCTCCTTTCTTTTTTTTTTTTTTTTTTCTGCCACACCGTGCAGCTTGCAGGATCTTAGTTCCCGGACCAGGGACTGAACCTGGGTCACAGCAGTGAAAGCCCAGAATCCTAACCACTAGGCCACCAGGGAATTCCCTTCTCCTCTCCCCTCTTCTCTCTTCCTCAGCCCTTCCTCACAACTCCATCCCTCTCCCAAATTTTCCCCAGGTAAGCTAAGCAGTTCTCCAAGACCCCTTGCCCTAAACTTGGCCCCAGGCATCATTTTGGAGGCCCAAAGGGCCTTCCATTTTCAGAGCTGCCTTCCCTAGAAGGTAGCTGTGGATTCCATGATGCAGTGATGAATTTTTCCTCCATTACCCAAGCCAGGACCATCAAGCGGGACAGGGGCTCTAACAGGGAAGGACTTTATGTGCAGCACCTCATTTAATCTTTGGAATAAGTCTCTTCTGCCTAGTCTGCTTTCCTCACTGCACCATGAATCCTTAGAAGCAAGAGCAGCACAAGTCGTTTGGGTCCTTGGAGCCCAAACAGGGTAAGCACTCAGGGAAGACTTATGAAATGACAGCGCTTGGATGGCAATGCCAGCCGGGACCAAGGGCAATGGTTTGCCAGAGCTCAGGCCTTTCATGCCAACCTGACCTCCCCATCCCCAGAGGACAGACCTGCTCTGAGGCAGGTGCTGTAGGCTGTCCTCAATGCTGGTTGTGGAGCCCCTGACAGGAAGACAGACCAGGAAACCCAGCAGAAACGTGCGAAGGACACAAGTAATTTCCAGAAGGAGAAGCCCAAATGGCGGACAAGTGCGTGAAGAGCTGCTTATACTCGCTAACGATGCAAGAAACACAAATTAAAGTGTTGGCACCTTACATTCATCATAGAGGCAAAAATTAGAATGGTGGGTAATACCAAGTGCTGGCAGGCATGCAGGAGGTAGATGTTCTCACATGCTGCTGGTGGGTCATCCTAGAAAGCAGCCTAACAATAGTTAGTAAAGTTAAGTAGGCGTGTGTCCCGTAAGGTAGCAACTGCACCCCTGGTGCACCCCCGGGTATGCCAGGGAAATGCTCACACAGGTCCACAAGGGACTCATCCATGATGTATACAAGGGTGTTTGTCAAGGAATTATTTATAAGAGGGAGAAATTCAAGGCAATGTAGGTGTCCATCACCAGGGGGTAATGAATGAGTAAAATGGGGTGGATGTATGCTCAGAAAGCTATAGAATAACAGGAGGCAACAAAGAGCTCTTCAAACATGTAGTGTTGAGTATGTGGCGGCGGGGGAAGGAAAGATACAGAATGAGACCTCTGGCACCCAAAACAACTCTACAAATTTTACAAAGATACATGTATATTTAGGGTCATATATGGAATTCACTGGAGTGGGTGCTCATGGAAAAAAAAAGATTGGGGGAGGGGACTGAGACTAGAGGGTGATAAGAAGGGAAAAACCCAACACATGTTCTGTATTTACTGTGAGCCAGGCCCAGTATTCAGAGCTGTGTATGTATCATCTCATTTTATCTTTGGAATATTCTATGAGATAGGTACTATTAATAGCACCATTTTTTTTCAGATGGGAAAACTGAGGCTTAGAGAGATCGTTATATTGTCCAAGGTCACACCGCTGTGGAAGTGAGTAGAAGGGCCAGGTTTGGACTCCAGGCCTTGGCCATAGTGTTCACCTCCTCCCTGACCTCTCTGCCTTCACCCCAGTCCACGCTCTGCTGAACTCTGAATTCAGCTCCGTGAGCCTGGCCCTGCTCCTCCACCTCGTGCTGTGGCCTTGGGGTGTGCACTAGGCTGCTGGCATTCAAACCCCAGCTTCCTTCAGACCCTGCCTTTCTGCTGTGTGCCTCCATACCCTGGGACTCCCCCTCCCTCCAGCTCTGGCCCCTCCAAATCCAGCCTCACATGAGCCAGCAAACAACACCCCTCGCCCCCCTCCCGCAAGAACGGATTCATTCCTCCAAGAAAAGCTCAGGTCAGCACTCTCTAGAAGCCAATGGCTCCTACTGCCTGTACACTGAGTCCAGCTCTATCCAGGTGTTCAAAGCCCTCCACAGTTGGACCCCGCTCACCTGAGAGCCTCATCCCCCATTATTCCCCTACATGCTTCTGACGCTGGCTCCACACCAGACAAAGCTTCCGACCTTGACGTGCCATGGCCTTTCACACCCACCTTGAATGTCTTCGCTCAGCCCTTCTCTGCCAGTGGAACCCCGCAATCTGTAGGAACCACCTTCTCCTGGTAAGCCTTCCTGGGGCCTCCTGATGGCTTAGTGGACTAGAGTGATGGCAGACCAACAGGGCTTAGAGAGAGACCACGTGGCCCTGCCTCTCACCAACTGTGTCCTCCCTCTATCTCTTTTTTTTTTTTTTAGATGTTGGGGGTAGGAGCTTATTAATTAATTAATTTATTTTTGCTGTGTTGGGTCTGTTTCTGTGCGAGGGCTTTCTCTAGTTGCGGCGAGCGGGGGCCACTCTTCATTGCGGTGCACGGGCCTCTCACTGTCGCAGCCTCTCTTGTTGCAGAGCACAGGCTCCAGACGCGCAGGCTCAGTAGTTGTGGCTCACGGGCCTAGTTGCTCTGCGGCGTGTGGGATCCTCCCAGACCAGGGCTCGAACCCGTGTCCCCTGCATTAGCAGGCAGACTCTCAACCACTGCGCCACCAGGGAAGCCCTCTCTATCTCTTTTGTAATAACAGCAACAACAACAAAACATTTCTCAGAGTCTTTTCAGACATGACAAATATGTGCTCTGGCTGCTTTCTTTTTTATTTTTAAAAATTGATGCGTAACTTACATGTACAGATTTTAACTTCAAAAAATTCAATGAGTTTTGACAAATACCTTCATCAGTTTGATAGTCAGTTTCCCTTCCTGAGTCACAGTTTCCCCATCTACAAAATGGGGTAATGTCAACCTTATAGGGTTGTAATAAAAGGGAACAGTAATAGGACAGGTGGCCAGCACAGTGCCTGGCACACAGCAGGCAGTCAGTAAATGTCTGTTACTACTATTCTTCACAAGCAGCTTGTACCCAGTCTTCAACCACAAAAACTTAAATAAGCATCTACTCTGTGCCCTGGGGATGTATGACCTAGAGACCCAGGAGAAATCAGAAATGGAGGCTACCAGCCTCCTATGGATTATTAAGCTATACTGAGACAGGTGCTGTGATAAAAAAAAAAAAAAAAAAGCACAAGGGACAATGGGGTTTGAAAGGAGGAACCCAGTTCAGTTTTGGGGATCAAATAGGGCTTCCCAGATGGAGTAATGCCTGAGTGGCATCTTGAAAAAGTTAACAGTTGGGCTTCCCTGGCGGTCCAGCGGTTAAGACTCCACGCTTCCACTGCAGGGGGCATGGGTTTGATCCCTGATCAGGGAACTAGGATCCCGCATGCCGCGCGGCCAACAAAAGAAAAAGTTAACAGTTGAACGAAGATAGGATTCCAGGCAGAGCCAATGGTATGGGCCCTGCTCTGATGGTTGGACGGAACACAGTGTACTGGGGGGACAGCAAATAACTCAATGGGCTGGAGTAATGGGAGTGTGAGGGTTGGGCTGAGATGAGTTGAAGAGGCCAGCAAAGGCCTTGAATGCCACGCAAAGGAGAGGGCTTGCCCCTCAGGACACCCAGGAGCCAACAAAGAGGTTAAGAGCAGGGCCACTGGGCTTCCCTGGTGGCGCAGTGGTTGAGAGTCCGCCTACCGATGCAGGGGACACGGGTTCATGCCCCGGTCTGGGAAGATCCCACATGCCGCGGAGCGGCTGGGCCCGTGAGCCATGGCTGCTGAGTCTGAGCGTCCGGAGCCTGTGCTCCGCAACGGGAGAGGCCACAACAGGGAGAGGCCCGCGTACCGCAAAAAAAAAAAAAAAAAGAGCAGGGCCACTAAGTGTATATTTTAGAAAGTCCTCACTGTGCCTTCTTCATTCTGCCTGGACCCGGTTTATTCTTTTTTTTTTTTTTTTCCGGTTTATTCTTTTTTTTTTTTTTTTTTTTTTTTTTTTTTTTTTGCTGTAGGCGGGCCTCTCACTGTTGTGGCCTCTCCCCTTGCGGAGCACAGGCTCCGGACGCACAGGCTCAGCGGCCATGGCTCACGGGCCTAGCCGCTCTGCGGCATGTGGGATCTTCCCAGACCGGGGCACGAACCCGTGTCCCCTGCATCGGCAGGCGGACTCTCAACCACTGCGCCACCAGGGAAGCCCCGGTTTATTCTTTATCTACCTCAGTCTACAAGCTCCTTGAAGGCAAGAACCATATCTGATTTTTCTTTAGATCCTTTCTAGAATGAGGCAGGTAAATATAAATAGTCATTTCTGCATTCCCAGGGCCTGGTTTCAAGAGGGAGGGTGTTCGCAACATGCAGTCCAGCCCAGAGCTCAGAAGCCTCTTGGGGCTCCCCAGAGACTGCACGTGGAAATCACGGCTCCTTAGGCCAGCACACAAGGACCACCTGGATCTGGCTTCCTCTCCAGCCACATCTCTCCCCACTGCCTTCTCCCCTTACATTTCAGCTACACCATCTTCAGTTTCATCAAGGGTCATGCTCTCTCAAGACTTGTGCTTGCCTGGGACTTTCCTGGTGGTCCAGTGGGTAAGACTCCACGCTCCCAATGCAGGGGGCCCGGGTTCGATCCCTGGTCAGGGAACTACATCCCACATGCATGCCGCAACTAAGAGTCCACATGCCGCAATTGAGACCCAGCACAGCCAAAATAAATAAGTAAATAAATAAATAATTAAAAAAAAAAAAAAAGACTTTTGCTTGTCCATGCTGTTGCCTGTTCATGCCTCTTCCTGGACTGTCTTCTCCCTTTGCCTCTGTGTATCTGACCAATTCCTACTTCTCCCTTGGGACTTAGCAAAAGCGTCACCTCCTTCAGGGAGCTTTCCCTGATTTCCCCCCAGGTTGGGTGAGGGTTCTCTTAAGACCCCAACAGTCATTATACCACCGTGCTTCTGTGTGCTCTCTGCAGGGAAGGGTGGTCTTGTTCACCTCAGTATCCCCAAGGCCTGGCAGGACCTGACAGTGACAGCCTGTGCAAGTCCAAGGAGCAGGGCAGGCTCCGGAAGTCACATGCAGTATCACTAGGACACAAAAGATGCTCAAAATGAGACTGTCAAGGTGGAAAGGCCCAGATCACAGAGGGTCTCACCAGCCTGGGGTTGATCTCCAGGGCAACGGAAGGCAGGGCATGGACTAAAGCAGGGGAGGATGTGCTTTGTGGCTCAGAAGGCTTCTTGCAGGGGACAGTGTGGAGGAAGGCTCAGAGGGGCCAGTTTAGAGCTCCCTGTAGACCAGCAGACCGGTAGATTAAGGTGGTGGCTGAGGGACGGGGAGAGAGAACAACTGGGAGAAAGGACCAGACTTGGTGCCTGATTGTTCGTGGGCGACAAGGGAGAAGAAGGAGTGGAAATGCCTCCTGGTGCAGCTCCCCTCATCTCTAGGGAGAGAGGAAGGAGGCTAGCAGCCAGCTCTGACACCAGTCACCTTGGACACAAATAACCCCCAGGGGCCCTGCCCCCGCTGCGCCGAGCTGCAGCCTCTGACAGTGCCCCCCAACCCTATTTTCCCAAGGGGTTGACTGGACCTTCTGCTGGCTCCTTGCCCACCGTTCCCTCCCACAGTCTGCTCTGTGCCTGCCGGAGGGGAGGGGTGGCCGCAGAGGCCCTCCTGGGAGGGAGGATGGGCGAGCTGAGGAAACCAGCCCAGCAGACCCCCAACTGAGGAGCAAGGGAGAGCCAAGAAGAGAGGGCGTGACAGACAAAAGAGGAGGAGAAGTACAGAGGCACCAAACACCGGAGACACAAGATGCCTTCCTGATCCTCTTGCCCACCCCCCCATTTTAGAGATGGGGAAACTGAGGCCCAGAGATGGCAACAGTTTAGGAGCCTAGAACTCAAGTTTCAGCAGACCCACACTCTTCTGTTGGAATCCCTCGGCCTGGAGCAGCCACCTCCACCCTAGTCTGGGTATAGAGCACCACAGCCAACCCCTCGAGTGGAGGGCTGGCCAGCTTAGCTAAGCCTATGATTCAGTCCCCCTGAAGTCCTCATGGTATAGAGGGCTGGACTGAAAGACAGGGGGCTTGAGTTCTCACTCTGCTGTAGGACTGATTTCTCACCTGTAAAACGCCCTATACTGCTTCTGATAAACCTCTCTACAAGGAGCCACTGAGGGATGAAGGAAGACTTTGTGAATCTAAAAAAGCCACAGAACCCCAGGAGGATTGGGCAAAAACCCATGTCCCTTAGCAAGTCGCTCCCCTCTCCTGGACTCACTTTCCCCAACTGCTCAAAAGGGTGCTGGACTCATTGATCTTAAAGGTCCAATCCATCATTGGAAGTCGGTAGGATGCACCCACTGTCGGACAAAGTTTTAAATTCTAGAGCCAACATAAAACCTCACGACCGCAGAACTGGCGCTTGGAAGCCCTCTTCAGGCCTGTCACGGGTCACCAGGGGAATCACTGCCACCCCTGCCCAGGTACTACTGGCTCCGTCCTCAAGGCCCCTCGCCACCTCGGCTGCAAACCTACAGCGGTGGCCCCTAGGGGGCAGTGTTGCCCCGAACTTGGGCCGCCGCGGCTGCTGCCCCCGCCCCAACGGGCGCCGGGAGAATACTTGAGTTCTGGGAATGTTTGACACCCCCCCAGCACACACACCGCCCCCCGCTGCCAGCCCCAGCCCCGGGGGCTCCCGCGCCGCTCGCACCCCCGGTGCGGACTAGCTGCTGGCTCTCCCACCTCTCCCAGCAGAATACACTTCGCAAGGACAGGGCTTTTATTTTTGTTTTCTCGCAGGAATTGGGGTGGGGGGCAGGTATTGGTCTCAGGCTGCTCGCGCGGACTAGGATGTCTCTGTGCTCAGAGATCCGAAGGAGAAATTTGTGGGGAGAGGGTGCTTATTCTCCTAAGAACCTGTCAGCTGCTTCCCCCGTCAACCACGTATCCCTTTGATAAGGGGTTGGCGGGCATCCACCTCCTCCCCCAGATCCTTCTGCAAGGATCTCCCAACCCCGCCAGGAAGCAGTCCGAGGCGGAGGGTCGGGGCTGCAGGGTCCGATGTGCCCGACCCCACCACTAGCTTCGCCTTCCCCAGCTCAAGCCCAGGGCCAGGGGCCGGGACATAGCCCGCGTCTGAGGGGCTTGGTTTGGGGGGGGTGACTTCTGCTGCTAAGTACCCCCACCCCCCAGCCCCAGCTGCGAGCAGCAAAGTCAGGGTCTGGAGTGAAGACGGTAAAGGGGAAACGCAGGGAAAACCCCATTCAAGTTTGGTCCAACGGTTTAATGGAGGGGGGGGGGAGTAGGAAGAACTTAAAAGCCCAGAACCCACGAAACAGACTTTTTAAAAAATTATAATTGAAAACATCTCGAAGTAAGGGCCGCCAGGAGCGGGCCAGCTCCCCCCCCCCGCCCCATCCCCCTCTCCTGCTCCCCGGAGTCCGATGAAGTCATGATAAGTAGGCTGCAAAAAAAAAGTGGGGGGGGGGTGGCTTGGAGGGGCTGGGGGCACCGGGGTCCCAGGCTGGGGCCCCGCGCGGACACAGTTTGGATACTATGGTTACGCGATCCGACCCAAACAGCGAAGGCGGACAACAATAGCGGCCGCCAGAGGAGGAAATTCCTTCCGGGGTGGACGGCGCGGGGGGAGGGGCGCCTGGCTGGAACGCCGAGGCGGCGGCTCGGCCAATCAGCGCGCGGCCGCCGGCGGTTTCAAGGTGCCCCGCGCCGCGCGCCCCCACCCCCTCCCACCCTCCTCCCACCCCACCCCCCCGCGCGCTCCGCTCGGGCGCTGGAATTGCTGAGACGTTTTCCTGCACGCGCCCGGGTAACCCTGCGGGGGCTGCTGCCCAGGCCGACCCCCTCCCCAGCCCTTCTCCCCGCCCTCCTCCCGGAGCCCACCGCCCCGGGAAGACTGAGCGTTCCGCTGCTTGAGTTGCTTGCAGCTGAGGGAGGTGGGGGAAAAATCCCTCCAAACTACCCCTTTCTGTGGGGTTGGTTCCTGCACAAGCCTGTTTTCTATTTTAAAGCATAGAAAAGAAAAAATGAGAGAGGGAGAAAGGAGAGAGAGAGAACGGGGAGAGCGAAGATCCACCCCAACTCAAGAAGCCTGGGAGGCTCTGACCCCTGCCTGCCTGGCCGCAGGGGCTGTTACATAAGTTGGGTTATTGATATTGGCGGCCCTGGCCGGGCATCTGGCATGCAGAGGTCCAAGGGCAAAGCTGGCATTTAGAAAAGCCCCCCTCCAGTTACTGTTACCTGCTTTATACTGGACCAGAGGAACCAGGGGCTCCTCTCGGCCGGCGTCTGGGTTATTTATGTGGTGCCCATGAGGTGACCGTGCCCGCTTCTCCCCCCACCTACCAGGGGGATTCTGTGCCCAAGTCCCCCTCCTTTAGAAGCCCCGGGCTGGCTCCCGAGCCTCTTTCCTCGCCGCCAGGCCCTCCGCGGTGCCTCCTGCTCTCCTGCCAGCTACCCAAAGCCGGTATTCTGGGCAGTACGAGCACCGAGCTGGTCCCGTTCCTTTTTTAAACTGAACCAGGTTTCTGCTTTCTGGTGCCTCCTGAGCTCGGAGCAGCACTGGGATGAGGAGAAGATGCCTTCTTATTCATTGCCTACTGAGAGATTCACTTCTCTGGAAGGCTCTAACGCTTAAAAAGTATTTGCCTCTCTCCCCCACTGTCTCTCTCCCTCTCTTCATATATAATGGGGATAGCCCTAATTCTCCAGTTCCTCGCATGTCTCTTTATAAATAAACAATGAGATTTTATTAATTATGCACGTATAGTATCTGCAAGCAGATTGCTCTGTTTCTTGATGCTTAATAATATTTTTTTTAAAAAGGAAAACCCTCCACACTGAAGCTGGGTATTTTGGTGGTTTTTTTTTTTTTTTTTCCTCCCTGCAAGCAAAAACTTCAAGGGGCCATATGTCCTCCAAGGAGGGGAGAGGAAGGCAGAAGTTGGGGAGTGCATGGGGTAAGAAAGGGAGGGATTAAAGAGGTCCCTTTGCAGATTTTCAAGGCAGCTTGAAGGCGAATTTCAAGTAGGCTGCTCATGTTTGTGATTGAGCTGCTGGTCTGAAAACATACCAAGGTTCGCCTGGGCGTTTGTGTGCTAGGCTGGATGGGCAGCTGTTAATAGTAAACAGGAAACCAGCAAGAAGAGAGCTGGCTGCAGCCCAGTCCCTCTCCCAATTCCGTGCCCCACCTCAGAGCCCCCAAACCCCTGAGCTCTCAAAACACATTGGGTTTCTGCGCACTTGTGCATCAGTTTTTTCCTGGGTGCCCAACACAATTCCTGGCACATAGTAAGGACTCAACAAATATTTGCACGTTGAACAAATGGAGCTTGGAGAACATACCCGGGTGGGGAATGGTTGCACAGTGGCCAGGGGCTAGGTCTTGGGGCAGTATGCCTTGAAGGCATAAAAGTTGGGGCTTTAGTCCTCAGACAATGGGGGAGGGGCTCGCCCCTCCAGATTTCTGGTCCAGGAAGTGACAGAGCAGAGCTGAGCATTAAAAAACTAATCTGAGGGCTTCCCTGGTGGCGCAGTGGTTGAGAGTCCGCCTGCCGATGCAGGGGACACGGGTTCGTGCCCCTATCCCGGAAGATCCCACATGCCGCGCAGCGGCTGGGCCCGCGAGCCATGGCCGCGGAGCCTGTGTGTCCGGAGCCTGTGCTCCGCAACGGGAGAGGCCACAGCAGTGAGAGGCCCGCGTACAGCAAAAAAAAAAAAAAAAAAAAAAAAAAACACTAATCTGAGCGAGGGAGACCAGAGAGAGGTGCAAAGATACAGGCGTCATTAGGCGGAGTCAGTATGGCTAGAGAGAAAAGGATACGGGGGTAGCCTCCTACCTTTAGCACATGGAGGTGAGGGACTGGGAGGGGTCAGAGGTGAGCTTTGATTCAAAACATTCTGGTTCCAGTTCTAAACAGCAAGTCTGTATAGAAATAGAGATTTGAAGGGTGCAGAGATGAAATGCAAGGACTGCTATAGAAGAGTCACCTTAGACTGAAATTTTAAAAACAGAAAAAAATAAGAGACCCCAGAGGAGGCACATATAATTAATTGCCCGTCAGGTTGTTTGTCCAGGGAATTATCATTTGGGACGCAGAGACCCCAAGAGGATCAGGGGCTAGTCGGGGGTCCCACAGCAAGACCATGGCCCAGCTATCATATCACTCCACATTTTTTGTCTCCTTCTCAAGTAATTTGCACTACACGCACCTCATAGAGAAACAGTTTTCTCACCCAGCCCAGGGCAGACCAAGCTTCGCGACAAAAGGGTTAATTAAACTGGGTGTGTGTTGCGCAAGTTCAAAAATATTTTATTTTCAAGGGAGAAGTTCTGGATGCCATTTCTCCTGCCTGTGAGAGGTCTATATATCACCAAGGAGTTAAAACATAAAAATAAAATTGTGCTGGCTGAGGTTACCACAAAGCTATCAAGCTGGGTCTTGTTCCCGGAGTCCTGGCATCTGCTGTGTAATTTGGGGAGCACTGACTCTCCCAACCGTGGGTGGGGGCAGCTGTCTGACTCCTCTCTTTGTATCCTCCTAATTAAAAGGGACCAGGATCCCTTACCACATGTGTGAAAGGACGTTTCTTGCGCCAAGGAAAGGCGAGGAGATGCAGATGCTATGGGCACTTGAGATTTGGGGACGGGGTACCCGGATCCAGCATGAACCCACCCCACCACTTCCCACCCATACCCCTGGACCGGATGTGTCATGACCTGCTGTGTGACCTGGAGCAAGGCTCTCAGTTTTCCCACAAATTAAGTTGAGGAAGGGAGAGGAGGTTGGTTGAAGATTAAGGATCCTTCTCGCTCTCTGCTTCTAAGATATGGGTCCAACAGGACCTCAGGGCTATCTTCCCTCGTGGTCTATTGGGATGGAACCTCTGCCCCCATGCAGTCAACATGCCTGTATCCTGCCCCCAGTTCCAGTTGTGGGCCAAGGTCCAAAAACACAAACCACCTTTAGACCACAAAGGTTCCCAAATTGTAGACATGCCCAAGCTCCAATAGACAGTGTCTCCCACACGCAAATGCAGCAAAACCCTAGGTTCAGACACCATCTAGGCTGATAGGTCACCAAGCCCAGCTCACCTGGGATGCACATAAGCCCTCTACAACATCCCAGGCTAGTGTTTGTCCAGCCCCTGCTTGACCTCGCATGACAAGGAATGCACTATCACTTATGAACCCTAGCACAGTGTACCACTTACTGCTCCTGTCCACCACGAGGTCCTGCTAGTATTTCAAAGCCAGCATGTACCAGGATGGAACTCTTGATGTTGTGCTCGATAGACCTGGTCTTCTTCCACTTCCTCCCATGTATCCTGGCACAGGCAACTGGCACCACAAACTAAAAACTTAGGACTTCTTCCTGATTTCTCACTCCCCCTCCAATTAGTCAGTCCCCAAGTCCTGACATTCAGCCTTCTTACTGTCTCTTCAGTCAGTCCCACCTCCTCATCCCCACTGCCTCCTCATCACTCACCTGTACGGTAGCAGCTGCTTCCTAGCTGGTCTCCCTGTCTCCTGTTTAGTCCCATCCAAATTACCCTCCATGCTGCCTACCAGCGGGCTCTTTCTAAACCCTTAACCTGAATATGACACTCCTCTGCTTATAAATAAATGATGACTTGAGTTGCCCACATGACCAAACTCCAAAATTCCTTAGCACAGTATTCAAGGCCTTTCTCGATGTGGTCCAGACACAATGAGATCCCATCGCCCACTCCTCCCGGCAAGTTTACCTCACAACGCAGCCACACCGAATGGCGCGCTGTTCCCTGAGCACACTTTGTTCTTTCATGCCGGTGTCTGTCCACGCAGTGCCCTCCACCTAGGACACCCCTCTCGGCATTGAAGAAAGAGATGAAAAGTACAGGTTCCCTGCCCTAGAGGAACCCACATTCTAGAGCTGCACTATCCGCTATGATAACCACTCACCATGCGGACCGATTGAGCCTATGAAATGTGGCTAATTCAAACGGAGGTGAGCAGTAAGTGCAAAATACACACCGGATTTCAAAGACGTATTATAAAAATTATAATAGTAATGTAAAGTAGCTTGTTAATAATTTGTTTATGTTGATTCCATGTTTATCATATTTTTGATATTTGGGGCTTAATAAAATATATTAGTAAAAGTAATTCCATCTGTTTCTTTTTACTTTTTACAACGTGGCTACTAAAGAATTTAAAAGTACCGGTGTGCCTCCCATTTGTGACTTGAGGGGTATGTCTGCGAGACACTGCAGCCAGGAGCACAGACGTGGAAACCAGTGGTTTGAATGATGATGTTGGAGAGTGACGATGGGGCGAAACAGAGTGCTAGAGGCCAAGGTGAAGGCAGCGCCCCCCATCTGATGGCGGTGAGTTTAGGCTTGCCAGCACGGCCGTGTCCTCAGACAGCACCTGGTCCAGCTGGCACACAAGGACAAGTGCTGGCAGAAGCAAGTGCAGAAAGGGAGGTAAGGAGTCCACTCAGAGCTCACTCAGCTCCCCGCCAGGCGCTTTCTCTGGAAGCCATCCCTGACCCCCCTGTCCTGTGCCCCAGCCTGGGTGAGTGCTCCTGAGGGCTCCCACAGGCCCTCTGCTTCCTTCCCGGTCACAGCACTGAGCAGTCTGCGCTGTCATCACCTTTGATGCGTGTGACCATCTGCCCACCCTCCCCGCTCAGGCCTGAGGGCGGGCAGCACCTCACGTCCTCACAGTGGTGTCCCAGGGCTTGGCACGGGGGCGGGGGGACCTCAGTGAATGTTTGTTGAAAGTTGAACGAATTCCTTCGTTCAACAAACGTCCATTGACCCTGAGCGACCTTTCCAACTACATCCTTCCACAACCCCACACATCCTGAAACGTGCCTTCCACCAACCAACCGTATGAACCCACGTTGCTGCCCAGAACAGTGACGGTGCTGGGTTTCACTGAGCACCAACCATGGTTACAGTACTTATGTAGGTTATCCTGTTTCATTTTCTCTATAATCCTGTGAGATAGACTCCCTATATCCCCATTTCTGTACAGGTGAGGAACTTGAAGCTTAGAGAAGTGAGGTGACTTGCCCAAGACCGAGGTCACTCGGTAGGTCTGGATGGAGCTGACTTTCACAAATCCACCCTCCAATCCCCAGGCCTATGGCCTAAGACAGGGCTCATGCAGGGTTTTCCTGGGACTATCCCGGTAGACTGCTCTTCACCCTCTCCCTTTACTTGCTTTCTCCTCCTTCTCCCTCTGTGTCTCCAGCCTGTGAGAAGGCTGCGTTTAATGCAGACACCAGCAGTAGGGAGGGCTCCTACCCCACACCCTGTGCAGGGGAAGTGCCTCCCCCCAAAGGCCGCCCAGGGCTGAGCACCCCACCCCCAGCTGAGGAAGGGAGGAGGGAGAGAAAGAGAAACCCACCGGGGCCTCTGGGGCACAGCCCTGAGGAGCCCCGGTGTTTGGTTTCAATTAGGAGGACAAATTCCAGGAAGCCAGGCCAGTGCTGGGGGCGGGGGGGGGGTGCTCAGAGCAGAATGAGGAGGCCCCTGGAATCTGGCCGCAGGAAGAGGCTCCCTTAGCGTGAGGGGCCCACTGGGGAAGAAGCCCGGCCCCCAGGGCCCGTTTGAGGTCCCAGTTCATGGCTACCAACTTGCAGTGTGCTGTCAGGGGTGTGGAGAACATGGGTCAGGTGCCTGGCACCCAGTAGGCTCTCGTGGGCCCAGGAAGTGGGGGCCAGCAGTGCTTCTGTTCATGCTTACACTGTTCTACACGTTCCACCTCGGGTCGTGGGGAAGGGTGCCAGGTGGTTGACGATGCATCTGCTGCGTGGCAAGCTGAGCGCTGGGCCCTGGGGCCCCCAGATGACTGAAGCTGAGAGCTCGGGCACAGTCCAGGAGCGACAGGTACAAATAACTGCCGTGCCACGTGGCCGACATCAGAACAGCACCAAAAGCAAGGCTCTGGAGGCTCAGAGGAGAATGGAAGATCCAAGAGGGAAAGAACCTCATCTGTCCTGTTTTTGCTAGTGTCCCCGGCCCCTAGCATCATGTCCGGCACAGAGAAAGCACCCAACAGATAGTCATTGAATTCATGGATGAACTCTTCTGGGAAATTTCAGGGAAAGCTGCTTAGAAGAGGAGTGCATCTAAGCAGGGTTTTAAGAAATGAATCAAAGCTTGGAGTCCAAGAAAGGGACAAAGGGCATTCCAAGCAAAGGCAATAGTTGATGCAGAGATGAGGCAGCAGGGAGCACGCGGCAAATTGTTCATTGATTCACTCATTCAACAAATAGTGGGGCTTCCCTGGTGGCTCAGTGGTTAAGAATCCACCTGCCAATGCAAGGGACACGGCTTCGAGCCCTAGTCCAGGAAGATCCCACATGCGACGGAGCAGCTAAGCCCGTGCACCACAACTACTGAGCTTGCACTCTAGAGCCCATAAGCCACAACTCCTGAGCCCGTGTGACACAACTACTGAAGCCCACGCACCTAGAGGCCATGCTCCACAACAAAGAGAAGCCACTGCAATGAGAAGCCCGCGCACCACAATGAAGAGTGGCCCCTGCTTGCTGCAACTAGAGAAAGCCCACGCGCAACAACAAAGACCCAACGCAGCCATAAATAAATAAATAAATAAATATGTGACTCTTTAAAAAATATATATATATATATTGATGTGGATGGACCTAGAGTCTGTCATACAGAGTGAAGTAAGTCAGAAAGAGAAAAACAAATACCGTATGCTAACACACATATATGGAATCTAAAATAAATAAACAAACAAACAAATAAATAATAGTTCTGAAGAACGTAGGGACAAGACAGGAATAAAGACGCAGACGTAGAGAATGGACTTGAGGACACGGGGAGGGGGAAGGGTAAGCTGGGACGAAGTGAGAGAGTGGCATGGACATATATACACTACCAGACGTAAAATACATAGGTAGTGGGAAGCAGTTGCATAGCACAGGGAGATCAGCTCGTGCCTTTTGTCCACCTAGAGGGGTGGGATAGGGAGGGTGGGAGGGAGACGCAAGAGGGAAGAGATATGGGGATATATGTATATGTATAGCTGATTCACTTTGTTATACAGCAGAAACTAACACACCATTGTAAAGCAATTATACTCCAATAAAGATGTTAAAAATATATATATATTGATGGTGCACCTGTGACGGTCCAGGCATTGTGCTCTGCAGATGGCTGTGGCCAGACTGGAAGGGATGAGCTGTAGGAGGAGGCAGGGGCCAGACCGCAGTGGTAGGAGTGGGGGTGGGCTTGTGTGTTTTGTAAGGGAGTCAGGACTCTGCCCTGTACGGTATGGTGCGGGGGGGGCCCTGAAGGGGTTGATATCTTCTGGAAGAAATCATGGTAATATAGGACTAGAGCATGGGAGGGGTCCTACCATGCAGATGAGGAGCCTGAGGCTCTGAGCTATGTTGGCACTTGCTCAGGGACAGCTAGGTAGGCAGTAGCAGAGCCGGGCCTCTGGAGTCCCACAGCCCAGGGCTCAGCCTCCTGTACCAGGTCTCTCAGCTCTCCCCCAGTCCAGCCCCACCCTCAGTCAAAATCCTGGGACTCTGGCTCCAGTTGGCTAACTCCCTTTCTGGGTACCTCTCCTCCTCTCTCTGGACCAAAGGGCTTGGACTAAGGTAGAGTCTTCCAAAGTGTGGGTCAGGTCCACCCAGTGGGATGGGGGATGAGGTCAGGGAGGATGCAGACCTGGCCACAGACCATGGAACCTCAGCTCGTTTCCGGAAAGTTACTCCTTTTTGATTCTTGCTCCTAAGTCAAGGAGAAGGAGAAAAGCCCATTTTGAGGCTGGAATGTCTTTAACGCCTCTCTGATGCTTGCTAACCTCCCTTCATAGCAAAGAGAGAGGCTACCTAGCAAGCAAAAGTTATCTAAGCTAGAGCTGCTTTGTTTTCATTGAATTAATTCTCGTACTTACCTTCTGTTTTTGGAAAGCCAAAACAGAGTACAAATAGTTTCTTTTGTTAAAGTTTGGTAAAAGTGAGTTAATTGGGCTTCCCTGGTGGCGCAGTGGTTGAGAGTCCACCTGCCGATGCAGGAGACATGGGTTCGTGCCCCGGTCCGGGAAGATCCCACATGCCGCGGGGCGGCTGGGCCCGTGAGCCATGGCCACCGAGCCTGCGCGTCTGGAGCCTGTGCTCCGCAACGGGAGAGGCCACAACAGTGAGAGGCCCGCGAACTGCAAAAAAAAAAAAAAAAAAAGTGATTTAATTTAAGTAGATGAGGTAAGAAGATACAGCAAAAATCATGGAGGCGGTACTAATGACCAGGCTTTAGGGACATCCTGGCTGGGGCACCTCTGACTCTTCAGTTCTGACATCAGCCATTTTTCTAGGAAACTTAGAGTTTAGGTGCTGCAGCATGCGGGAACATGGACCAGGGATCAAAACTGCGCCCCCTGCAGTGGAAGAGCGCAGTCTTACCCACTGGACCACCAGGGAAGTCCCCTGTTCATCTTTTTTACTTTTTATTTTATATATATATATATATATATATATATATATATATATATTTAGCTGCATCGGGTCTTGGTTGCAGCACGCGGGATCTTTCGTTGCAGTGTGCAGGCTCTTCATTGCGGTGCGCAGGTTTCTCTCTAGTTGTGGCGCACGGGCTCCAGATCGCAGGCTCAGTAGTTGTGGCGCACGGTATGTGGGCTCTTAGTTCCCTGACCAGGGATTGAACCCGCGTTCCCCGCACTGGAAGGCGGATTCTCAACCACTGGACCACCAGGGAAGTCCCCATCTTTTTTAAAAAGGGGGAGAATGGGACTTTCCTGCAGGTCCCGTGGTTAAGACTCCATACTCCCAATGCAGGGGGCACAGGTTTGATTCCTGGTCAGGGAATTAAGATCCCACATGACGTGTGTGCAGCCAAAAAAAAATTAAAAACATAAAAAGGAGAAGGTAGGAATTTCACTGGGCATTTCACAATGGAATTAACTCTATTTACCGAGGAATTTCCCTCAGCACACTGCAATGCCAGCTGCAACACTCTGACCATGCCCTCCATGAAGGTGAGGATGAGGAAGGTGGCCAATCCTGAGCCATTGTCAATGTCCTTCTCATGATTCTGGGGGTGGTCTAAGGAGGGAACTGTCTTTCTGTGTGTCCCATCTACCTGGCTGATTCCTACTCCCCTGCTGGGGAGCCCTTTCTCAATCCCCCCAGTATCCCCCAACCTGAGTCAGGGCCTCCTGTGGGATTCCAGCTTCCTTAGCATCCCAGGCACCCTAAGTCATGATTTCCTGTGTGTGTGCCTACTGTCCCATAGATGGAGAGACAGTGCCTATGTTGTCTCTACATCCCAGCGCCCAGCACAAGGTCTGTAAAAGCAGATGCTCAATAAAGCTTTGCTGAATTGAAGAGGGTACTTTTTAGTGTGCATGGTGCTGACATTAGTTCCAATCTCTCTGGGACCTTTCATGGGATTACTTTTCCTCTGTTGAGTCTCCTGAAGGGAAAGCTGCCTGTGAAGAGTAGAGAGAGGCAGGGGAAATGTCAAGATCTAACATCAGATAGATGTGCATTCAAATCCTGCTTTGCTGTTCAACTGATTTAGCTGAACCAGCGTATTGTTAAAGGGGATCCTAATCCCTACCACAGAGGAAGATAGGGCATGATGAATACAGGAAACAATGTGAGAAGAGCAACATCCACCGGTCAGGGACACACTTGCTTATTAAAACATGGAAGTGTTAGAACTGTAGAAAGTGCAGAAAGCCCAGACATGTGGGGGAACTCATTCTGCCCAAGGGACCGAAGCAGGGAAAGCTCTCTACTTGAGGGGACTTTTGAGTTGGGCTTTGAAGGATGAATACGAGTCCCCCATAAACCGAGGAAATTGAGATGAAAAGGCAGAGTGTCACATAGGGAGAGCACTCCCAGCCTCTACATGGAACTACAGCAAGAAGAATTTTAGTTAAGAAGAAGAAAGGACTTCTCACTCCAGAGCTTGGGGACAATTCTAGTCCAGATTTGACTAAAGGTGTAAAGTGGCCCAAGAAGGGTCAAGGGCCCCTTCATCATAAGTCAAAGGCCAACTTGTCCATCCCCCTATGGCTAAGCCACCCAATTACTTTGTCCCTAAACCTGCTTCCTTTGTGCTAGAAGGGAGTCCCTCCTTAAGTGAGGAGGGGAAGAAGAAGGAGGCTCCCCTCTGCTTCCTGGGTTTAGAGCCAACAGTCTGGGCCCAGGGCCAAGCAGCCCCCTTCCCTCCCGCTCCAAGAGCCTGATCCCCACACTGCCTAGCTCCTTCATTTCTCCCTGCAGCCTTGATCCAGGGCAGTGATACCAAATTGGAAAATAAGCCCCCTCTCCTGGGCCGGGGAGGGACAGGAGGAGGCAGGGCCCATTTTCTAGGTCAGAACGCCTTGTCCTTGCCCTTCCTCCCCCAGCCCATGTTTTTCAAAACTAGACCTTGGGGAGAGAGGGAGAGGGGAGAGTGTGGATGCTTTTGTGTGTGTGACTGAGTGTGTGTGTCTGTGTGGAGAGAGGGAGAGGGAGGGAGAGAGAAGAGAGCCTGGGAGTGTGTGTGTGGCTGTGTGACTGCGTGACTACGTGCAAGAGAGACAGGGGTGTGTGTGTGCGCGTGTGTGTCACTCCAGCAGCAAGCTGTACCTTAAAGGCACAGACCCTGCCTCTGCCCTGCTCCACTCCACCTCCACGCCAGCCAGAAACACCTCCCACCACCATCAGCTGGGAACCAGAGCCGGCCAGTCCCCAGTGATTCCTGCCCGAGAGAAGAGAAGCAAGCCCCACTCCTTGGCTGAGGCTTTGAGAGCTCAAAAACGGGTCCTAGAGGAGGAAGAAGAAAGGGGCTTTATCCCTAAGGAAAGGAGGGCCTCCCAGAGGACGGGGGGCCGGTGTGGGCAGGAGGCCCAGCTCTGGGCCAAGACTGCCTGGTTGAGGGTCCCAGCTCTTCACTTACTCAGGGCGGGGTGGGTGGAAGGAGGCCACAACCTCCACACTCTCTCACAGGGCGGGGACTCCTCGGAACAGAGCTGTGCAGCAGTCCCGGTTGGAGGCCATGGGCGTATGGGTGGTGGCAGGACACCCTCGAGGGCAGGCGAGAACGCCCCCTCTCAGGTCAGGCAGCCTTCCTGCCATCTTGGCAGCTGGAGCGTGGAGAACCAAGAGCGGGGGTGTTTGTTTTCTTCCCACAGCCACCTGCCCCTCCCCCCATGCTCACACAGGGTTTTGGCTCCAAGGCAGGAGGTGACGGGTGGAGCACTGAGAGGCTAAGACCTGGTTTCTCATTCTGCCTTGGCCTCCGACTCCCTGCCTGACCCTGGACAGGTCCCCTACCCTCTCTGGGCAGCCGCTGCCTGCTCTGTGTAATGCAGACATTGGGTTCAGAGAATCTACCAGCTCTTCGGGCTCTGACATTCCCTGGTTCTGGGTCCTATGACGGGCATCACGCGATGAGAACATGTCTCCATTGGAAGAGGATCAGAAATTACCCAGCCCTGAATCCTCCCGGCCCTATCCCAGAGCCACAAAAAAGTAGGGTGCACTTAAGTGTACATGAAAGTTTCCTGGTCCACCTCCTCCATTTCACAGGGGGAGGAAACTGAGGCTGGGAGGTGGAGGATGAAGGTAATGATTCGCCGGAGATGTACAGGGACTGGGAGCCCAAGTCAGGACTGGAGCCCTGGTCCCCTGGTCAAAGGGGGTTCCTCCAGCTACTCCTACTCAGCTGAGCCCGAGTCACCAAAGAGGCAGCAGGAGCCAGGAGGTCGGGAGGTCCGGAGGAGGAGGAACAGCTGGGGGTGTGCCCAGCCGCCCCGGCCCCGCGGGCCCCTTCCGGCCCCTCCCCCAGCCTGCGCACCGTCCTGCCACCTGCTCCCCCGCCCGCCGGGAGGGGCTGCCGCCCCCCCCCCGTCCCCATGGCAACGCACGGGCCGGCCGCCCTGGCCTCCTTGCCGCGGCGCAGCCCATCTGGCCCCAAGCCCTCCCCAGCTGGGTCGCCTGAGGCCTCGGCCGCCTGGGGACCCTCACAACACCCCAGGAGCCGGAGACCAGGGCTGGAGCGACAGCACTCATACTACCCATGCCAGCACCTGGGCTGGCTGCTGGGTTCATGCTGATGGGTCAGAAGCCACCCTGCCCTGCAGGACCTCACGTTCCAGAGAGAACCCTCCCCAAAATATCCACCCAGTGTGGCAGGAGAGACAGCCACGGGATTAGAGGATGGCTTTCTGGAGCCAGCCACCCTGGGCTCAAATCCCCAAGTAGTGTGACCCTAAGCAACTTACTGAACCTTTCCCCCATCTGAAAAATGGAGGTGATCATAGAACCTGCCTCAGAGGGTGGTGTTGAGGGTTAAATGGTTCAATAAAGAAAAATACATGGAGTTGGGCTTCCCTAGTGGCGCAGTGGTTGAGAGTCCGCCTGCCGATGCGGGGAACACGGGTTCGTGCCCCGGTCCGGGAAGATCCCATATGCTGCGGAGTGGCTGGGCCCGTGAGCCATGCCCGCTGGGCCTGCACGTCTGGAGCCTGTGCTCCGCAGCGGGAGAGGCTACAGCGGTGAGAGGCCCGCGTAATGCAAAAAAAAAAAAAAAAAAAATACATGGAGTTAGCACTCAATAACTATCAGCTGTTGTTATTACTGCAGGTGGCAAGTGCAGCAAGAGAGAGCTGGAGCCCAGGGTAAGGGGCCTAACCCAGCCTGGGGTGGGGGCGTGGGGATGGGCATGGGTGGCTTCCCAGAGGAGGCCATGCTGGTTGGAATCTTAGGAAGTAGCAGTTAGCCAGGAAGCAAAAGGGAAGAGGGTCCAGCAGGAGCAAAGACAGCAAGGTGAAAACTAGCAAAGGGGAGAGTGGGTGTGGGGGATGGGGGACTTATGAAGCCCCTCAGTGTTGCTAGAGAGTACAGAAGAGCTTGGCTTTTAGTCTTAAGGGCACTAAGACAGGAGCCACCGAGGAGTCTGAACAGAGGCATGACATGTCCCTTGTTTTCTTAGACATCACTCTGGCTGCCATACATTCAATGGCTTGGAGGGGCCAGTGGTCCTTTTGAGAGATGGTGAGGCCTGAACAAAGGGAGATGCAAGGTCAATGGAAGGTGGGGACCGATTCATGGCTGTTAAGGAAGTAGACATGGCAGGATGGTGACCTGTGGACCGATGTGGCTAGACAGGGCAGAGTTAAGGATGGCCATGGACACTCAAGCAGTTGCTTTGGGCACTGGGAGGGCATCAGGGCCAGAAGAGGGGCAGGTCTGGGGTTGGGGAGGAAGGTGATGGGCTGTGAGTGTGGAACAAGGGCGCAGGAGGTACTGCTCAGCTTGAGAACATTTGACTTGGGAGCCAAGACACCTGGGCTGGAGAGACCAGCGTGGGAGACACCAGTGCCTGGATGGTAACAAAGAGGCAGCGGGGGGTAAGGACCCTCACCAGGCCACATCCTCCTGCACAGAGAAGAGGACTTTTGCTTCATGATTGAATTCTAAGCTTTGTTTCCCTGGGACCAAGTAGAATCTGACCAAAAGAAATACAGAATTTTGACCCAAATTCTATGTGTGCCGTTATCTCTTCCTGAGGTTATGGGGTTTGGGAAGGGCAAGAGAGTCCAAGGAGACAGCATGTAGTGCGGAGCTGTCCCAGCTCTGTCATATAGCAGCTGTGAGGTCTTAGGCAAGTCTCCTTGCCAGCTGGGTTTCCTCCTAGCTACCTCCCTTGCAGGGTTATTGTGAGAATTAAACAGGTTTCTGGACACAAAGCTCCCGAAGTGGCCTCTGGCCATCCTTGTTAAACATGCAAATTCCAGGAACTTCTCTAAAACCCAGGAATATGAGTTTCCATGGGGGAGGGGGGGTGGGTCTGGGAATCGGCAGGCAAAACTGGCCCATCATTGGATCAAAGCTTCTAACTACCACCCCGGGACTTCCTTGGCAATGGTCCCTCCATAGGGCAGTCCACCCCTAACACTTGCGGCCTGGGACAAGAGCTCAAATGGCAGGCCACCTGCCAGGTTCCTCCTTCTCTCCCCACCTGCTTTCTGCCTTCTGCAAGAGTCCTTGTGTTCAGACCTGGGGACTCAGCCCCATGTCCAAGCTCGCAGGGGCACCTCCCCTCCACCCCCACAAGCAGGTTCCTTGTCCACCCCTCAGGCCTAGGGTTGCATACACCTGCAGCACAGTCCACTGGGAGGACAGACCCAGGTCCTGGGAGTGGGCTCAGGATGCTTCGGGCAGGGAATTCCAGATCCCAGGTGGGCATGTCCCCTTGGCCCCAAGTACACCTCACCTTGCAGGGAGGAGTGGGGCTGGAGGAAGGCAGAGGGGAGCCCTATATAACAGAGTTCAGAGCAGAGGCCCAGCTGCCCAGGTCTGCGGGCTTCCCTGCCTCAGTTTCTATCAGCCTTTCCCACCAAGGCCCTCTGGCCAGCCCAGTGGTTCCCAACAGCCAGATCATGGAGGCTACAGTCATTTGTCCATCTGCCTGCTCCCTGCCCAGCTGAGGTCACCTCAGACTTTGCTTCCAGCCTCTGCTGACCCTGAGAAGTATGGGGTTCTGAGGCCTCCCACATAGCTACCTTGTGGGCCATCACAGCCTGTACGTGACCAGTCCCGGGCTTGTCATGGGAGGTTCTATTATTGTTCTCCCTTATTTAAAAAAAATTTTTTTTTAAATTTTTATTTATTTGGCTGCATCGGGCTTTAGTTGTGGCACAAGGGATCTCCGTTGTGGCTTGTGGGATCTTTTCAAGTTGCGGTGTGTGGGCTCTTCATTGTGGTGTGCACGCTCCTCTAGTCGTGGCACATGGGCTGTAAAGCGCACAGCCTCAGTAGTTATGGTGCGCAGGCTTAGTTGCCCTGCAGCATGTGGGATCTTAGTTCCCCAACCAGGGATGAAACCCTAGTCCCTTGCATTGGAAGGTGGATGCTTAACCACTGGACCACCAGCGAAGTCCCTGTTCTCCTTTAAAAATGAGGAAACAGAGGCTCAGAGAAGGCAAAGGAGCAACTAGTATTATAGAGCACCTACTGAATACCAAGCATGAGGTAGGTGTTTTAAAGACATGACCACCCAGTACGCCTGTCAGAATTATCCCCAATTTATAGGAGAGGACACTGTGGCTCGGGAAAAAGAGGTAACCAGCCCAGGGTCATCCAGTTGGTAGGAGGCAGAGTAAGAATTCAGACTCAAACTGGTCAGACCCCCGAGCCCAGACCCCAGGGATACATAGTAGGCCTTCAGGAAGTCTTGCCAAGAGGAGCTAAGGTTGATTGGAAACCTGGGCCTGCAGTCTCCTGTGAGGGCCATGGAATGTGAGGAATGTCCACCCCCAGGTCCAGGCCCTGGGCAAAGTGACCTTTGGGGAGATAAAGTCGAATTCCAGTACTCAGGAGACCAGCAGAAGCAGAGCTGGGAGAGCTGGGGTGGTACTGCCAGGGACCATGGCCAGCTGCAGCTGGGCACTGGCCCCCTGAGCCAGTAGTTACAACTGGGGCATGTGATGGGGGACACTGCTATACCCCTGCCCCTGCTGTTACCTCAGTTGGAATCTCCTTTCTCCTACTTTGCCAATGACACCTCAGTCACTATGCCTCTAACCCTGTCCCCAACTGTCACCTAAGCATTTCTACTTGGAGGGCCCTGGGGAATCTCAGCCATAACTGTCCATAACTAAACTCACTGTGCCCCTTGACTTCTTCCCACCATCCTCCCTGGGAATGCCACCTCCCTGCCCCAACTTGGTTGCTCAGATGTCAGGGTGCTAGCCTTGCCTCTCCCTTCTCCTCCTCACTCCATCCAAACTCAATCTCCTAACGTCTCTACACTCTCCTTACTGACTCTGGCCTCCAGTCTCAGACCCTCCAACCCATCTCCCTGTGGCAGTCAGTGCAGAGTTGCCAGATACAGAAAATAAAAATATAGGACTCTCAGTTAACTTAGAATTTCAGATAAACAATGAATAATCTTTTTAGTATAAGTATGTTGCAAATATCGCATGGGACCTATTTATACTAGAAACAAACTATTTGTTGCTTATCTGAAATTCTGAAATTTACCAGGCGTCTTGTATTTTACCTGGCAACCCTAAGCCAGCGTGTACTTCACCACTTAAAACTCTCCGGTTGTATCCTGGGGGCAGAGAATGGAGAAAACTCCCATGTTTGGAGCATTTTTTCCCCACTGGTCCTTCTCTGCCAACCTTCAGCTACCTTTCCATTTTCAGAAGTCACCTCCTCCAGGAAGCCTTCCAAAGAGTTGTAGACTGGGTTAGGGGCTGCTCTGTGCAATTAGAGGCCCCCATACTTCCCTTATCAGAGCCCTAAGTGCACTGCTGTCTCCCATCAGTAAGAGGTCCATGAGACCAGCACCTTGTCCTTTTGTTCACGGTGTTCCCCAGCCCCTAGCACCATGTGTGGCCCCAAGAATAACTGCTGTGGAACCCTGGCTAAGCCCACTGCCTTCTCTGGGCCTCAGTCTCTCTAGCCAGATGAGACAAGTTCCTCTAAAACGGCCTGTGAGGCTCCTCCCAGCTCTGATGCCTGCCCATTTCAGCCACCCTGCACTTTGACCCTGGAGATCATGGGCAGGGGTAGCATAGGGGGCAACTCTGAACTCAGCTGGGAAGACCTGAAGACCAGCCCCAGCTCTGCCTGTTTGCCGCTTCAGGCAAGTTCCCCACCCTCTCACAGCCTGACTTTTCTCCTCTACCAGGTTCTATGGAGGAGGGCGGGTGGAGATCACGCCGCCTGCCTGTAGGGTTGTTAGGAGGTTGAAGTCAGAGAGGTCAGAGAGGTAAGGCCTGCAGCACAGAGCCAAAGCCGGCACTTTGGAGGCCCTCAAAGAACACCAGGTTCCTGCCTGCTCTTCCCATTCAACTGGAAGGCCTAAATGCCCAGGAGGGACTCAGGCAGTGGGGGCCGCAGGAGCTCCAGAGAGAGGAGGGAGGGAGAAGCTGAGCTGGGAGCATTCAGGCAAGACTTTAAATCTGGTCTTCCATTTATTTATTTATTTATTTTTAAAGGGCCTGAGCATCTTCCCTGAAAGACTCAGAAATCAATCCAGCCCAGCAGAGGGGGACAAGCTGAAGTCATTCAATCTCCCACTCCTTTGTGGGTAGGGGGTAATTTTTCAGCCTAAGTGGAAGGCAGGGAACATGTGGGTGTAGGGGGAGCAGACTTGGGAGACCTGGGCCCAGGGAGACACCAAGGTGGGGGGCTTTTGCAGCCTTAGAGCTCCCACAGTCTCCTCTGGGCTCCCCAGGCCACCCCAAATAAACATGCAGCTTGAGGGAGAACAGGGTGCTCACTGGCTTCAAGACAAGCTCATCCCCCACCGTCATTCCAGTCCCCTTTTGAGCGGTGGACCCAAGAGGTGGGGAATTACTGGCAGGCCCCGGGGCCACCCAGCTCTAGAACCCACTCTTCTAGTGCTTGGACAGGGCCTTCCCAAGGACACTTTGGGGCAAGGAGGGGGACGCTCCCTTCCAGGACAGTCTGGGGTTCTGGGGGGAGAGACAGCAATGAGTAACTCAAGAGCTATGAGCCCCCATGAAATGAATTCTTGCCTCTGAACAGGAATCTGAAGACAAGGCTCTCTCATGCCACCTCCTTCTCCTCCATTTCCTGATCCCCGGCCCATCTCTCCCAGCCTCTGCTGAACTAGCTTCCTGTGGCCCATCAGTCAGGCCTGATCTGATCTCAAGACCAAAGAGGCAAGAGGAGGCAGGGAGGGAGGAAGAAAGGAAGGGAAGGAGGGAGTTGGTCTCCAGGGAACCCCGGTCAGCACAGCTCACCATTGCCACCACGGTCTCCTAGGGCTCCAACCACCCAACATGGCAGAACCTATTGTACAGGGGAGCAAACTCAGCCTCCAAGAGCCTCCACATTGTGACAGACACGCAGCTGATAAGGAGCCAGCCTTCATCCTAGGTTTCCAAGGTGAAACCCAGGTGCTTCAACTGACCCCAAGGAAGACGAGAGGCTCCCACATCCTGAGGCTGTGAGGCTTAGGTCTTTCGGGTCTGAAGCCAGTCTGAGCAGGCAGGAGGGCCGGACTGGCCAGTCCCTGTCCCAAACAGGCTCAGTGACCTGAGGCAAGTTACTTCACATTTTGGAAGATCCCTTTGTCCAGTTAAAATCTGTCCTGGAGTGACCTTTGCCCTCAAGGGAAAGGGGATAGGTTCCTGGGCTTTGGAACTGGACTTGATTTCAAATCCTGGTTCTGCTCTTTCCTAGTTGAGTGGCCAGGGACAAGTCACTGCCCATCCCTGTGAGATGGGGTGATGAGACCATTACATGGGGTTTTTGGAACATCGGGAGAGCACGGTGCTCAGCACCTTTGAGGGCTCCACAGCTGGTGGGCGAGGGGTGGAGAGAACCCAGTGAGAAACCCTAGTGGCTGTGATCTGTGGGACCCAGGCCTACCAAGTTCCCACCTCCTTGCTATGGGACCAGGCAAGTGGCTTTCCCTCCACAAGAGGCCAAAGCGCTCTTGGACCTGGGAGGGCAGACTAGAGACTCATTTGTCTGACCTTTCACGCTCTTGGACCCTCAGAGAACCTAACGCAGTCCTGGCCAGTGCACATCCATCCTGCTCTGTTCTTCCCCATGCTGGCCCAGGCTCTAGTCCCACCCTACCCCCAGAACAAAAGGGACATTTGACATTCTTTGTCCTGTGCAGACTCATTCTCTGAGTGTAGGACCTACCAGGCCTTGCAGCTGGGACCTGCCGCCTCCCCACTTCCCCCAAGTAACCCCCCCCCCAAGTCCTGACCCAGCTCTCCCAAGAGTCTAGAAGAGAGGGAGGGAGGGAGGGAGGGTCCTTAAAGGAGCAGTCTGCTCTCAGAAAGTATTCCCCACCCCCACCATCAGAACTGGCAGGAAGGAAACCAAGTGGGGGAGGGGGACAGGAGAGGTGTCCAAGGAGATTACTGGCATGTGACTTGTTTGGGATTGGAGAGGGGCCTAAACTGGGGCTAAAACTTACTCTTCTCCTGGCTCCCACCCAAGGGCTCTTTCCATTAAACAGTTTTTTTAGTATCTTTTAAAGGAAATGGTCCCAACCCTGCCTTGATTTGCTGTGTGACCTTGGGTGAGTTCCTTTCCCTCTCTGGGCCTTGGTCTCCCTTGTATAAAAGAAGAGAAGGAACTGGAGGATCTCTCACATGAGAGATTTCCTTAGCCAGACCCTGGCCAGGTGCTGGAATACCAGAGTCAAGTCATGCCCCCAGAATCTAGTCCTAGGATTCCACCGGAAAGAGTCACAAACTGACTTTTAAGGTAAAAGCAATATGTTTCCATGAAAGTAGGACCACCCCACCCCCATCCCCACTGCCAAATGGTAGAGGAGAACTAACCTCCCTTCCCTCAAACTGATACAGTCCTGTAAAGACCTCCAAAGTTACCCCTGCCCCTTCATCTATCAATAGGCTTGAGAGACAAACGAACCGAATAGTGTTCTCCCTTTACAGAAAATAAGGCACACAGAGGACAGGCCCCGACCCGCCCTGGGAGCTGGTGTCTGGAAGTGATGCCTGAGCACGGAGCCCAGTGGGGAGAGATGGGCGATGGATATTCTGGCCGAGGGACCCAATGAGCAAGGGAGAGGCACTGACACAACTTGCTGCGGTTCCTTTGGCTGGAGCTTGGGGTTTGCCGGAGGAGAGCAGAAAGAGAAGGCTGGAGGGTCTTGGCTGCCTGGCTTAGGAGTTTGTCCTCTGGGTGCTGAGAAGCTAAGGGGGGATTTTATGCCAGGCGGTGTTTGCTCACCACTGCTGTAGTGAAGGGAATGAATGGTGGGGGCCCAGACAGAGACCAAGGGACAGCTGCACACACAGGTACCTTCTGACAAAGGGGCCCGAGGAGACTCAACACGCCATGGGGGAGGAGGAATGGAGCAATTCCTCCCGGGAAAGAGGGGAAGTGAGTGGGGAGATGAAGCAGGGGAGAGGAAATGAAAGATTAAGCGCATAAAGGCCATAAAGCTCAGAAACGTCCAGGCTGGATGGATTCCCGGTTTATAGATACATTTATGTTCTAGGATGCCCAGCCAGGCCTGATACCCCTGCAAGAGCAGCCACTCAGGGAGGCAAGGGGACACGGGGCGGGAGGAGAGCCCTCATGCCGCTGTGCTCCCCTCTTGTCCCCTCCCCTTCACCTACCTCCTGCTCCTCCAGGCTGGCTGACAGCCCAGCTGGAAGCAATTGTGGGAGCCTCCAGCCTGGAGAGCTGCATCCCACAAAGGGCCCTGGGAAATAGCAGCCCGCACCCCAGACAGCCTGCAGCCCCCTCCCCCCTACAGCCCCCTGCCCGGAAATTTAAAACAACTGCTCTACACAGTCTTAAATCCTCCAGGAAGGAGCTGGAGTTGGCAGGAGGGAAGCATGAGGCTGGCCAGGGCCCTGCCTGGAACTCCCTCTCTCTCTACTCCCACCCTGAATTCCCCCAGAAGACTACCTTCCACCTGCCCCCACCCCCAAAGTCTTGCCATGGGCTTCCCAGGTCCCGGGCTTCCTATGCTGGTGTTCATTGCAGGGTACCGCAGCTGCAGCCTGTTGGAATCACCAAGTAGGCTGTGAGCACCCAGAGAACAGAATGGTCCTGAGCCTGCTTGTCCCCAGCATCGGGTGTACCACAGAGCGAATGCACAGTGTATACATGCAGAATGAACAGATGAAGCCACCATGTGACCTTGAGCCATTGCTTGGCTCTTTGGGACTCAATTTCCTCATCTATCAGATGGGCATGATAACTTTTTAACCCAGTCTACTTTCCAGAGTTGTGAGAGTTAAGTGAGAATCTTTAGGCAAGATCTTATGAACCGCGAAGCTGATGAGTCACAATGATTCAATTCTTGCCTTCCTGGCCTCAATTTGCTCATCTGTAAAATGCGGGCCTGAGTCAAGTGCTAGCTAGGGTCTCTCCCAGCTTTGATATGATATTCTGAGACTTTTGCCAGTGATGAGGATGCCCAAACTTTCTTAGGTTCCTTAAATGTCAGCTGGGTGGTAGGGGAAGGGAAGAGGGTGAGGTGACAGGGAAAGAGCGCTGCCTAGGGTTTAGAAGGGCACTATTTTAGTTCCAGCTTGGCCCCTGACTTGCTGTATGATCTTTTCTGGGCCTTAGTTTACTTCTCTGTAAAATGGGTGTGAGTGGACACAGGATGCCTGAAGTGACCTCTAGCACTCAAGTTCTATGATGACAGGACATTATCCAGAGGACAGTGGGGAGCTACTGATGGGCTTTGAGCAGGACAGTGGCATATACTAAGAGTCGTATTTCAGAGCACTCACTCTGGCAGTGGTATGGTTTATGCGTAGAAGGGTAAGGAGTCTGGAGTCTGAAGACCTGGACGGGGGCTACTGCCTTTGCACAGGCAGCAGAAGATAGCAGCCTCCGTGCCTTTCCTCATGCCATGCCCCAGGCCTGGGCTGCCCCGCCTCTTCCCAATATCTCCAGCTTTTTAAAACTCACCCATCTTTAAGACACAGTTCAAGGACCACCTTGTCTACGAGGGCTTCTCAGATTATCTCTGATGCAGTTACTGAACTCCTCCTCTGCCATCCAGCTTCCTAGCTTTGCGTACCTTCATCATGGGATGAGTTTGAATTATTGGTGTGTGTGCGTTTGAGTACATGCATGTGTGTGCACTCTTGCCTGGGCTGTGAGCTCCTGAGGTCAGGGTGGGTGCCCCGTCCCTTCCCATATCATTTCCAGCACCCATCACATGGCTTGGCCCAGAGGAGGTGCTCAGTACATGCAGAGGACTGAGGATGCCAGAACATCCTACTCCTTGAGTCCACCTACAGGGTAGGAGACTGGGCTTCAGCCCCAGCTTAACTGCTAACAGCCCTGTGACCATGGGCCAGTCACTTCTCTTCTCTGGATAAAGGTCCCTTTTGGCCACATGGGAATTATCTCCATTGTTCATTCTCAAGTCAGGACTCTGAAGGGAGGGACCGTCCTTGGGCTTCTTCCCTGGCACCTCTCCTCACTCAGCATTTCCCTTTCTGTGCCCTGGATTACAGTGAGCTGTTACAAGTATGACTCCCACTGGAACGTGAGCTCACTGAGAACCTCACCCCTGGGTCCTGCACAGTGCTCTCTGCTCGCTCAGGGGGTGCTCAACAAGTCTGTATAAATGTCCACTCCTTGGTCCCAAGAGAGGGTTCATAGTAGGATCTCCATAAACAGTGATGTGAGATCAAACGTGCACCTTTGCAGGAGGCCAGGAGCCTTCATTGCCCAAGCCCCGCCGCAGCCCTGCCTCTGTCCAGCCACCCTCCTGCCCAGCCGTCCACCGGAGAGGTGTGGGGAAAGGGTGCTGTCAGGAGATGGATCTTCAGCCAGCCCTGCTCTGTCCCAGGCAAGCCCTGCTCGAAACTCAGCCAGAAACCCCCTCCCACTCCCCCACCCCCACGGGCTGGGACAGACCTCAGCCAGCAGGCCTCCCAGCTTTGATCAATACAGGGCAAGCAGCCAAGACGGCTGCAGGCTCCATCCTCCCAGGAGGCCCCAAGCTCAGCCGGGGTCACATGGGGGAGGGGGCTGCAGCCTGGCTCAGGGACTCCGGGGGGTGGGGCGGGGCAGGGCAGGGGAGAGCAGGAAAGGCAGGCATCACTCACAGAATCATTCATTCCTTCACCCACTCACTCCTCTGCCCACATACGTTCAGTCCGCAAATATTTAGTGAGCATCAACTATGCACCAGGCACTGTCGTCGGCACATGGGGACACTGTGAGGACAAGACAGCAGCTTTTGTGGAAATGAATGTTCTAGTGGGGAAGAGTGACAACAGATGAATGAACAAAAATAAGAGGTAGTTTCAAAAGGTGATAAAAATAAAATAGGGTAGGGTGACAGATCGGGGCAGCATTGCCCATGTTGGCCAGGGAGGATGCTTAGCTGAAACTGGAGTGCTGATGAGATGCCCACCAGATGGCTCAGATCAGACTCCCGAAAGCAGTTGCTGAGATGGAGATTTGCCTGCAGGCAGCTTTTTGGGTTGCTCAAGGCTGGACACGTATGGGCCAGGGAGGGAGGCAGTGCAGAGTTAAGGGAGAAGCTGGGCTACGCTGCAGTCACAGCAAAGGCCTCTGCTCAACCCATGGATCAAGGAGCAAGGATAGCCTTTAAGAGTTGTCCCAGGGCTTCCCTGGTGGCGCAGTGGTTGAGAATCTGCCTGCTGATGCAGGGGACATGGGTTCGAGCCCTGGTCTGGGAAGATCCCACATGCTGCGGAGCAACTAGGCCCGTGAGCCACAACTACTGAGCCTGCGCGTCTGGAGCCTGTGCTCCGCAACAAGAGAGGCCGCGATAGTGAGAGGCCCGCGCACCGTGATGAAGAGTGGCCCCCGCTTGCCACAACTAGAGAAAGCCCTCACACAGAAATGAAGACCCAACACAGCCATAAATAAATAAATAAATAAATAAAATAAATAAAACGAAAGTCTTAAAAAAAAAAAAAAAAAAAAGAGTTGTCCCAGCTCCAGGCAACCAGGATGGGCCTTTGTACCCTCACACCGACCAGCCATTGGGTAGCTGCCCCCAGGAAGGGGCAAGACTTTGAGCAAGCCAGTTGTCTTAGCAGAGAGCCATTACCAGAGTTTCAACTGACAGCTGCTGCCAGCAACACTCTCAGCAGCCGGGGGAATTAGGACCTCAGCCCCGAAGGGAGACGTGGGGGGCACACCTCAGTATCCACTAGGCGGGCCAAGATCTGGAGGAAGAACATTCCAGACAGAGGGCACAAGTGCAAACTCCCTGAAGTGGAAGCGAGCTTAGCCTGACTGAGGCACAGAAAGAAGTCCAGCGTGGCCAGAGTGTGCCTGAGTGAAGGGGGCGTCACAGGACAGCAGTCAGAGAGGCAGGCAAAGGCCAGTCCAGAAGGGCCTTGTGAACCGTGGGACTTTATCCTAAGTGTAAAGCGTCACCCCGGGAGGGCTTTAAGAAGAGAGCGATCTGATAATTACCTATTAACACTACCCAGGCTTCTGGGTGGAGAAGGGGAGGGCAGGGAGGTGGGCGGGGAGAGCAGTTGGGAAGCTGTGGGAGGGTCCAGGTGAGAGCCGCTGGTGGTTTAACTATGATGGGCAGGAGTAAGCTACCCGCCAGGACTGGGCAGTGCTGGGAAACTTCCAGAAACCTCTGGGGGGCGGGGAGGTTCTGAGCAACAGAAGTGTTGCAACTCAGAAGTGTTGCTATTGGCACAAGATAAAGCCACTACTCATCCATTCGTTTATCTAAAATATGTATTGATTGGGCATCTGCTCTTTGCCGGGGACTGTGCTAGGAGCTGGGATTACAGCAGTGAAAAGTACAGCCATGGTTCTGACCTCACGATGCTTATCGTCTGTGGGCGGGGGAGATGAGTAGAAGCCAAACAAGGAACTAATTGCTGTTGGGATCGGTGCTCTGAAGAAAAATCTGGATTTCCTCCTGTAAGCAATGGGGAGACACTGATGAACACTGATGCTTTAAACTTTTTTATGTTTTGTGGGGTTTTTTTTAGTCTACTTAAAAACAGTAGATTGTCCAAATCTTAATGCACTTCTTAATGAATTATAACCACCACTCAGATCAAGATTCAGAACATTTCCAGTGCCCAGAAGGCTCTTTCATGTGCCTCCCAGCCATATCACCTACAGAATAACCACTATTTTGATCTCTGTCACTACATATTCATTTTGTCCGTTTTGGAACTCCATATAAATGGAATCATATAGTATGTACTTGTTTGTGCCTGGCTTCTTTTGCCCAGCATCATGTCCAAGGGTTTCATAAGTGTTGCTACATGTAGCAATTGCCTGTTCTTTCTCATGGCTATATAATATTTCACTCTCTCTATATGTACATATATATATACACACACACTATATTTTATTTATCTATTCTACTGTTAATAGACATTTGGGTCATTTCCAGTTTTTGGTTATTATAAATAATGCTATGAATATTCTTTTTTTAAAAATAAATTTATTTCTGGCTGCGGTGGGTCTTTGTTACTGCGCGCGGGCTTTCTCTAGTTGCGGTGAGCGGGGGCTACTCTTTGTTGTGGTGCATGGGCTTCTCATTGCGGTAGCTTCTCTTGTTGCGGAGCACGAGCTCTAGGTGCGCGAACTTCAGGAGTTGTGGTACTCAGGCTCAGTAGTTGTGGCGCAAGATTAGTTGCTCCGAGGCATGTGGGATCTACCCAGACCAGGGCTCCAACCCGTGTCCCTTGCATTGGCAGGCAGATTCTTAACCACTGCGCCACCAGGGAAGTCCTAGCACCAGTTTCTTTTTTTTAATACCCCTTTTCTTCTAATGAATTGTCATGGCCCTTTTGTCATAAATCAAGTGTTCATGTATGTATAAGCCTATTTCTGAGTTCTCTGTTCTGTATCATTGGTCTGCTTGTCTACTCTGTGCCAATACTATATTGTGTTAATTATTAAAGTTTTATAATGAGTTTTTAAGTTCTCAAGTTTTGTTCTTCTCCAAAATTGCACTGTCTGTTTAGGTTCTTTGCATTTTCATATAAATTTTAGAATCAGTGTTAAATTTTGAAAACCTGTTAAATTTTTTATTGGAATTACATTGAATCTACAGGTCAGTCTGAGAAGAATCAGCACCTTAACAATACTGAAATCCCCAGCTATTCACCTGACAACTCTATTCCTTTAAACTCCATCTGACCCTCGGGCCAACTTAGATGCAGCTCCTTGTGAACTTTCATTGTACTTTCTATACATTTAGGTATACTGATATTGTGTATAAACTTAGTAGACTGCATAGTAAACTGATTAGATGTCTGTATCTTCCTTAAGAGGTGATCCCTTTTTTTTTTTGGCCGTACAACATGACTTGTGGGATCATAGTTCCCTGACCAGGGATTGAACCCAGGCCCTCAGCGGTGAGAGCATGGAGTCCTAACCACTGGACCACCACAGAATTCCCCAAGAGGTGATCTCTTGGACTACCAAGTCATCTTTGTATCCTAATACTTAGTAAAATACATAATATATGGTAAGTGTTTAATATAAGGTTAAACACCTTATATTGAATGAATGAATGAATGAATGAATGGATAGAATCCAAGTCACTTTACATCTCAGAGGTTGTCACTTTAATCTCTGCCATTGCCCTCACTCCTAATTCTGCAATCTGACCAGTTCATCAAAGTAAGGAATGAAGCTGGAGACAGAGCAGGTGGACAGCTCAACCGTTCAATGCCACAGCTAAGGACAGAACTCAAACTGTATACCCTACTGTCACTGAGTTAGTGAGAGCAACTCCATATATGGACCTCATATTAAAAATGGGGTGATTCCTGGCACGTTCCATGGCAGTTCTTAGCAATAAAGCTGCTTATCATTGATATGAGAATTATTCCTATTTGAATGCCTCATAGGAATAGGAATGAAACATTCACTGTCCCCTTGCTGTAGTCCTATCACCACAATAAAAGAAAAAAAAGTACTAAGTCTTCCAATCTATGAACATGGTATATCCCTCCACTTATTTAGGTCTGCTTTTACTTTCTGAAGCACTAATTTAAAGTTTCAGAGTAAAGGTTTTACACATATTTTATTACACTTATTCTTAGGTATTTGATGCTTTTTTATGTTATTATAAATTATATTTTCAAATTTCATTTTCTAATTGTTGCTACTGTGGAAAAATATAATTATTTTTGTATATTGTTCTGTATCTAGAAACTTTGCTAAATTTTTTTTATAAATTTATAAATTTATTTATTTATTTACTTATTTATGGCTGCCTTGGGTCTTCATTGTTGCGTGTGGGCTTTCTCTAGTTGCGTTGAGTGGGGGTTACTCTTCGTTGCAGTACGCAGGCTTCTCATTGCAGTGGCTTTTCTTGTGGAGCATGGGCTCTAGGCCTACAGGCTTCAGAAGTTGTGGTGCATGGGCTCAGTAGTTGTGGTGCGCGGGCTTAGTTGCTCTGTGGCATGTGGGATCTCCCTGGACCAGGAATCGAACACATGTCCCCTGCATTGGCAGGCTGATTCTTAACCACTGTGCCACCAGGGAAGACCTCCCTTTTGGTGTTTTTTTTAAATGCTTATTGAATTCACTGAAATACAAAAAGTACCTTAAGAAGCTAACTCCCCAGGGTGAAGCAAAGTCCGTGTGAGTAGCTGGGCAGAAGACTTAGCAACACCCAGGCCTCCCAGGGATGGTTTCTAACTCCCAGGGATGCACATGTGAAGCCACTAGCAGGAATGCAGAAACCTCCCTTTTTACATGGATCTCTGAAAAGGAGAGGATAACTTGCTTAGCAAATGGACTATTCTTCTAGAAACACTAGGGCAGGGTGGTGGCCACATATCTTACTCTGCCCGTTCAGCTTTCATTCCCCTTCTTTGGTGGCAAAGCCTGCTTTTCCTTTTGGAGGAACTCGCTCCACCTTCCTCTTGGTTTTGATGAGGCTGACCTCACGCTGCCTGGCTGATCAGAGCATTCTGTGGCCTTTGAGCACAGGGTTGGGGGCCTGAGGTGGTCACTTGATCCACAAGAGACCAATGAGAGGAAAATCTGGGATTCTTGGCAGAGCTACCAGAAGGGAATGCTGCTTTTTTGTGGGACTTACCAAGCTGGAACCATCAATGGCCATCCTGGAGGCTTTTTAGGGAGAGCCTGTCTGAGAATGAAGCTGACACCAAAGGAAGCAAAGCCAAGAGTTAGAAACACATGCTAATGGTGGTGTTTGAGGGCCTGGACCCAGCCAAGACTGCTGCCAGAGACACCCCTGGGCTTTTCAGCTACATGAGCCAAAAAATTCCCTGCTTTGGTTAAGCCACTTCGAGTTAGGTTGCTGTCAAATCCAGATTAAGTCACTAGGTGTGGGAATCTTTTTATTTCTCAAAAGTCACATTAGGAAAAAGCAATTAAACTGGTGATACTGGGGGTCACCACAGAGAGTCCCTGGGTGCCTGTGGGACAGGGCTGGGCAGAAGATTTACTTTCTTCATATCTGTCCAGTTTTATGCCTTTAATTTTTTGACAATTAGAATGTATTTTCTGTTTATCTTTGTTTTTGTTTTTTGGCCATGTTGCACAGGTTGTGGGATCTTAGTTCCCTGACCAGGGATCGAACTCGGGACCCCAGCAGTGGAAGCATGGAGTCCTAACCACTGGACTGCCAGGGAATTCCCTGTATTTTCTGTTTAAAAAATTCAATTGTTTACATTCAAGCCATATAGCTTGTTGTTGAAAGAACAACAGTAACAGTTTACTCACTTACCTAAACACATTTCCTTATTTCCAAGTTATATTATGCCATTTTAGAAAATTTGAAAATACCAAAATATTGTAAAGAAGAAGAATCAAAGCATCTGTAACTCTGCTATGGTTGGCATTTTAAGATATTTCTTTTTAGTCTTTAATTACTTTTCATGTTTTGTTGTTATTCAGTATTATTTAATCCCTATAGCAACCCCATGAGATAAGAACCACAAGTGCCCCATTTTGCAGAGGATAAAACTGACCCTTAGAGAGGATAAGTGACTTGCTCACTTATTCAGAGCTACTAACTGGTGGATACATAACACACAGACACACACCTCACACACATAATTTGAGGAAAAAATTGTCTCATACTATATAAGTAGTTTAGATTTTATGTTTTTCACTTAAAGTTATATTATAAACGTTCCCCATGACATTGACTGTTTCTTTAAAACATGATTGTTAATGGCTGCAAAATATTCTCTGATATGGCTGAAGCATTATTACTTTTATCTCACCATAACCTCTGGCTATTACAACTGTTTCAATGTTTCTTTCTTATTCATTTTGTTGTGGTAAACTCTCTAGTATGTGAAAGCTGGTTTCTCTGGTTATCTGTTCAAGTTAATCCCCAGAAGCAGACTTACTGGGTCAAGGAACAGGAATTGTCTGCCACCCTGCTCTCCAGAAGGGCTGTTCCCAGGGACAGTCCCAGCAGCAGCCATGAGCGTGTCCTGGCCACCACATCCTCACTAGCATGAGTCACTATTTTACTCACCTGCCCACCCCCCCCATTTCCATGACATAACAAGTGTCCACCTTTGCACTTACCCTTCTTGTGTAGAATGTGAAAGGTCTCAGATACCAACAGGACAGCAGGCTTCAGAATTTCCTATTACTTTTGTCTTTATCACCTGCAGTTTGGTCACAGGTCCTCACTCCAAGCCTCTCCTCTAGGTTGGAAAGAGAAGACTCTCTCTTGGTTAAGAAAATCCAAACATAATTAAACAAATGGAAGAAGTAGTTGGGAATATACAAGACCATGAAGAGAGCAAGTTGCTAGCAAAGTGTGTGCTCAGGAATAAACACATCTAAATTACATTCCAGATAGAATCAAGCTTTTAACATAGGGACTTCCCTGGTGGTGCAGTAGATGAGACTCCACGCTCCCAATGCAGGGGGCCTGGGTTTGATCCCTGGTCAGGGAACTAGATCCCACATGCATGCCGCAACTAAGAGTTCACATGCCACAACTAAGGAGCCCATGTGCTGTAAATAAGGAGCTGGCGAGCTGCAACTAAGGAGGCTGCAAGCCACAACTAAGGAGCCCGCCTGCCACAACTAAGACCTGGTGCAACCAAATAAATAAATAAATAAATATTAAAAAAATATATTTTAACATAAATGATGAAATTGAAAAAGTGCTAGAGGAAAACACGGATGAATTATTTCATAACCTAGGGAGGGCAAAGACTTTCAGGCATGACACTAACCTAGAACTTGTTAGAGAAAAATATAATAAATTTGAGAACATAAAAATATTAGGGCTTCCCTGGTGGCGCAGTGGTTGAGAGTCCGCCTGTCGATGCAGGGGACATGGGTTCGTGCCCCGGTCCGGGAAGATCCCACGTGCTGCAGAGCGGCTGGGCCCGTGAGCCATGGCCGCTGAGCCTGCACGTTCGGAGCCTGTGCTCTGCAACGGGAGAGGCCACAACAGTGAGAGGCCCGCGTACCACAAAAAAAAAAAAAAAATTAAAATTTCCATGTGGCAAAAACTCTGTAAACAAAGTCAAAAGACAATATACATTATATATATAATATATATATGCACTATTATAACTTATTTGTAAACAAAAGTCTCATTTCATTAAAATATAAATAATTTTAATAATTTAATGACTAACAGACATAAAAGTAAATAAAGGATATGAACAAGCTGTTTGCATAAAAACAAAAACAAATGGTTAATAAACACAGTAGAAAGATGAGCCCCTTACTTATAATTCAATTAATTAATGCAAATTGAAACAATGAGATACCAGATTGTCAAGATGGTCAATGAGATCCCAATGAGATATCAGATCCGTCAAGATGAAAAAGATGGCTAGAATGTTGACAAGGAGGAAAGCTAACTGGAACGTTCATACATACTTAGCGACTATATAAATGGGCATAGTAATTTTGGAGGGTAATTTGTTCTCCTATGCTATGCAATACTATGAAGCTGTTAAAAAGAATGAGATGTCCCTATATGTAATATGAAAAGATGTCTAGGATATATTGCTAAGAGAAGAAAGCAAGCTACAGAATAGTATATATAACATGAATTCATTTGTTAGAAATAGAAAGGATATATACATAATTTGTGTTTAGAGGTATATAGAAATATTTGGCAGGATACACAAGAAACTTCTACCTATTAGCTGTTAACGGTTAACTGAGGGGGTTTAGGTGGGAGGAAAGGACAATGAGGGCTTTTACTTTTTACTTTTTCTGTACTATTTGAACTATTTTTTACATCACACATATGTTTTATTTAAAGTATGTAAAACATGCATACAGGAATATTATTTCCCAAATTAAATCCTCAGTGGCTTCCTTCTTCCTGTAGAATCAAGTACGACCCTCCTAGCTAACTCCCACCATTACTCTTCACCGTGTCCCCTACGCACCATGCTGCTTTACACCTCTGTGATTTTGCTATGCTGATTGCTTGTCTCCCATTCCCTGTTCCCCTGTCATCTGCCTGGAAACTCCTCCTCATCCTTTAAGACCCACCCAAGCACTTCCTCCTCTGGGCAGTCTTTCCAGATTTCCCATAATAAAATACTCACTTCCTTGTGATACATTACACATCCCTTTATTTTAGCTCTTATAATTTCCTATTAAACTTTATATTTGTGTCTGTCAGCTTTATTAGACACGGGTACCTAATATCTAAGCTTAGTTCACGTTTATAGACTGAAAAAATGAACACACCGCTTGGAGTGTCTCTGTTCCAAGACTCTTAAGTCTTTACTTGCTGTTCTCTCCCTGCCTTTCCGTCATGGTTCCCTAAAAGTAATACCTGGTCAGTGACCATCAGTACTATCTCTGCTGAAGAAAGCTGGATTAATGTATATGCAAAGCGCGTGCACACACACACACACACACACAGAAATTCATATGTTTTAATTACAGTGTGATTCCATCCTGTGCCCGTAAACTCATGAAGCCCCCCACCCAGGGCTGACACCTTGTTCTAAGCAGGCTCTCTCTCACCTGTGGTACATTAAGGACCCTCTTCCTTTTTTGCGGGGGGGACGGGTATGCAGGCCTCTCACTGTTGTGGCCTCTCCCATTGCGGAGCACAGGCTCTGGACGTGCAGGCTCAGCGGCCATGGCTCACGGGCCCAGCCGCTCCACGGCACATGGGATCTTCCCGGACCAGGGCACGAACCCGCGTCCCCTGCATCGGCAGGCGGACTCTCAACCACTGCGCCACCAGGGAAGCCCTAAGGACCCTCTTTTAGCCTGGGAGCACACCCAGCCAGGGCTGTTGATGAGTCATAGGTATGTCTTTGCTGTTCTCAGACAGGAGTATGGGTGAGAAAGGCAAGAGTGTGTGAACCCCTCCCTTTAGGAGTCCAAGTGCTCTCTTGGATTCAGGGAGGACAATGAATGGGGGGGGAGCACCCTCAGAAGACACGCCTCAGCCCTCCAACTTTACCAAGGGACATTTCAAGAAACACCACAGGAAAATGTTTTGTTATTTGCTCTGTGACAGTATTTGAGTTTGCTCTCTGTGATGTCACATGTTGCAACCATTAGCATTTTTTTAAATCTTAAGCAACAGAAATAGACAAACGTGAGCCTGAAAGGAGTCCACTGGTAGGCTATGATGTGGCACGCAGGTGGACCATCAGGCCTTGGAGAGGACACCGTGGGTATAGTTCTGGAGGTCCCGGCAGCAGGAGCCAGCAGACAGCCTTCCGAGGTGTGTATCAGACATCTCTCTGCCTGGCTCACATCCTCTCAGGTTCCCTTCTACTGCCACTGTGGTCTTCTCTGCAAGCGTTTTGACCCAATTTGCACTGACAGTGCTTCATCTCAAAATGAGATGCGCCAAAGCCTCTCACTTCCTGCCCCAAGCTTCTCTCAGGCTGCCACTTGTGGTGCCCGTGGGAACTTGCTGGGCATGCACTCAGGGGCCACCCAGGGATGCAGGGGTGAACATCTTTACCCAGTAGGGTCAGGAGTCAATGGACACTGGTGTTTCCCTCTACCCACCTTGCAGGCTGTTCTGAGACTCACATTCCACTCCTCAGAAGGTTCCAGTGGACTGGAGCATCCAGCATGATAACCTTTGGGTTAGATTTCTCTCCCCAGTTCCTCTCTCCCGCTCCTTGAAATCACTTCCCAAATATACTTCCTGCACAAAAGCCCTGCTCAGGCTCTAAGTTCAGGGGAGCCCAGACTATGACAAAACTTCATATTGGGGGATGGATGATTGATTACTTTGCTTGAGACAGGTCAAGGTTCAGATTCCAAAGAAAGCATTTAATTGTCCAGGCTTAGATCATGGTCCATCCTTTGATCAGAATGATGGCAGCCCCCTCAAGACTCTATCCAGTGGTGGAGGGATAGTTTCCCAAAGCCAATCAAGATGGTTATCAGAAGAAAGGCGAGAGATGACCTTTCGTAAGCTTGCCTACACTACTAGTATCTTGAGGCACCATGTACGTACTATGTCTAAACCGAGCTCTTAACAAATCTTGGAAACACCCACACAAACCTTCTTCTGGCATTACCTTCTCAGTACATGGTATCACCATCCTCCCAGATGCCCAAGCCTGAGCCCTGGGAGGTTGCTTCATCCCCTCTCTTGTCCACCACAGCCAGTTCATCACCCAGCCTGGTATCCAACTCTGCCTCCTTACTGTGTCTTGACTTTCTCCTGCTCTCCAACTATCTCACTGTCATTGCCCAATCACCTCTTCCCATCTGCATAAGACTTCCAACTGATCTCCCTACCCTAACACACACACACACACACACACACACACTCTCTCTCTCTCTCTCTTTCTATCTCTCTCCCTCCTGCAAATTGTTCTTACCTATTAGAGTGATTTTCCTACGATACAGATTTGAACACATCACTTTACTGCTAAAAACTCTTGGCCAGCTCCCCACTGCCCTCAGGATGAAGTCTTGGAAACCCCATGGCACAATCTTGTCATGACCTGGCCCTACTGGCCTCTCCGTTGTCAGCCCTTGCCATCCCTCCTTCCCATACAGCTTCCCCTGCAGCCACACTGAACTACAAGCCATTCTCTCTCATCTAGTCCTGGTGCCTAGAATGCTCTTCTGCAAGAGTGAGGATTCTTTCAGCTGCGAGTAACAGAACACCTTGACTCAAACTGGCTTAAACAATCAGGAAATGCCTCTCTCACTTGCCATGGAGGCAAGATGGGTCCTAGGCACTATACAATTAGCAGGTCAAAAATGTGCAGGAAGTCAGCTCTTTCGGCCTCATTTCTCTGCCACCCTTGGGAGTAGATTCATTCTAAAATAGAATTCTCTCCAGGTTGGAAGAAGATGGCAGTAGATTCATACTTCACTCCTAGACATGACAACATTGACAGGAAGAAAGAGACCATGCCCAGTGTCTCTTTATTAGGCAGTTGGAAACTCTTCTTAGGAGCCCCCTAGCAGACTCCCCCTCACCTCACATTGTTCAGGATTGGAAACACGCCCATTTCTAAACCAATCACCAGCAACAGAAATGAGGTTATAATTGGTGGAAGAGACAGGGGTGGGGGTCAACCTCCATGACTACAACACCTCCCCAATTAATGTGTCTGGCCAATTTATTTCAAAACTCAACTCAAGTGTTATCTCCTCTGGAAAGTCACCAAATAGAAACATTCTTCCTCTTATGTGTCTGTCACCATCACCACCACCACTGCTACCATCCTCACCCTCAGACTGTAAGCTCTTTCACAGCAAGAAGCGAGTTCTTATTTACTCTGTATCCCCAGTGCCTAGCTCAGGGCTGGCATAGGAAAACCTCAATTAATTTGTTGAATATTTCTGTAATTTAAAACACTCTATTCTTTTTTTGGCCATACCATCCGGCTTGCGGGATCTTAGTTCCCCGACCAGGGATTGAACCCAGGCCCACGGCAGTGACAGCACAGAGTCCTAACCACTGGACCGCCGGGGAACTCCCCAAAACTCTATTCTTTAAATGAAAATGTATTTTACCATATACTCTCTCTACAACCAAATTTTTTCCATTTAACAATACATTATAAAAATCTTTCCATCCTATTATATTGTTTTAAAATAGCTACATATATTTCATAGTATTGACACACTGTACCACAAATTATTTAACCAACCCCTGTGAGTCTTTGGTCATTTAGATTGCTTCCAGTTTTTCTGCATTAGAAACAATGTTGCGGTAAACTTCCTTTCACATAAATCTTAGCCACTAAGACAAATCCCATAGTTCCCTATGATAAATCCCCACAAGTGGTGTGTGGTCTAAAAAAACAAATGGTTGCAAATTCTTTGATACTCCTCCTATCAAGTTCTCCCACCTGAAATCTGGGAGAACTTGTGCAGCTTTAACCACTAAAATACAGCAAAAGTGATGCTATTTGACTTCTGAGGCCAGGTCATAAAGATTCATGCAGCTGGGCTTCCCTGGTGGCGCAGTGGTTAAGAATCCGCTGGCCAATGCGGGGGACACGGGTTAGAGCCCTGGTCCGGGAAGATCCCACATGCCGCAGAGCAAATAAGCCCGTGCGCAACAACTACTGAGCCTGCGTGCCACAACTACTGAGCCCACGCGCCTAGAGCCCATACTCTGCAACAAGAGAAGCCATCGCAATGAGAAGCCCATGCAACGCAACGAAGAGTAGCCCCTGCTCACCACAACTAGAGAAAGCCCGTGCGCAACACAAGCCCGCGCGCAACAACGAAGACCCAAGGCAGCCAAAAAAGAAAAAAAGATTCATGCAGCTTCCACCTCGGAATTTTGGAAAGAACCCTCTCAAGACTCTCCCGTTTGAAACCCAGGTGACAGATGGTGAAATGTCCAAGTCACACAGAGAGGCCACAACAATCCTAGCCAAACCTAACTTTTGAGTCATCCTAGCCTAGGCACCAGATGTGTGAGAGAAGAAGCCTCTGGAATATTCTAGCCCCAGTTGTTGGAGTCTTGCTAGCTGAGTCCCCAGACACCATGGAACAGAGGATGGCCATCCTTACTGTGCCCTGCCCAAGGTCCACAGAATCCCTGAATATGATAAAACAGCTGTTGTTTACACCACTAAGTTTAAGGTTGTTGGTTATACAACAATAGTACTCAGAAAACTGGAAATTCCTCTTCTAAAGAGCATACACATTTTAAAACTTTTGATTCTTTATTAAATACTTAATAAAATTTTACAACTCAATGGAAGAACACTTTTGCTTCCTTTGAGAAAGTGCCTCCATGACACAGGGGGGCATATGTATATCTGGGTTGATATCTTGAGCAACTACACCAACATGCTTTTGATTGGGTTCTCTGGAAACTGACTGACCCTGACTTTGAGAGTTGTAGCTCAAGGTTTATTAGAAAGTGCTCTTGGAAGATATGCCTGTAAGGAAGGTAGGAAGGCAGGATTGGTCACAGGTATAAGCTGACTTGCAATGTGGCTGTAATCGAGGCCTCAGCTGATCCTACAGAAAGCCCTCGAGCTGGGATGGCCCTTCAGAGGTGTCCCAAATTGAAGCGAGGTAGCTGGGCACGGCAGCTCCACATTAGCCACCCCTGGGAGGGGGCAGACCATTAGGGGAGGACCCCTGCAGCAATATTTCAAGCAGCTTAGGATGGGTGGGTCAGCTTTAAAGAAGAGATCTAGGTGGGGACCAGAGTATCCACTACAGAGCGTCCCCTTGCACTGTCCTGATCCATTTGCTTCCGTGAAGTTTGACCCATTTGGGAATCACTTCTCCAAGATTCCAGCTGGGTTTGTTTCCTGGGAAACTTGAAAGAGAAGGGTTAGTAGGGTGAACTACAGCACCAGCTGTGGAAGTTAATCTCAAGACTACAACTGATACTAGCAATCACTATTCTACCACATGATCTGGATTCTCCTCACCCGCTAATATCTCTTCTGGTTTAGGCAACTTTCCTGGTGGAGACCCAGACCCTCAATCATAAAGGGTCTGAATCCCACCTTACCACACCCTGCCTGGCTTGTTCATGTACCATGAAAGCCAGGCATGTAGCACACAGGATGCCCCTGTGGATCCCCTGAGCATGACACAGATTCTCCTCTGTTCCTACTGTTTAGCCATACCTCCTCCTGATGACCAGGGTCAATCACCTCTGCCAGGACAGGGATTCCTCTCCTTGCTGATGATCTTTAGGTCAAGGAGTTCAGAATAATCGGGCAGCAGCCATATTTGAAGTTCATTGTAACACTTCCTGTGTCCCCGATGGAAATGTGACCCCATTTGGGACCTCTAGACCCTAAGAGCAGGACTAAGAAGTTCTACTTGAAGGGGAAGGGGGGAGGGTGTCACTTTGGGTGAAGTAGTTCCCTGCAGCCAAAGTCAGTTCCCAGGGAGGCATGCTGTTGTGAGCTGTTGGCAGCCAAAATTCCCAGAAGCTGAGGGATGAGTGCATTGGTCCTGGAGAGGACATCTCAGTGAAGCACCATCACAGTATCCACTGCAACATCTGAGATTCATTCTCCTTCCCAGAAAATGGGAATAACAATGGCTTATTGGCAAGGGTATTGGTGAGGAAATAATACTGTATATGTTAAAAATACCAGATTGTACTCAACAGATGTAGTTTCTATCCCCTTTGTGTCAAGAGCTCCATAAGTGATGTTTCCCTTTTTGCCTTGGCCAGTGAGGAGCTTATAGCTTTATCTGGTACTCAGTCCCAGCAGATGTATCATTCTTTTTTAAATTATTTATTATTTATTTATTTATTTTGCGGTATGCGGGCCTCTCACTGTTGTGGCCTCTCCCATTGGGGAGCACAGGCTCCGGACGCGCAGGCTCAGCGGCCATGGCTCACGGGCCCAGCCGCTCCGCGGCATGTGGGATCTTCCCAGACCGGGGCAGGAACCCGTGTCCCCTGCATCGGCAGGCGGGCTCTCAACCACTGCGCCACCAGGGAAGCCCTGTATCATTCATTTTTTTTTTTTTTTTTTTTTTTTTTTTTTTTTTTTTTTTTTTTTTCTTTTTGCGGTATGCGGGCCTCTCACTGTTGTGGCCTCTCCCGTTGCGGAGCACAGGCTCCGGATGCGCAGGCCCAGCGGCCATGGCTCACGGGCCCAGCCGCTCCGCGGCATATGGGATCCTCCCAGACCGGGGCACGAACCCGTATCCCCTGCATCGGCAGGCGGACTCTCAACCACTGCGCCACCAGGGAGGCCCCTGTATCATTCATTTTTATTCTCTTTTTATTTCCCTGGTCCTGCTTTCTTTTCTCTCTTGAATTAACCTCAAACACAATCCCTTTGTTGCAAGCTTTCTGAACTGGAATCATGTTTGCAAAGTGGCAGAGGATAAATAAATGCCTAGTAGAGAAACTTGCTGCTCTGAAGACAGTTCTTTCCCAAGAAGTAACAGTGCCTCACCTACAACACCGCCCCAGCACCTTGCTCAAACCTAGCCAAGCACTTTGCTACTGGGTCTTTGATTTGTTTTGGCATCTGCCAGCCAACTAGCACCTAGGCGTGGGAATCCCTTCACTTAGAGGGTGACTCACAGCTCTGACAAGCTGAAAAAAATTTTTTGAAATGGGGTGATTAGTGTTATCAGGCACTTCCATCGCTAAAGTCACTGCTGGTAATCTCTATTCCCACTCTCTTTCCAGAAGGAACCCTCCATTCACCCGCAGATGGCTCACTTAGCAGTCCCGTGCTGCTCTTGGAATTGACCTATGTAGAGAATAGAATGGGGCATATGTGGCCCAGATGTTGTGACTGAGCTGGGTCCTCCCATCCAGGCTATCCATTGGGTTTGAACCCAGCCCCAAGGCATTTGGGGGGCTCCGTCCTGGAGTCTGTAGGCTCCAGGTGTGCCTGGCCTTGTTTTCTGCCATGACATCCTTTCACTGTCTCCCAGGATAATTCTTGTAAGCAAACGCCTCCGTCTCTTCCCTACCTCCGTAGGAGGCCTCGGAGTGCCAGTGGGGTGCCACACCTACTATTCTTGTTTCCATGTCACTATACAAGATGAACCACATTCATGAATAACAGCTCCCTGGAACTCGCATCAGAAGACACCCTTTTGCTAAAGGACTTCACATGTTCCATTGCTCCTGGCTCCTGGCTCGCCCCACCGCTCTCCCACTATTTGTGGTTCTATGTCAAGTTCAAGAGCTTGGGATGTCCTGGATGAGCCTGGGTATTTAGCCTCCCAGAGCAGGGGTTTTGCTCCTATAACTTGCTTCCTCTTGCAATCACATCGTTGCCTAGCAAGAGTGAGCACCTGAGCTTGTTCAGGGAAGACTTATGGGCTAGGGCTCAACTTCTAAATTTTGGGTGATGATGCCAAGAAAATGGCTGGAGTCAGGATACCCAGGTTCCAGTCCTCACCCTGCCTCCTGCCCGCTGGGTCACCTGGTAAATCACTCCTTCTCTCCAAACCCAGCTTCCTTCCCCGGAAATGGGTGAAATAACACCCACTTTTAGAACAGCTGTGACAGTCAATGAGCTAACATTTAGAAAACGAATATCATCTAATAGTTCCTGATCACACAGCAGGCCAGGTACTTGGCTAAGCACTTATAGCTATTATCTCATTTAATCCTCCAACAAACCTAAAGAGTTGGTGTGACAACTTCTATTTTACAGACAAAGAACCCCAGGCTTACAGAAGGTCAATGACACAGCAGTAAGGGGCAGAACGAGGCCTCACACTTAGGCCTCTCTGACCCCAAAGTTAGAGCTCTTAACCGCATAAGACCAGCCTTTACTCCCAGCACAGCACATATTTCATATATCTTTACTCCATTTTTTTTTTTTTGGCATATCCTGTGTCCTAAGAGAGAAGTGGAAATGGTATTCACTGAGCATGTACTATATGTGAAGCGCTTTATATACTTTACCCTAAATCTCACCCCAAAAGGATGGTATCCTGACCCCCATTCTCCAAATGAGGAAACAGAGACTCAGAGAGGTCAAGTAGTTTGCCCAAGGCCACACAGAGAAGAAGGGGTGGAGCTGAGGTTGAACCAGATCTATTGTGGGACTCCACGTGGTGTTCCTCCATCACATCCCACTATCTCTCAAGTAGGGGCTGTCTACAAGGCTGGTTACCTATGGGAATACAGCCTCTTTCTCTGAACCCACCACATACTGTCCCCTCATGCTTCTAGGGGCCTAAAACACCTCTTCCTGGGGCAAAACCGTTGTCTTCCCCCAGGGCCCCAAGAAGAAACTTTTAGACAGGCCTCTGAAGAAGGTGGATGGTGACTAGGGTCACACAGGGCAGTGAGTGGCTGCCTCAGAACCTTTCCCTACAGCGGATTACTGGGAGGGGCAGTCTTTTGGCCCTGGGAGGGTCTCACTGGTCAGGAGGGGCACTGGGCAGAGGAAGACAGTGACTCAGGAGCCAGCTGAAGGCATTAGAAACAAATCGCTGACTTCCCAGTTTCGCTGTCAGCTGCCCCAGTGCCTAGTCCTGTTTATAATGGTAATTGGGGGTGGGGGGAATGTGTGTAGGCAGCTATCTGAGGGTTGAAGCTGAAGGCTTAAAGTTAGACTTCCTAAACCCACATCAACCTAGGAAACATTTACAGGAAAGAATGCCACAGATGGTTTTGTGTGTGTGTGTGTGTTTGTGTGTGAGAGAGAGAGAGAGAGAAAGAGAGAGAGGGAGGGAGGGGGAGGCCGGCAGCAGCTGCGAGGCAGAACAGGGAGAGAGGGAGAGAGAGAATGAGAGAGACTGAGCAGAAGAGATAGACAAAGACAGAAAAAGAGAGAGAGAAGCAGAAGTTAAAAGAAACACAACAGTAGCTGGGCCAAGAGAGGACAGAGAGAGGAGGAAAAGATAAGCAGCAAGGGAGAGAGAGAGAGAGGAAAAAAAAGAAGACATATAAAAAGATAATTCATTTGACAAATGTTTGCTGAGCACCTACTACGTGCCAGGTGCTGCCTTAGGCATTGTGGATGCAACAATGGACAAAACAAAAAACCCTGTCCTCGTGGGTCTCTCTAGTGGGAGAAATAGAGAAACCCAGAGAGACAGGTAAGAACCCAGAGAAGCCCACAGAAAGACCAAGAGGCAACTGTATGGAGAGACCCAGAGACCGAAGAGGCACAGAGGATAGGAGTGCAGAGATGGAGAGAGCAGTGGAGCGCCAGACAGACACAGAGCAGAGGGACGTGAAGGTGTAGGCTGGGAGTGCGGGTGGACGGACAGCATGCCAAGGGTGGAGAGGGCACAGCCCAGTGGACAGTGCCGAGAAGCCTTTCTCGTGCTAGCCTGCTCTGGGCTCCCCCTCCCCATTCCCAGTGTGCTTGGGGGCAGGTCCCCAGCCCTCAGTGAGCAGGAAGCAGATCTTGGGTTCCAGTGACATCAGCCTTGGAGACTGTGGGCTGCTCTAGGGTCAGGATCCCAAGACTGACCCTGAGATGCCCAACAAGCACGTGTGAACTTCAGGTACTATCTTCTCATTATACGGATGGATGGGTGAACTGAGGCCCAGGCTAAAGAGGCAGGAGGGCTGCTGGGCTTCCTGGGTTGCGGGCAGTGCCAGACAAAGGACAGAGTGCTGACCTGGGAGCCAGGGCTCCGTTTTTGAGTCTGGCTCTGCCCGTGATGCCTGGCTCTCCTCCTCACAGAGCGGTGGAGGGTGGGCTGCTACCACCGTGGAGTCTATGAATCATGTGAGAGTAAGTTTTGGAAGAGACCCGCGTTTGAAAGCCGGGACTTTGATAGTTGCTGATGTCTGTTTCCGTGGAAACGGAGCTCAGAATGGGAGAATGAGCTGGAGAGCTCTGCTCTGAGTGTCCCAGATAGCTGGGGAAGAGGGCAGCCACCACACCCTCCTTCATCTGTGGGCTCTGGAGTCCTCAGCGCCCCAGGGGCTGACCCCACGGGAGGGGTGCCTCCCAGGGACATTGACTGAACGCTCACTGGGTGCCCCGGCCCAGAGCCATGAATGACTCGGATGAGGAAAGCCTCTGGTCTACACAACACTCACCCTCAGGATGGACGTATTCTGTCTGAGCACAGATCCTTCGTTCACTCAACACACATGTAAGCTAGGTCCTGGGCAGCACAGAGGTGAACAGGACACAGTCCTTGGCTCCCTTCAGGGTCCACGGGTGCCTATGCTGGGTCCCGAGTTCTCACAAAGGCTCTCACAAAGTCAATGCAGAAGGTGCCGAAGCTCCCCGGTGCCCCTTCCTTGCACCATGCCACCCCCTCAAACTCCCGAACCAACTGTGGCACTCTGACCTGTTAGCTGTCCTAGGCATCATGCTGCTCCCTTGCCTGGAATCCCTTTACCACTGCTGGGCTACCTAGCAAACTCCTACTCAACCTTCAAAGCCCCAGCTCCAAGCTTAGCTCCTCTGCAAAGCCCCCTCCACTAGACGGTAAGTACCTCGAGGGCCCAGTCCCAGTCTCCTCATCTCATTCCCAGAGAGGTTCCCATCTGTGTTGACTGTTACCGTACCATCTTCTTAGGGACTTTGCTCTAACGTCATCCTGGACCTCCACTCAGGACCTCTGGCCTCTCCCTCTCTACTCCATCCTTCCAATCAGCATTTACACAGGTCTAGTCTCTCCTGTCTTCAACCCAAACACAGCAAAGCTCCTTACCCCGAGGTGCTGGTCTGTCTCTTACCCCCTCACAACCAAACTTCTTGAAAGAGTAGTCTGCACTGATTGTCTCCGCTCCCACATGTCCATCGCCATGATCTGGCTTCTGCCCCCATCGCTCCCCTAAAACTGCTCTCACCAGCCCACCATGCCCTCTACAGAGCGCCGTCTGAAAGCCATGTTCATGCACTCTGCTACTCAACCACTGTCAGGCATTCAACATCCTCCCTGCAGCACTGTCTTCCCTGGCACCCCTCCCCAGGCTTCTTCCCCACTGGCCCCTCTAGACAGGCCTCCTCAGCCTCCCTCACCAGCTCCTCTTTCATCAGACCTGCTGGTGCTCCTCAGAGCTCCATCTCCAGCTTCTCCCTGAGAGCACTTGTCTACTCCCATTGGGGTCCAAGGAAGGCCACCTCCTCCAGGCCACTGTCCCTGACCCCCCAGACCAGCTGAGCTCCACTGCAATATGTAAAATGCCTGTATCCTCCATCGTGACACTTGTCATGTTGTATCATAAGTACCAGTGGAGTTGTCTGTTGCCCCCATAGGCTGCAAAGTCCCGGGGATCACGTCTACCCCTGGTGCCCAGGACACTGGTAAGCGACAGGCTGCAGAGCGAGACAGGAGCCAGATCGTGAAGGACCTTGAACTTTTTTTTTTTTGCGGTACGCAGGCCTCTCACTGTTGTGGCCTCTCCCATTGCGGAGCACAGGCTCCGGACGCACAGGCTCAGCGGCCATGGCTCACGGGCCCAGCCGCTCCGTGGCATGTGGGATCCTCCCGGACCGGGGCACGAACCCGTGTCCCCTGCATCGGCAGGCGGACTCTCAACCACTGCGCCACCAGGGAAGCCCTAGGACCTTGAACTTTTTTACTGAGGGCCTTGGGCTTCATCCTGCATGAGATGAAGCGTTTTAAGAGAAAGAGTTTTAAGCACTGAGGAGTTTTAAGCAGGAGCATGCCATGGCCACATCTGTGCCTTAAACACATCTGTCTGGCTGTCAAGGAGAGGGCGGATGGTTGGGGGAGAGTCTGAAGGCAGGGAGATCCACTGGGGGCTGTAATCCAGGGCTGGACTGCAGTGATGACAGTGCAGGGAGGGGCTGGGGGGAGTGGACAGAACATGGGGTGCTTATTAGATACAGCTGACCAACCCTGGTATTGGCTGGTGGTGAGGAAGAAAAGGAGCAGAGATCCACTCAGGTTTCTGGCCCAGGTAACTGGCTAGGTGCTGGTGTGGTGTACAGAAATAGGCGCTGAACAGGAATCAGATAGGGAGAAAGAAGGAGTGCAGTTCTGGATACTTGGATTTTGAGGCACCTGAGGAACATCCAGGTGGGAATGCCTTGTAACTACACAGACATGGTGCTGAGAAAAAGCTCTGGGCCAGGTTCAAGAGTCATCGTCATGGAGGTCAGGTGTGGTCCATGCCATGTGCATGGCTGAACTTGCCCAGCGAGAAAGAGGTCAAGGACAGAGCCTGAGAGATGCTCATTTGCAGTAGAGTGTTTCTGTTTAGCAAACATCCATTCCCTTTCTGTGGGAGGCATACTCTTCCCTTCCCTACTGAGGCTGGGGTTGGCCATGTGGCTTGGGAGGAGATGTGATGCTTGCATGGGTGGGCTTGGCCCCTGGTGCTCTTTTCACCCACTCCAAAAGAAACATGCCAGGCAGCCTCTGTCCCTCAGCCTGGGTCCGGGCAGGGGAGACCCACGGAGCAGGTTCAAACTGCACCCTGAAGCAGAGCCATCCAGTTGACTGCGGACCTGTGAGTGAGAAATAAACGGCTTTTATTATAAGCCACTGAGATAAGGGGGTTCTTTGTTATGTAACATTGGATTAGCAATAGCCTGACTAATAAAATTTTAAGAGGAGGCTGGAGAAAAAAGAATCCTTCAGAGGATAACAGGAGCAACAGTCAGAGGGGAAGGAAGGAAATCAGGAGAGAGCTGCATTCCTGAAACTGTGGTAGGAGCGGGTTTCAGGAGCATCGGGACTGCTGATGCTCCGAGGTCTGCACTGTTTGCACCACGCCAGTCTTCTTCCTGACAGGTTATGCTTGGATCACCTTAGCTACTCTTCCAGGCCTGAATCTAAATTCCGGATGTTGATGACTCTCAGAACTACATCTTCGGGGCAGGCTGCTCTCCGGGGCTCCAGGCTCATTACCTACCTGTCTCCTGGATGTCTCCATCTGGACATCCAATGGGCTTTTCAAACTCATCACATCCAAGACTGCCCTCTTCATACTCCCCACCCACAGACCTGCTCCCCCACCTGGATTCCCTGACTGGCAGCCCCGTCACCCACGTCAGAAGCATAGGAGTCATTTTCAGCACCCTCACATCCTGTCAGCTACGGAGCCCAGGAGACTCCCATCCATCAGCTTCTCTCCACCTCACTGGCCCAGCACCCCTCACCGCAGCTGCTGCTGGGTCCCTCACTGCATTCCACACTTGGCTCTTCCACAATGGCCCCCTGAGGGCTCTTTCTGAAGCAGAAATAGGTCACCCCCTGGTTAAAGCCCCTGCCGGCAGGACAAAGACCAAACTTCTTAGCATGACACCCAAGGCCCTGAATGGTCCAGCGTCAGCTGAATGAATTAATGAATGCCGTCCCTTCTGTCCGAAGCACATCCTACACCTGCCCCCCACTGCTTAACTCCCACTCAAACTTGGCCCCCTCCAGCTTTCTCTGACCACCTCCCACTTCACCCCCCCCAACACACACATACACACACTGGGCTAGTTTAAATGCCTCCCACCATTTTTTTTTTTTTTTTTTTTGCCTGCGTTGGGTCTTCGCAGCTGCTCGCGGGCTTTCTCTAGTTGCGGGGAGCGGGGGCTACTCTTCGTTGTGGTGCCCAGGCTTCTCACTGCAGTGGCTTCTCGTTGCGGAGCACGGGCCCTAGGTGCGCAGCCTTCAGTAGCTGCGGTGCGTGGGCTCAGTAGTTGTGGCGTGCGGGCTTTGCTGCTCCACAGCATGTGGGATCTTCCCCGACTAGGGATTGAACCCATGTCACTGCAGGCGGATTCTTAACCACTGCACCACCAGGGAAGTCCCGCCCCCCACCCTTTTTGGTGCCCCTTTTGAGGCCTCATGATATCTTGTATTGGACCCCTCTTGTGCCCTGCCTCATAGCTCTCAGCCCAGTTCTTTTTCCTCTCTCTTTTTTTCATTGTGGTAAATATACATAACATAGTATTTGCCAATTTTAACCATTTTAAGTGTACAGTTTAGTGGCATTAAGTATATTCATATTGTGTAATCATCATCACCAGAAATTTTTCATCTTCCCCAAATAAAACTCTGTACCCATAAGACAATAACTCCCCATCCCTTCTCCGTCAACCCTGGCAACCACAGTTCTAGTTTCCATGTTTATGATTTTGACTACTATAGGCACCTCATATGAGTGAATTCATACATTTGTCCTTTTGTGTCTGCTTACTTCACACAGCATAATGTCTTCAAGGTTCATCCATGTTGTAGCATGTGTAAGATTTTGTATTATTTTTTCAAGACTGAATAATATTCCATTGATTGGATATACCACATTTTGTTTTTCTGTTCAGCTGTTGGTGGACACTTGAGTTGTTTCCGTCTTTTAGCTATTGTGAATAATGCTGCTATGATCATTGGTGTAAAAATGTCTGTTTGAGTCCTGCTTTCAATTCTTTTGGGTATATATCTAGAGGTGGAATTGGTGGGTCACATGGTAATTCTATGTGCAATTTTTTGAGGAATCACCATACTGTTTTCCATAGTGGCTGCACAGTTTTACATTCCCACCAACAGTGCCCAAGGGTTCCCATTTCTCTGCATGCTTGCCAACACTTGTTATTTTCTTTTTCTTCCTTCTATAAGAGGCATCATGACGGGTGTGAAAGTGGTCAGCCCATTTTGACTCCAGCCATTGCCTCGCTTGCTGAAGTATTACCCCACAGTACCTCCCCTCAGCTGTGGGAAAGAGCTCTTGTTTTCTGCTCCGGGGATTCTCTGATACCATGGCAAGAGACATCTGCTGAACGGCTGGGCATTCTGCTCCTGCCACGAGGACTAGCTATCAATAACTCCACCTGGCAGGCTCCTCTCTGCTGCAGAGACTTCCCTTCCCAGCCTGGAACATTCTCCCTTTGGTGGTTCACTCTCACATAGCCTTTAGAATTCAAACGTCACCTCCACAGAGAAGGCCTCCCTGACTACTACCCCTTCCCCCATGGGATCATCCTATACTTGGCACAGTTTGTCAGAACGCGTTTACCTGTGTGCCTATGGAATTAACCCTGTCTTTCCCGCTGGGCTGTAAGCTCCAGGAGGAGACCACGATCATCTTATTCACTACTGTATTCTCAGCATCTACCACGATGCCCAGCCCATGCCAGATGTTCAGAAAGCCTTTGTTGGGTTTCCCTGGTGGCGCAGTGGTTGAGAGTCCACCTGCCGATGCAGGGGACACGGGTTCGTGCCCCGGTCCGGGAAGATCCCACATGCCACAGAGCAGCTGGGCCCGTGAGCCATGGCCGCTGAGCCTGCGCGTCCGGAGCCTGTGCTCCGCAACGGGAGAGGCCACAACAGTGAGAGGCCCGCGTACCGCAAAAAAAAAAAAAAAGAAAGCCTTTGTTAAGTGAATTATTTTATTCAACATTTAACACATTTTTATTGAGAACCTGTTCTAAAAGTGGGGATAAAACTCCCATGCATAGTGCTTAAATTCTAATGAGGGAAATAGGTAAGAAAAAAATAAACAAACCTATGTCAGGTGGTAATGGTTGCTATGGAGAAAAATAGAACAGGATAAGGAGTGGGGACAGGAGCCATTCCACAGAGGTGCGTTAGGGAGGGTTCCAGTGATGTTTGATAAAGGACCTAGAGGCAGTAAAGGAATGAGGGAAGCCTTGATCTGGGGGAAAGTGTCCCAGGCAAAGGGAATAGCAGGAGCAAAGGTATGGCAGGTGAGTGAAAACAGAGGCATGCTGGTCCAAGGCAGGGTGGAGGAGGCAGGGAGGAACCCTGTCACGGGACTGGATAGACTTTTACTTTCAGAAATAAAACCACAAAACAACACAATCTAATTCAATCTTTTTTTTAAATTAATTTATTTATTTTTGGCTGCGTTGGGTCTTTGCTGCTGCGCGTGGGCTCTCTCTAGTTGCAGCGAGCAGGGGCTACTCTTCGTTGCGGTGCGCGGGCTTCTCATTGCGGCGGCTTCTCTCGTTGAGGAGCAAGGGCTCTAGGCGCGCAGGCTTCAGTAGTTGTGGCTCGTGGGCTCTAGAGCTCAGGCACAGTAGTTGTGGCACACGGGCTTAGTTGCTCTGTGGCATGTGGGATCTTCCCGGACCAGGGATCGAGCCCATGTCCCCTGCATTGGCAGGCAGATTCCCAACCACTGCACCACCAGGGAAGGGAAGCCCTCTAATTCAATCTTAAAGTCTGGCATGCTGAGCAAGGAATGTTCTTATTCTTTGTAGGAGTTCCTTCTTTACACTGTCAGGTACCAGGGCTCTGCCCTTTGGTGTGATTTCAGCCACCAAGTCATCAACATTAACGTGTTCTAGTCCTTTTCCTTTAATTACCTCTTTACAGTGTGCCTTCAACTGATCCTTCCAGCCACATTCAATTAATTTAGCTCTCAGCAACTCTTTGAGGCGTTCTCTTTCTCCAGTTTCTAACAACTTTTGGTTAATCGCTGCTCTCATCTGCTCATCTTTGTTCATCTTACTAACCACCATCACCGCGGGCGAGGGCCGTCCCTTCCCAGCGACAAAATGACCCTTGTGCTGACGACCGTCACCTACCACACTCTTCAGCTGCCCGGACCTAGACCCTCCGTGGAGCCTTCTCCTTGTGTTCACGAGAATGAACTCCAGGCTGGGGCACTCTGGACAGGAGGTGAGGGAGGTGTAGCAGGAACCGGGGAAGGGGCGGAGCGTCAGCGTCCTCGCCCCAGCCATCCCTGGCACGATCTTGCTTTGTATATTTTTGTACTTCCCAGTGTCCCTGGCTCGGGGCTCAGCACATAGTAGGTACTTTCTAGACAGAACTAAACCCATCCAAGAAATTGCCTAAAACCCATTTTGCTACAAGGTGGCTCAGGACATCAGAAGGCATCCTCAGAAGATGTAAAAACACATTTGATTTTAAACTTAAAGCCTCTTCCTTCTTCCTGAGAACCTCTCTGTTTGCTGGCTCTGCTATGCTAATAACATCAGGAGTAATCATCTTTTTCGAGTTACAAAATGTTACCCCAATTACTACCTCCTCAGAGCCTCCACACAACCTTCACAGTAGTGACTCTCCATTGTCCAGAGGTGTCAGAACCGTGGGCTCGGCCAACACGGACGGACAGCCCAGCAAATGATTCCCCATCAGTTCCCTCATTTAACATCCTCATTTCACAGACAGACTCAGAGAGAGAATATCATCTGCCCAAGGTCCACCAGCGGGGCCCTGAGCCAGGCTGAAGCCAAGTCTCCAGGCCCTGGATTTTGCACTCCTCCCATGGAAGCCCCCAGTGCCCTTGAGGAAACTTCTGCTAAAACTGGGGCTGACCAGCCTGGGCCTGAGCCTCTCTGGGCAGAATTACCCAAGGAATTGACCCGAGGTGCCTCCTTAAAATCCCAGGACCCAGTGGGCAGGAAGGGGATGGGCTGCATGCTCAGCATCCATTTGAACGTCCCTGGGCATGGTGTGGAGGACAGTGGGGCAGCCCCCAGACTCCCAGCAGCTGTGGGGAACACAGAAACAGAGCTGCAAGCCAGGGAGAGGAAAAGGGATCCTCTGGCATTCTTGGCAAGCACAACCTCCTGGGTTGAGCCCATGGACCTGAAGCCTCATTCCTTTAAGTGCCACCTTCTGGAGGCCTGGCCCCCACCAACCTGATCCCAGAGCCCAGGATTTCTGCCCCCCAGTTTCTGGCACCTGAGTGAACGAGTGGTCATCTTAGCCTAAGCTTGTAATTCACCTCTCCTTCCCCTCTTCCACCCCACCTGCCTGTCCCTCCACATTCTGGTCACTCAGTTACTCACTTGTTCTGTTCCTTTCACCACTGTTGCTGTACACTGAAGGTCCACAGGTGAATGATGATCATTCCCTGACCCGGAGGAGAGGCGCTCACATTCCTTTGGGGGAAATGCACACAGGACCACACCCATGCACAGAGGCCAACAGCAATAGGTCATGGTCAGGGAGAGGCAGAGGGGCCACCAGGGGATTTCTAGCCCAGACCAGGAGCCCAGAGATGGCTTCCTGGGAAGGCTTTCCCAGGCTGGATTTTAGAATATTAGAAGTCTGTCACAGGAAGAGCCTTTAGGGCAGAGGATTTCACACCAGTGTAAGCAACATGGCGTAAGGATTTCTGCCCAGATTATTTCCCAGTGCCTAGAACAGTGCTTGGTACATAGTAGATGCTCAATAAACATGTCCTGAAAGGAAAAAAAGGAAGGGAAGGAAAGAGGGAAGAAGGGAGGGAGGGAGGAATAGAGAGGGAGAGGGAGAGGAAGAAAGAATGAGTATAGGGTGGATGTGTAAAATAGCTTGGTGTATTCTGGGAACTGAAAGTACAGTAGTTGCAAGCTGCTATAGTTTAGGCTGTGGGGCTGAGCTGGGGGTGTGGCCTTATCTAATCGTATTGTTGTTGGTGTGCATTTCTTATTTCCTTACCCGTCCCAGAGCTACTTTGGGGATGAGCTCACTTTTTCCTTTCTTGTTCCCCGTAGCTCCTGGTGCGTACATGGAGTGCTAACTGCACACAGGTACTGAACCTGTGCCGGGTGCTGGAGACACAGAGATGACTCAGAGTTAGTTCCTGCCCTCCCAGCCCCCAACCACCTCTGGCTGGGGAGACAGACAGTAAACAAATGGCCACAACAATGGGCAGAATGAATGGAGAGCTATTCTGGAGGTTCAAGCAAAATGAGACCAAGCAGAGGGTTAGAGGGATGGGTTTTACTCCAGGAGTGAAAAGCCCGGAGGTTTTTATGGAGGAGGCATTGGAGAGGATGCAAGCCTTAAAGAATGAGCAAAGGAGGGGGCTGGGGTGGGAGGCACTCCGGGCCAGAAGATGTGGGGTGGGGTGGGGAAGGTGGGAATTGGGGGGGTCCAGTGGGGAAAGATAGCCTGGGGGAATGGATGGGGGACTTGGGGTAAGTGAAGAGAGAGTGATTGCGCCCAAATTGCCCAGGTCTGCCTGCCTATCAAGTGAGTCCTTTGGCTTCTCCAGAGAAAGTGCCATTCCGGGGTAGGGTGTTTGCTTCTGATCTGACCGCATTTTGGATCACTGTGCTATCAACTGCACACCTAGTTGGGGCTGCTCAGTGGTCCTACTTCCTGGGAACCCATCAGCTCCCCTCTCTCCAGCAGGCTGGGAGGTTATGGCACCCTCCCTTCTCGCTCTGCCTGGGCCCTCCCACTATCTCTTTTAGGTCCACCATGAACCTACCAACATTCTGCGTCGAGCCCCAGCAAAGGGAAGACCACAAGGACAGAGAGCCTGGCACAAGTTCCCCAAATGCATGCCACACCTGCTCTGAAAGGAGGTGCTCGTCCTTTTTTCAGGGTGGGGTGTGGGGAAAGAAAACTATAGAAAGGAAATCTTAGCATCATAGAACATCAGACTCTCAAGAGATAATAAAGATCCCTCTTCCCATTTGACAGGTGAGGAAAACGATGCACAAACAGATATACCTGTGTTGCAGCCCTAACTCTGACACAGCATGGCCAACTTGGTAGAGCTGTGATGCAGTAGGGCCAGAGAAGGGCAGTGTTTTCCTTGAGCTGGGACCTAACCCACACTCATGACACTCATAATTTGTGGGCCTTGCAGACCCAAGATGAGTCAGGCTTCTTGTGAGTCAGGCTGTTGACAAGCCATTCCTGGCCATTCCTAGCCCATCAAAAACAGAAGTCCAGGGGAAGGGTATGAGCAGGCCAATTTAATTAGTGTGGGCTCTAAGGTACCTTAAGTTAGCCCTATTAAATTAAACCGCCTGGGGGAAAAATAACTGTAATTATTTCCTTCTCTCCCCTATCGTTGTATTTCAACTCCCTCCCAACCTCCATGCTTCTCTCATTCACAAAACAACCTTTAAACTGGGAGCTAGCACAGACAGCCAGAGACTAGGGTTCAGTTTTCCTTTTTCTGCCCCCTTCCCCTTCCAGCGCTAGGTCCCAACAGAGAACACAGCGCGTCCAGAAGCGTTGGTAGGGCCTGGCTATATTCTAATTTAGGGAGGCTGCTACACTGAGCAGAACATTATTCCAAAAATGCACCCAGAGTCTCCTTCCTGAACCAATGCAGATCCGTTTGCTGCGGGGCATTTCTTTTTAAAGCCCCTTTTTCTCTCTTCGACAAATCAAAATAAGCAAAGTTTAATGGTAGTGAATTATACTTGATTTTGTTGAATCTAGTTCTGAGTTTTCCTACTTGAAACGTGTTTCCCCAGGACACTGACCTATCCTTTAATTGTTTGGTGCGAGGCATGTTAGGGGGAGGGGCGTTACTTGTTTATTGGAACAGCGCTGTTAAAAAAAAAAAAAAATCAACCTAGGCTAACAGTTTCAAGGCTCCCCTAAAGATGTATCCAAACAGGCAGCCAATCAGCGCTTACACAGCTTTTTCTGCTTGACTCTTTTAAAGAGACAGTGCCGACAGTGTTTTATCACATTTAAAGAGAACCGCGCTCTAAAAACAGTCTGAAAATGGGGGAGTCTTCCCGTTTGGTTGGTTTCTCGTCTTAAAGAGTCTCTAGTGAGGGACACTCAGTGTGTCTTCGGGTTCCCGCCGTGGGCAGAAAGGAGTCAGCAGCAAATAGCTGGGTCACTCTGCCAGCCCCCCCCCTCAATTTCCCATTGTACACCTGGGTCACTGACAATGGAAGCTTCCCCTCCCCCCACGCCTGACTCTCGTCCCCCGCTCCCCAATTTAGCTCCATTTATTTGAAGTTCGCAGATTTCTGTGGCGCGCATTCCGCGTAGCGGGGCGCCCAGGTGACGCCCCCCTACCCCGGAATGGCACCATCTCTCGTGGAGAAGCCGAGGGGCTAACTTGCTAGGGCGGGCAGACCTTGGAAATTTGGGAGCAATCACTCTCCGTTCTCCTAGCCAAAGTCCTCAGTCCCTTCCCCCAGGCTCCCCAAAGCAGTCCAAGGGCCATTTTCGCGCGACTCCACTTTGGGGTTTTCCAAAGTATTTTAATGATCTAGTAAAGGAGCAGCCTCGCGCCTCGGCGCCGGCTCGAGCCGCCCAGTTCTCAGCGTGGAGCCCCGGGCCCGGCGCTCCGAAGCCAGACTGGGCGAGAGGGAGGATCGGGGGCGGGGCGGCCAAGGTGGGGACGGGTGGGAGTCTGGGGAGGGGGCCGAGGTCGGAGCCCACGGGGAGGGCAAGCGAGGGGGAGGGGAGATAAGGGCTGGGCCGGCGTAGGGCTGAGGCTGGGGGAGGTGAGGGGCAGATAAGGGAAAGGGACGTGGCAGGGGGGAGCCGGCGGTGCTCCGCTCAGGGGTCCGCGCCCCCTCCCCTCCGACTACGCCGCAGCGCCCCCCCACTCCCCAGCGGTCCACGCCGCGGAGAGCGCCCGTCGGACCCTCTTCTCGCGGGGGCCGGGGGACTAGAGCTCCCCTGTCCCGATTCGTGTCCCCTCCCCACATCTAGAGAAAACAGAGGCTCGCACACCCGGCCCCCCCTTCCCTCCCGCCCCCCACCCCGTTGGCCCGCAGGAGCAGGAATAGCGGCTCCTCGGTGGCGGCCGCAGCGGGGACTGCCGCGGTCGGGCGCTGACAGGGCGTCCCTCCCGGGCCGCCCGGCCCCGCCCCATCACGTCGATTGGCCGAGGCGCCTATCAATCACGGGACGTTGACGCCCGCCTTGCTCCCTCGCCCGGGTAGCCACGTTCGGTTGAGCTCCAAGTAGACCAGCGGCAGCGGCGGCGGCGGCGGCGGTGCCGGAGGCGCTGAGGGAGAAGCAGGCTGAGCCGGGCGGGCGCGCGAGCGAGCCAGTGGGCAGCCGGGCCGGCGGGAGAGCGGCGGCGGCGGTGGCACCGGCACCCCAGGCCGAGCCGGCGCGGGAGGAGTTCCAGGGCGATGGGGCCGCGGCCGGGGCTGACGCTTTGACAGCTGGAAAGAGCGCGGAGCCAGCGCCTGGGGGGGAGGGAGGGGAGCGCGGCGAGGAGAGCGCGAGCGAGCGAGCGAGCGAACGCCGGGGAGGGGGCCGGGAGCGAGGGGGCAGCTCGGGAGCAGCCGGAGCGGTAGCGGCGGCGGCGGCGGCGGCGGCGAGGCTCGGCGCCCTCTTCTCTGCAAACCATGTTTGCCAAAGGCAAAGGCTCGGCGGTGCCCTCGGACGGGCAGGCTCGGGAAAAGTAAGCCCTATTTTCCAAGTGGCGGCCGCGCCGCTGCCGGGCTGCGGGCGGGTGGTGGGAGGCAGGTGGGCGGGCGGGGGCTGCTGAGTCCCGGGCCCCGGCGCCGCCTGCTTGGCCCCTTCCCGAGGCCGCGGCGGGCGGCGTGGGAGAGCCCATTGTTGGGAGGCGGCGGAGGTTGGGGCGTCTGGGGGCGCCGCCGGGGGAGGGGGCACTTGGTGGCCTTGGGGCGTGCCGGGCGCGGGGGCCCGCGGTGAGGGATGGACGAGGTCCCGCGAGCGAGCCTGGGCGCTCGCTCCAGCCGGGGCGCTCGCCGCGGTGACGGCACTTTGCCCACCGGGCGCGGGCAGGGGGCGCGTGGCTTCTGCAGCCCCGAAGGCTCCTTTTGTCCGCCCGCGGCGTGAGGAGTGCGTGCCGGGGGCTTTGTTCGGCCGGGAGCGCTCTCCCTTCCCTGCCCTTGGCCTCGCCGCCGGCCCCGCGCCCTCCGGGGCGCCGGGCTGGGCAGGGACGGCGGCGCCGGCTTGGCCCTAGGCTTGGGGGACAGTTGTTTTGGGGGGAGGTGGTGAGGGCGGCGCTTTGCTGCCCTCTCCAGAGCTCGCGGAGCACTCCAGAGCCCAGGACTGAGTCTCCCCGGACTCTCAAACGTGGGGAGAGGGTGGGTCGGCGGCAAGGAGTGGATTGGGAAAAGGAGCGAGGCTCGGGGGTTGGGTGGCTTGCGAGTTTGAGAGACCTAGGTGGGTTTGGTTCCGACGCTACTTGGAAGTTCAAGTTCGGGGGCTGCTTTCCAGCCCTCGCGGCTTGAAGTAAACGCGTTTCCTCGTACCCACCCCCTAACTGCTCATACCCGTGGCCCCAGGCAGGACCGAGCTAGCTGCTCACCTCTGGTCGGGGCCACAATGGGACAGCACGGACAGGGTTGGAGGACAGGCTTGGAGGCCAACTGGCAAGGTCCAGGAGCGAGCGCCCGGTGTGGTCTGACGCTTTCCCTCTCTCTCTCTCTGCCCGCTACCCACTTTCCAGGTTAGCTTTATACGTCTACGAATATTTACTGCACGTAGGAGCACAGAAATCTGCACAGACCTTCTTGTCGGAGGTGAGTGGAACTCCCCCCATCATCCAATTTCTTGACACTCCTCCTCCTCCTCACTATTCTTAAAGCCTTTGTTTTCTGGAGCAGCCACTGTGGCCACCATTTTGAATTTTTATCACCTTTTGGCATTTATTGTTAGTTGGTCTTCACAGCCTTTTGGCTCTGGGAAGCCCCTAGCCCACCTCTTCTCTCTGCTCCTCTAAGCTGTCTCTGCTCTCTCCTTTCTAGATTCGATGGGAAAAAAACATCACGTTGGGAGAGCCGCCTGGGTTTTTGCACTCGTGGTGGTGGTAAGTTTCTGTGATAGTTTTGTGTGTGTGTTTGTTTTGTTCTGAGCCCCCGGCTTCAAGTGAACAAAGATGCGAGGTCTGGAGCGGGTCCCTCCATGCCTTAGTCCCCAGCGTGGCATAGAGCAGGGTGCCGTGGGTCCCTCAGGACTGGCAAAGGAGGAAAAGGGCAGACGAGGTCGGTGCCTAAGTTTCTGCCTCCTCTTTGCCCACTGTTGAAAACCCTACTAATCGTGCCTGGTGTTTGCATAGAAACTCCGTACTTTTACATCTCGCTCTGAGGCGCTGGGCAAGGGCTTGAGAAAAAAACCTGCATGGGTTTTTGTCAATTCTGCACGTTGCTTTAATTAGAGGGAGTGGGGGTGGGGTGGGTGGAGGGGCACCAGGTCTGTTTTACAACTGGCCTGCCCCTTCCTTTTTCTTCTGTGAGCTCAAAACCTTGAGAGAGAAATCCATGGGGACCTTTTCCAGGCACCCTGAGAAAGAGCAAGAAGGGGCTGCCACTTCCTTTAAATACACTGATTCAGACCGACTGGACCTCCCCCCCTCCCCCCACTGCTCTAAGTATCCCTAAAACCACCAAGTTTCGTTTTACTGAGAATCTGGCAGAGTGCCTGTAGTTGGTAGATGGGGGCTCTCTCTTGTCTGTGACCCTCTCCCAGGCCCCTGGGCCCTGTCCGGGTGGGACCACCGCCGGTCTGCTCCCGGGTTTGCAGCCCGCAGGAGGGAGGCTTAGGGTCAGCGGGAAGGAGTTGCTGTGAGTGTAAGACTTGGGTGTTTTGTGGGACCGATTGGTGGAGTCTTTGACATCCTTTTCAAAAGGAAAAGAGAGCAGAGTGGCTTTTGATATTTTGGTGAAGTTCAGGAAAACGGAGTGCCCTGTCTTGGGATCTTAGCGCGTTTACCTGACCGCCAGCTCGCTGGGGTAACTGTTTCAAGTGTCTTTGAAATGCATGGGGATGAAGTGTCTGTTCTAACTTGCACGGAGAAAATGAGGTTTTAATTGCTTTTGCCAACCTTGGAACTGCGGAGTTGGAGGCATTCGGTGTAAGGATTCTGTCTGTAGGAGTGGGTGGTAGGTTTTCTGGGGCAGCTTTTGGAGAGGAGTGTGGGGTTGGAGCTGGCGGGTCTGTCCACCGTGGATTTTGCAGAAATTTAGGCTTTTGAGTAAAAGTTACTCAGAAGGGACTGGGGAGTTTGTAGTGTTAGAAATCTTTAGTGTGTGGAGGAAGTTAGTCAGATGTGTGCAGCCTCAGAGCACAGAAAGAAATGTTCTCGAGCCTCCCTCTGCAGTCAGCAGAAGTCCCCGATTATCCTGTTCTATCCTTAATCCCCGGCAACTTCTCCAGCCTTATCTCAGCTCCGGGAACTAAGAGTGTGTCGTGCTGGGCTCAGGCAGTGGTGGCTCTGTGATTTGACACCGAACGTGGCTTTTGGGGTGGCAGGAAGTGGTGGAGCTGATCTGAAGAGGGCCAGGCTGCGTTCTTCACGCACCTGGAGTGAGGTGCTTGTCAGGTGACTGGCAGAGCTGGCTGTTTGTGATGGTGACAGGAGCACTGGTCTGGTAGTCAGACTTCCGCTCTGGTGCACGTTTTACCCTTCAAGCGGGTTCCAATCCCTGGGCCTTGGGCTCCCGACCTGGAGAGGGTTTCTAAGGCCGCTTGTTGATACCAGTGACTACCCTGTGTTTGTATAGGGTTTTACTGGTTGACAGAGGATTTGTATGTCTGTTTTCACACAACGCAAAGTGTTGGGGTGACCATACAAGAATCACGGAGGGGGGTTAGGCAGGGAAATCCGCCCCCTTCCTTTTGCTGGACAGGTGGTTGTCTGAGGAGGGCCCTATTTCAACGTGAAAGAACGAGATACTTGGTTATCCATAACATAACCTTTGGCTAATTGATACATGTTCTTTGGTGGGCAGGGGAGGAATGGTTTCTGTATGAGAACACCTTGGGGGAGGGCCTGGTTGAGAGTCGGGTGGGCTGGCAGGAGATGGGGGTGTGGGCTCTGGGATGAAGAACCTGTAGATTCCCTTTATCGCCAGAGTCACCCAGTTTGCTGCTGTGCATATGAGTCATAGTCCTGACTTTGACAGTTTAACCTTTTTATGAAGTGCAGCCATTTTGGGTGGAGGTGGGGGCTGGTAACAGGAGCACAGATGAGACAGGCATGGATTCTCATCCAGATTCCTGTCTGTCCCATCTGGGCATCGGTGGGTGGGTCACCCGAACCTGCTTGAGCTTCAGTTGCCCCATGTATAACGTGGGGATAAAATCACCTACCTTACAGCGCTGTGGTAGTTACAAGCAGTGTCATGGGCATGAGGCATCCAGCACATAGTAGGTGTCTGATGGATGAGAGCTGTTACTCTTATTACAAATGCCAGGCTGTCAGAGAGGTTGGGTCCATTTTGTTGTCAGGCTGAGTATGCCCAATGAAGGCTGGGAAGGTGGGATTGAGCCTTGGGGAGACGTGGTGCTGTTAGCACCGTGCATTGTACACTTGCTGTTGGGCACACAAGTAATAATTAGTAACCTGATCTTATTTTGTTTTTCAACTTGCAGCGTATTTTGGGACCTTTACTGTGCAGCTCCTGAAAGGCGAGACACTTGTGAACATTCAAGTGAAGCAAAAGCCTTTCATGATTACGTGAGTAACAAATTTTTAATCCTGGCGATAATTGCAGGGTTGGATAACTTGAACTTCTTTAGTACCAAAAGCAAATACACAGCCAACTGGCAGTGGTCTTTGTTTTCTCCTTGCCTTTCTTTTTGTCCTGCCCACCTCCCTGCTGCCCTCGCCCCGTACTCTCCTCCAGCAGCGGTCTAACTTGGTGAATGGTATTTCATAACGTTATAATTATGCAGAAGAGTGTAGATACCTATCTGGAGAATTAAATGGTGTTATGCGGGGCTCAACTATGTGGGGTTTGTGTTCTGTTTGGGCAGTGCCCTGGGAGGATGGTGGGGCTGAGCTTCTTTGGTGCTGGTTTATGAAGAAGTTGACCACAACCAAGAAAAATAAAAAGTAAATATGAAACTTGTGTTTTGGAGTAGAAGGTGTGTTTGAGTGAGAATTTGGTGAAATAGATTCTTAGGTTACTTTCTAGGGAGCAATCTTCCAAATTATGTTTTTGGAGGGGTGTGTGTGTGTGTGTGTGTTTATGGCGGGGGGCTTGTGTTGTCCATTAAGACAGTGTGTACTTTGAGGTCCTTGGCTGGTCCATAAACCGTGTTGAAAATGTTCTTGTGAAGATAGTTTCATCACATTGTAGTGCTTTCTACTCTATCATTCATTCTCCCTGGATGAGTTTCTTAAGATTTATGAAATGCTTATAAGAGAGATGTCTGCCACATGTCCATATCCCACCAAGGTCCCCTTAAAAAAAAATTGGACTAGAGTTGGGGTGGAGTCAGACTTATGATCAGATGAAACAGGTTAGGATATTCTGGGGGGGATGGAAGGGGAAGTGTCTGAAGATCTTCCCAGCCTCCTTTGCCTCCTGTTGGTCTTGTAGAAGGTTAAGTGTGTGTGTGTGCCTGTATGTGTGCACACACATGTGCACTTAAGAGGTGATTTATTGGATTTTGCACTTCTGCATGAGGTAGGAAGAAATGGTCCCAAAGCTCTAGGGCATGGAAGTTGGTTTTTTGAATGTCATCAGAGCCCACCCACTTGGCCAGGCCATCTGCATCCCCTGCATGCAGTTTGAAACTGGCCTGGGAGACCAGAACCCATTTGGTTGAGTTTCACAAGTGGTCAGATCCCATGCCACAAGTATCTTTCTGGTGAACATTTCTCTTTGTAATATGAGGACTTAGAGACTCCCCTGGGGGCTCCCTGGTTTTGAGAATATTCAGTGCGATGAAATTTTGCTATGACTGTAAGGTTAATACCCTTGGAGTGGAATGCTGAGGAAATTGACCAGTTCTTGTGCCCTCTCCAGGGTTGAAAAAGAGAAGCTGCTGAATGGTTCTTATGGCCTGGTGAAGTTTTAGTAGTACAAGGTGAGAGGGCTGGTTCACTTGTGATGTGGTTCTTCTGGGAAAATCGGTGGTGATGATCACAGGGTTTCCTGGCGTAGAGGCTGAGTTACATTAGCCGTATAAAAATAGTTGGTGAATTTGACTTTTCTACCTAGTAAAAATCGTGTGTGTGTGTGTGTGTGTGTGTGTGTTTTAACCTGTGGATGGCCAATTCCTGTGTGGCCTGTATTTGACAGCTATGCAAAATGGTTTCATTTTAGAGTGGGGCGGGGGACGTACCTATTTCCAGTCACTCTCTTGATATAGGATGTCTGTGCTATCTTTCAGAGAAGTTAATAATTTTTAACTAAGTTTGGCTCTCTAGTACATGACGTGAGACTCTCTTTGGCAATTTGTGGTTTGGTCCGCCATCTTGGAACAGTATGGTGGTAGTGAACGTTTACATGGGTTTTCTTTCAGTGATTTGCTGAGGAAGGGCAGCAGAATTGTGTAGAGATTGCTGAGGTTGGTGTAGACATTTAGAAGAAGCTACCAAGAGCTGAAATCACAGTGACTGAGGCCCAGGATTCACAGATCTTGGGATCAAAACCCTTTCTCCTGGATTGGGATCCACTTGGTGTCATGTGGCCTGAGAGTCAGGTCATGTGAAAGGAGGGATGGAGTGATGAATGGGGATGGGGAGGGAACGTCTCTATTGTGAAGGAGTTAAGGGGGGGTGGGTATTGAGTTGCAGGGGTGAAGGAGAAGCAATGGGAAAATGAAAAAATATTTAAGAAAATGAAGAAAAGGAACCCTCTTTTTCTCTTTGTCCTCCTCAAATTTTCGTGTGTTCTCTCCATTCTCATGGCTACTATCTTGTTCACCCTTATCTTTCTTGCTAGAGTTATTGCTGAAGCCTCTTTTTGGATTCCCTTCCTTTTGTCTGGGGTGAATGCCTCTCTTATCCGTCACGTCCTGTCCACTTTTCAGCTTCTTTGTGGAGGACTTTGGTGATAGTTTGCTGCACACCCTGATCACTCCTTCATCTCAGTGTCTATACAAACCACCTGTACAAAGCCTTTGTTGGTGGCTTTCCATGTGCTGGGCCCCTGTGCTGGGCACTTTAGCTTCAGGCTCTCATTTCAAGCTGCCAGTGGCCCTGGGAGAGAAGACATGTTGCTAACTGCATTTTGCAGATGAAGAAACTGAGGCACAGAGAGGTTATCATAGTTGTAAGAATTAGGATCCAAACTCAGGTCATAACTGACTCCAGAATCTGTGTTCCTAACACTGCCGAGACTTGGCTGCACAGGTCCATGGCAAATGTCACCCGTTTGTACCTATTCCTGCTAACTTCTCATTCAGGTTTGTCTTTCTAACCACAGCTTATTCATTTTTTCCATGCCAGAGACCATTCGTCTAAGAGCTATTCATTTCTGTAGCTCCCACAATACCTTGAACATAGTAGGCACGCATGCTAAATGAATGAAGGTATTAAGGAGCTATGGGTAAGAAAAAATACTCATTTTGGGGCATTTTGGTAATTTGGATAGCCAGTAGAATATTGGAAGATGTTCTTTTAGTGACTCGTTTTTGCTGGGTCATCTTGAGCCAGGTGATTTTAATGTGGGTTGACTAGTTACCTTAAATCCTTTTTAGAAGATAAAGCGGAGTGTAAATAAGAGCATGCGGTAACTGGCCTTCTGTTTTCAATCAAGGAGGTTCAGAGATTCTCATGGTTTGTCCATGCAGCTCAGATATACCCGCCTGGGCCTTAGTGGGTAGTGAGTAGTGAGTGTGTGTGGGGCATGGGTGAGGAGGGACTCCTGTGGGGCTGGGAAGGTCCTCATCTGGGAAGATCCTGGTCTCAGCTCTCCTAGAGAAGTGAATTTGTGTTCCTGGCCAGTGGTCTCCCCTTCCTGGTGGTGGGTCAGTCCAAGCCAGGCCACAGGGCCGGGAATGAACCAGGTGACTCAGCAGAGGGAGAGGGGGTTTAAATTTTCTCTGAATTGGTGAGTTTTTATTTGAGTCACAGTCTATTTTCCTCCACACACCTGGAAACTTCAGTTTGCTTGGCTTACTGTGTATAAGCCAGAGCACCCTGATGTTGACCACACGTAATGAAGAGTGATGCAGGGTTTGGTACCCAGAATGTACTTTTCTGAGAAATTGGTTTACCTGAAGTCAGAAGAGGCCAGAGGCCATGGGAAGAGGCTCTCAGGGACCCTGCCTGTGGTTTCCTTGCTGCTGCCCAGAGGCCATGGGAAGAGGCTCTCAGGGACCCTGCCTGTGGTTTCCTTGCTGCTGCCCAGAGGCCATGGGAAGAGGCTCGCAGGGACCCTGCCTGTGGCTTCCTTGCTGTTCCCTTCCGGCCAGAGCAGAGGTTCTCTGGTGAAGCCCTTGGGTCCCCTTGGATTCTCTTAGATGCCAATGTCTGTCTGGTCCTGGCCTTTTGTGGAGTGGACAGTCCCGCCTACTAGCTCAGTGCCTTTGAGTTGAAGGTGCTGGAGAGCAGTGACCCTCACATTGCTGTACTTTTCAAAACGCTTTTTCAGTACATGGTTGTGGTTTGGCTTCACAGCTGCCTGTTGGTCAGGTTTTATTATTTAATCTCACTCCCATTTTACAGATGAAGAAACTGAGGCCTAGAGTTTAGATGGCTTGTCTGAGGGCATGTAGCCAGGAGGTGGCAGAGCTGGGACTAGACCCCACACTTTCAAATTCCACCTCTGAGCTTTTGACAACCCTCATTTGATACAGAACTTCTGCGAAACAGAGGGAAGATATTATCATTTGACCCAAAGTGTGCCCATGTATGGTCACTGAAGAAATAAATTTAGCAGAGAATTAAACTAAAGCCCCTGAGAGGTGAATTGCAGAGTCACTGGCAGAGGTGGGACCTGGCCTCCGAGAAGGGAGTTTGTTATGGTGCGGTGGCTCTTTTGGCAGGGAAAATGTGATAAAAGCTATGGCCTTTCCTTCCAGAAAACGCATGTATCCCCACTGGGGAGACTTTGTACATGATTTCAGGAGGTTCATGGCTGCTGTCCCCTCTGTGATCCCCGGTGAAGAATGTGGGGTGCCAAGTGGATGTGGAGTCCCATGACCTTGGCGAGTCGTGGGCCTCACTTTCCCTGCTCTGAAGACCTGCGGTCCCTTTCAGGTCGGCCTCAGTGGGGCTGGCTCTCTTAGCCCTGTGCTCCCCGCCAGCAGGACTCAGCTGACCCCCCTCCACTCCCAGCTGTGAGCCTGTGTCTCCAGGCAGGTTGGGTAAAGTCGGAAAGCGCCCCAGAGTCCTGGGCGTGGACGGGAGCTGAGGTATTTGTGGCTCTGTGGCAGGGGTCCAGCGTCCTTGGTGGGTTTGAAATAGCAAAGTGATATTTGAGAGGGCTCTCCTTGGATGTGCCGAGCTAAGGTTCCTTCCAGGCGGGGAGCGTCCCTGCCTGCCAGAACCCTTTGGGGGCAGGGGTGTGAGAGGGTGGCAGCGTGGGCAGGAGCGGGAGAAGGCCGCAGCTGGGCTCTGAGGAGCTGGGGGCGTGCTCTCCCCCGCGATAAGCCGCTCTAGCTATCTGCCCAGAGGTCCTGGCAAGTTCACGGCGTTGCCTTTGGCTCTGACCCTTGGCACCTTGTGTGGCAGATTATAAAAACAAAACATACACACGGTTGCTTCCCCCCGCCACCATTGGAGCTCAGACTGTGTGTTGTGGCCTTTCTTCGGGCTCCCACCCTGTTTGCTGCAGCTCCTCTTAACCCCAGAGGCTGCCAGCCTCCTCTATCGGTAGCTAATTAAACACTAAATGAGTAACTGGAATTGCTTTTTGCCAGAACCCGGGCAGTGTGGCCATCTTAATGGGTTTCAAGTGGCGGCAAGACCCCAAATTGCAAATCCTTGCCCTTTATTTCAAGGCGGGAGGTGGGGCGGGGGGAGCAGGGGGGACCCAAACAAAGTTTTTGGCAGTGGTCACTTCATTTGAACTCCAAGACCAGCCGTGCGCTCCAGTCTGTGCATAATGCCATCTTTGTTAGCTAAGCCTTTGCAGACTTGGACCAAGAGTTAGCTGTGTGCCATTCACCGCTCTGAGGGAGCCGGGAGACACCCAGCTCGATTTTCCAAGGCAAGCTGCTTCTGTAGCGGGGACCTCGGGCCAGAGCCTCCTCGCCCCTTCTCTTGACCTTCCCGCCTCTGTGGGTGAGTGTGTGTGTGTGAGCTTAAAAGGGAGCGGTGGAGGGGAGGTGTGTGTGCTTGAGGGCCTGTCAGCCAAGATAACAGAAATGTTACACTAGCTGTAGCCTTTATAATAGTGTCTGGGGTTTAGAGTATTTAGAAAAATTAATCTTTTTTAGCTTGGTAATAATTCTGACCATGGCACAAGTGCATTAGACGATTCACATAAACTTCTTTAATACATGTTGCTGGGGGCTTACAGCAAATAGACAATGATGATTGTTTGTTTTTGATTCGCCAGGGTAATGGGGTTTTTTGTAGCCTTGGCAAGATGAGTTTTAGGAATGTTTCTCTCCCATGTTATGCTTCCCCCCCCCGCCCTCTTGGGCCCTGAATCCTCTGGATTTTGAAGGGTTTGGGTTCTGACTGGTGGCTGGGATGCACACCTGAGTTCCAGTTCCTGCTCTGTCATTTCCTGGCAGCGTGGACTTTTGGAGCCTTGGTTTCGCCATCTGTAAAATGGGGAAATGGTGAATCCTTTATGGGTTTGTTGTGAGGGTTAAGTAGGATTATATATATAAAATGGTTGTCTCTCTGTGGCCAGTGCTTGGTGAGTTTGTTTCCTTTCTTTTTTTTTTTTTTTTTTTTTGCGGTACGCGGGCCTCTTACTGTTGTGGCCTCTCCCATTGCGGAGCACAGGCTCTGCACGCGCAGGCTCAGAGGCCATGGCTCACAGGCCCAGCCTCTCCGCGGCATGTGGGGTCTTCCTGGACCTGGGCACAAACCCGTGTCCCCTGCATCGGCAGGCGGACTCTCAACCACTGCGCCACCAGGGAAGCCCTCCTTTCTTTTTATATCCCCAAAGTTTCCCCCAGAACCTTTTAATATGATGGAGATAACAGCATGTTTTTCTGGAAGAGCAAGTTGACCCTAGGGAACTGGATACATTAATTTCCTGATGATGCCCTCCGGTGCCTGGGCTCCTCTGATGTGTCATGGAGTCCTCCCCCAAATACCAGTGTCTTGTCTCCCCACCCCCCAGACCCCTGCCAGGGACAGGGCAGGCGGTCCTGGCATAGGCTGGCACTGATAAATGCTCCCCTGTGACGTCTGTGCCCCTTATCTGTGTCGGACAGGGTGGTCCTGTCCCACTCCCGTGTGTGGCTGCCGCGTTGCTGAATGGGAAGAGCTTGCAGCTTGGCACGTGCAGAAACCTAGATGCAGATTTCGGCTTCACACCCCTTGTCAGCTGCGGGGGGCTGCCACTTTTCAAGGTCTGTTCTCTTGACTGTAAGGTGGGCACAAGGGTCGTACTTGCTCAGCCCACTGTGGGGGTAACTGTGAGAAAGGCATGGAAGACTGTCCAGGGAAGGTTACCTGTGCAGGGCAGTGCTGTGTCAGTGTTTGCAGGGATGACCAGCCTCGAAAGCCCTGCAGTTGGGGGTCTTGTCTTTGTCCTCTTTTTTTTTGTTTGTTTTGCGGTACGTGGGCCTCTCACCGCTGTGGCCTCTCCCGTTGTGGAGCACAGGCTCCGGATGCGCAGGCTCAGCGGCCATGGCTCATGGGCCTCACCGCTCCGCGGCACGTGGGATCCTCCCGGACCGGGGCACGAACCCGTGTCCCCTGCATCGGCAAGTGGACTCTCAACCACTGCACCACCAGGGAAGCCCTCTTTGGTACATACGTTGCCCTGGGCGGCCTCGGGCCTCACTTGACCTTTGGATTGAGTGAGGAGTCCCTAAAAGGGCCCTTAAGGAGAAGGTGAGGAAGGGGTGTGTCAGCCATTGCAGGTCCACGGGAAGCTGGTTCTGGGTGCCCAAGGCCTTGGTCAGCTGGCCCCCAGACCAGGAGCAGAAGACACTGTTAAGTTTTTTTTCTTTTTTTTTTTTTTTTTTTTTTTTTGCGGTACGCGGGCCTCTCACTGCTGTGGCCTCTCTCGTTGTGGAGCACATGCTCTGCACACGCAGTCTCAGCGGCCCTGGCTCACGGACCCACCCACTCCGTGGCATGTGGGATCTTCCCGGACCGGGGCACGAACCCATGTCCCCTGCATCAGCAGGTGGACTCTCAACCACTGCGCCACCAGGGAAGCCCCCACTGTTAAGTTTTGAGGTGTTGATTCAGTCCAGTTACTGAGTGCCCGCTCTGCTCCGTGTCCAGTGGATGAGACAGATGCCGCCCAGGATGCGCTCGTGTGCTTAAAAAGCCTTCTCTTTGGAGAGCCCAGGATGCAGAGCATCACGACTGGTTGTGGGAGTAGGTAAACAGCCCCATTCCCCTGTGGTGGCCGGGAAGGGTATTTAATGTAGTATGTGTAGGTAGCAGGGTTGCAGGTGGTAGAATTGGAGGTCATGTCTTACAAGGAGGTACCCTGAGGCCCAGAGGGGAAAGATGCCCCACCTGAAGTCATCAGTAGGACTCAAACCTGTAAACCGTATCAGATTCCATAACTCTTTCCTTTGCCCTATGCTGTCTTGCTGCACTTACAAGCTGTGTGAACTTGGGCACCTTAATTAATCTCTCTGTGCTTCAGTTTCCTCAGGTGGAAAATGGGGTTAATAAAGTATACCTGCCTCATGAGGTTGTTACAAGGATTAAATGAGTTTATGTACGCACACACACATTAAACACGCACACACACAATACATATTGTGTCTGGTACAGCATAAGTGCCATAAACGTGTGCTATTGTTTTTGTTTGTTTGTTTGTTTGTTTTTTAAATTTTGTCCATGCCACGCAACTTGCAGGATCTCGGTTCCCTGACCAGGGATTGAACCTGGGCCACGGCAGTGAGAGCACTGAATCCTCACCAGTAGACCACCAGGGAACCCCCTGTGCTCTCATTCTTATTATCTCATTTCAGGCCTGGTATGAGTCTTGGCTTTCTGATGGCCGAAAGGGGGGACAGCAGCAGAACGATGCTGGTGTGAGAGGTGTGCTCCTGGGATACGTGACCCACCTGTTGGTTGATTAGCACTCTGGACCCCTGGGTTTGAATCCACCTTCTTCAAGCAGCCGCGAGTGACTGGGGGTGGGGTTCATACATGCAGCCTCCAAACCAGCCCCGCTGCTCGTGAGGATGAAGTGCTGATGTGTGGACGCTCCTGGCCAGCACCGGCCTGTGGTGTTCAGTCAGTGTCCGTTCCCTACTCTTGTAGCTGTTTCCCTTGCTCTGGGAATCTGGAACTTCTCCAGGCCCCTCTGACCCGTCCCTGGTGTTTCTCCTTGGTACTTGAGATGGTTTTTTTGCTCCAGCCCTGCTGTAGAGCAGATGCCAACCTGGAATGTGGCTGCCTCTACCAGGCCTGCCAGGACTACCCCCAGGGGAACACCCACCTATTCTTCTGTCTTCCCCCCCGGGAACTCTGTGACTTCTACTCATTTGCTATTTGCTGCCTGGAAGTAGAGGGATGGGGGTCAAGGTTGTATCTCTTCCTCTCCCTCTTCTAGACTGAAAGCTCCTGAGGGCAGGAGCCCTTATCTCCACCCCCTTTCTGCTGCCCCTGCTCCTGGGGCCTGTTGCAGAGTTTTGAGTAAATCCTGAGGGTGGTGAGCTAGGCTCCGGGCCTTGAGAAGCGAGAAGGGTTTGATCCCTGCCCAGGGATCAAGTATGTTAAATATGCGTTTTAATGGAGATGGACAAGTGGTGAATGGTAACTGTGAGTCGTGACCCGTTATTGCTTTGTGAAATCAACTTAGTGGGTCACGAACTGGAAATTACAAAAAAAAGAAACTCTGGGGCTTCCCTGGCGGTCCAGTGGTTAAGACTCCGCACTTCCACTGCAGGGGTCACAGGTTTGATCCCTGGTCAGGGAACTAAGATCCTGCATGCTGAGCAGAGCAGCGCAACCAAAAAAATCAAAACAAAACAAAAAAAGAAACACTGTATTGCAAAGAGTAAACATAAGCATTGTTTCGGGAAACTTCTGTTTTCAGCAACTTATGGGTGCCTATAAGTAAACATGTGCCCTGGGTTTTCAATGTAAAATTTGCCTTGTTGTGGGTCTCAGTCTAAACTTTGAAAGCCGCTTACCCAGAAAAGGCTGAAGTTGAATCTTGGATCTTATAGACTGTGTGACTTTGGCCAAGTGGCAAGCGATTGCTGACCTCAGTTTCCTGATGGGTAATAAGGAGGGAGTCATTCCCACCTCTGAGGGTTCTTGGGAGAATTGATTCCCTGCCTTGCTTCCAGGTGGTGCCTGGTGGTTCCTGGGGACCTTTGCCTTTCGTTTTTGCTGCCATATTCTTAGTTCATGGAGCCTGTGAGAGGTGCCCAGCAGATGCTTGCTGAGTGCTGAACAAGCAGTGGCTCCCACTTGAAGTTCGTCGCTTGTTTCTGCTGGGTGGCAGCTCCCTCTGCCCGTCTGCAGTTGAGGTGGCAGTGGCGGTGGGTAGTGGTGGTGGTCTCCAGCCCCTTGTGGTGGTTGTTTTCTGAACATCTGCAGGGCTCAGGCTCTGGTCGCAGCAACAATCTTGAGAATAGGTCTCAGGGCATCCTGTCTGACCCAGGTTGGCCCAGCCTTCCAAATTCCCTGTCCCCTCCTGGTGACAGCTGTTTGCACAGCTCCGAGGCGGGCTTTGTGTCCCCCGCTCTTTGTGTGTTTGGGTGAAGCGCCTGACATTTCACTTCTGTTTTACAGTCCTCTGACCTTAAGAAGCACAGCTGCTCCCTGGGGCCCCCGTCTGAGGCTTTCCTCTGATCCTTCTCTCCCAGTCACAAAAGGCTGTTTGAGAGAACAGGCTCTAGGGTGGCAGCCTTCCCCGCTGCCCGGGATGCTGGCTGCAGCTTTGCGAGTTCTTGGGATGGACAGAGCGTGGCTTTGCACACTGGCCCAGGATAGCAGTTGGCTGGTGGGCAGTTATTCCTGTGAGCCTGCTGCATGCATGGCCCTGTGCTGGTTGGTGATGGGACTAAGGCAGTGCCACGGACAGCACAGAGGATTTGGACTTGGATAACCGGGGTTCAGGTTCTGATTCTTTCAGGTGGCCTTGGGTAAGTCATTTGGCCTCTCTGAGACTTGGTTTATCTGTGATAACAAATGATGTGAAACAAGGCTTGGTTTTTTTTTTTGCCTCTCAAGATTTATTTTGAAGCCAGGTGAGAGCATATAAGAATGGTTTGTAAACTGTGGTTTATTTCATATGTGAACAAATCATCAAATCATAGAACGTATATCAAGAAAGAGCCTCTCAATTTACAGAGGGGGAAACTGAGGCTTGGGGTAGAGTGGTAGCAAATCTGTGACTGGATGGGCCCCTGATCCCCGTGGCAGCCACTGACTGTAGAAAACCTGCACGTGGGAGGTTGGCGCCTGGGTCTGCCTCTGTGCCATTCAGTAGGAGTTCGCAGCTTTCTTTGGGAGATGTCGTGGGCTTCCCTTGGCTTTGGCCGTGCGGCCAGTGCTGAGGGGGCAGATGGCCCAGTGGGCAGGCCTGGTGCCGGGCGTGTGCACGCGGCCGCTCTGTTCTGCTGTCTTTTAGAAGGCTTCCAGGAGAAAATGTTATCCTCTCTCTGGAGGCCCTTCCTCTTGGCAGTGCCCACTGGTGTTACACGAGCGGTTCTGGCCACAGCTCTGGGCGCAGGTTTCCCTGCGGGTCTCCGGGCTGCGGAGCCACTTCAAAAGGGGACTTTACAGCATGACAGGGAATTTCAGCTACCGTGTTATCTCTGAATTGGCCAATTGATGGTTTCAGCAGAGCATTTCAGCATCGGGGAAGCCAATACAATTTGAGTTAGTCGTGATGGCTGCCACTTTAAATACCACAGTGACTTTCCGTCAGCGGGCTAACGTGCAGCACAGGGCATCGCAGAAAACCTGATCACTGGAGTGCTTCAGTCGATTCTGACCCCAAGCTACGGAAAATGAACTTAAATCTAGTGGGCTGTCGCCACGTACTTTCTTCAGCGTTATTTTGCTAGCAGCATCTTTGTCAAAGGGAACTGGAAGGGAAAAGAGCAGGTACAGATCACCGTGTTTGCCTGTGGCTTCACCCGATTTGAGGGAGCAAAGATCTTCCAGGGGGAGTGAGCCGCTGGGAGTTGGGGTGGTAGTTTCCTGGTGAGGGATGAGTTACTAAACTACAGCATCGTGGTTTAATAATGATGACTCTCTAGTGAAGGAAACTGGTGTTTATTGAGCACTTACTATGTGCCAAGTTTTTATTTTTTTAAAGTGTTCTTATTCCGGTCTCACCCTATTCAGGCTGGGTAGGGGACAGGACATTCCTCCCATTTCATGAAGGAAGAACTGATAACAACGAACAATAATTGAGTGCTAACTGTATGTCAGGCACCTTTCTAAGTGCTTTGGGTTTTATCTCATGTTGTCTTCAAAGCAGCCCCGTGGGTCAAGTTCTGTTTTTTTTTTTTTCCTTTTAATTATTATTTTTATTGTTTTTGGCCGTGCTGTGTGGCATGAGGGATTTTAGTTCCCCGACCAGGGATCGAACCTGTGTCCCCTGCAGTGGAAGCACAGAGTCCTAACCACCGGACCTCCAGGGAAGTCCCTAAGTTCTGCGTTTTTTTTTTCCTATTTTGTAGAAAAGGGAACTGAGGCAATAGAGGGATTCAGGAATGTCGAAGATGTACTTAAACTAAAGTGTTCTGCACTGCTCTACCGTGCTGTTTCCCTAAGAGTTAATACCAGATTTGGCATCTTTGCTGCTTAAGTAATTGGTGACCCACTGCCCAGCCCTGGTGGGTCTAGGTAGCAGGACTAGGTGGGAGCGGTCCCAAGGGGGCAGATGACCTGAAGCCCTGTCTGTGGGTCTTGTGGTTCCTTATCAGTGCTGTGCTTCCCAGAGGCATGGGGGCTGGGCTGGTTTTCAGTGACCTCACCCAGGAAGGAGATATTTTGCTTCAGGCTCATCCATATACCTTAAGGAAGAGTTTCCCCATCTCTTCACTTTTAAGGCTTCCTTTTATTAATCCCCTACCACCCCGTGTGGACTCCATGCTTGAAAATATTTCATTTACAAATAGATTATATACATTGTCACCATTAATTTTACTGAAGACATAGGAAAAAACAAGAGCTATATAGTTGCTGATTAGAGCATTTCATCAGCTCAGAAAAAATTGGGCATTTGGGATTTATTTCAGCTGAGGTAGACCTGATTTTGGTGTTGAATTAAAAAAAAAAAAATCAGCCCGACTCCAGAGTCCGTGAAGTTTTTGAGAGACCTGGCTGGAGTCCTCAGGCTGGGAACCTCTGACTTAACGTCGGTGCTTTCCCCACCTACCTAGCAGTGTAGGTGGCTCCTTCTAGCTGTGTTCTAGAATGGCCAGAGTTGGGCTCTGGTGGAAGAAAGGGCCTCACGTTCTCCCTGAGAGTCAGGAGGGTTAGAGGTCAGAGTTTGCTCTTAGGTCATCTACCAAAGTTCAGGCAAGGCTTCCCTGTGAGAGAAAATGTGGGTTGGAAAATGGACACCACAGGTGTAAGCTCCTGGGTGGAGAGCTCCCACCTCTGGAGGATGCTCCATAGCCCCCACCCCTACACTCAAGTACCATGTTCCCTGCTGTTCTGAGCTGGCATCCAGTGGAGGAGATGGATGACTGGACTGTGAGTCCAGAAATCGTTCTTCTCAACCAAGCTTCCCCACTTATTATCTGTAACCTTTGACTGGCCATTGTCTTCTTTCTGGGCCTCAGTTTCCCCATTTGTAGCATGGGGACAGGGAGGGATACAGAAGCGATTTCTGATGTAGCAGTGACCAGCCTTTATTGCACACTTACCCTGGGCTAGGCGCTGTGCATGGGCATGCCGTCTAGTCCTATAACTCTACAAGGCAGGGGCTGTTTTTATCCCAGTCCCTGGATGAGTAAACTTGAGGCTCCAAGAAGTGAAGTCATTAGCCTTGGTTATGAAGTCATTAAATAACAGAGCACAATTTGAACCCAGGGCTCCATTCCTAGTCTTGGAGCCACACCGTTATTTTAATAAACTTTAGGATGACTTTGAGAGATGAGGAACCTTGGGGGAAAAAAATGTTCTTAGAAAGAATTGAATCATTTCTGTAGAAACCCGTAAACGTGTGTCTTAAAAAAAAAAAAAAAAAAGATGTTAGTGACAGTTTGCTTCCCAGTGAGATGAATGCAGATAAACCTATTTTGACTGTTAACTTATTTTGTTGCTTAAAAGCCAGTGACATGTAGCGTTGAATTTATTTTTCTTCACAGCGTTTAAGTGTTTGCCCCTTCTTGAGTGACGTGTGTGAATCTGGGAATTGCCTGTACTTTGGGGATCGAGGCCGCTGCTCAGCACTTCAGGATTTTGCCTTGAGAGGGGCGACTCGGGGGAGGATTTGTGCGGGCGCAGGGTGGAGCTGAGAAGTGGCTTCCAGCCATGCGCTTACCTGAGTTTCAGGGTGCTGTTGGAGCCAGAGCTCACTCCGAAGTTGGGGTCACGGTGGAGAGCTGATCGCAGGAGTCTCTGTGACTAGAAGCCTAAATATTTATTCTGTTCTGTCCCTAATGAAAACAAATTGTCAACAGTTGTTCAGTAACTGACTAAATTAAAATCTGTAATTAGTCAATTGGATTAAAGAGTTGGCACAACCTGATTGTATCATGCTGGTTAGGTTATTAAGAGAAAGGGTGTGATTTTTAATTACTGAATGCTAATTTTGACAGTTTCAAAGAGAAACAGACGTGTTTCTCCCCCCTTTTCCTAATTTTGAATGGTTTGGAAAGTAAAGACACTCGATGTGTAAATTATGTTTTTTTGAAGGAAAATAATCCGAGAAGGCCCTTCTGTAGAGTAGAGGGATTTTAGTTAAGAGGCCACATTGGATTTGGTTGAAAGGGTTAGTTGGAAATCCTTCCTTTCTTGAAGGAAGGATGGCCCGGCGTTTGGCAGCTTTGCTTTTGCTTTGAATGAGAAGTTGGATTTCACATTCAAGCAATTCAGTCATTGAGTTAGAGTTCTTTTTAGTGTCTCTCCCAGTCTCTCACCTAAAGGGGGTTTTCTGACCAGCGTCCTGGAGGCGAGGGGCAATAGGAGACAGAATCCAGTGAGGACACTACTGTGTGTATGAAGCACAGTGGGACCGCAGAGACACCACCAGCACATGTGAATAACATCATCAGACTTTTTATAAAGTATTTTCTGATATGCTGAGCAACCCAGTGGGAGGGACAGGAGGAATGAAAGTTCTTACTGCTCTCCTTTACAACTGAGGCAAGTTTAGAGCTGGGGCAGGAGGTGCCCAGGTGTGGAGGGTCCAGGCGGGAATGGGCTGGGGGCTGGTGAGGGAGGAGGGATGCCAGCAGACGGGCAGGGAGGGAATTCTGTTAGGTAGTGGTTGGGGACAGACAGAGGCCAGAGAGGAGAGGGGCTTTTTGCCGGGGAGGAAGATGGAATCAGAAAGTAGGGCCTGTTTATGGATTTCAAGGTTCAGAAAGCCAGCCAGAGAGTTGAGGACGAATTGGGTAGGCCAGTTTTAAAATGGAGCAAGTCCTTCTTCCTGTTTTGTTTTTCTGGGGGATGCTGTGTTGTTGCCTCCGCTGCGAGGCTGGAATATGGGTTGTAAGCAGCCTCGGAACTGGGAGTGAGGTCTGAGCTGCTTCCAGCCACAGACCCCAGTGTATAGCCTGGATCCCCTCATCTGCAGAGGGGCCCTCCCTTCTCTCCCGCTACCTCCCAGCTCCTGGGAGTTCACGACATGGTCTGCTCTGTAAGGTGCTAGGCCCGTGGGTCGCGTTAATTGGAGAACCTCAAGCCTCAGAGGAGGTCTAGGGATCACTACAGGAAGGCCACCCAGCCCTCGCTTCTCCTTCCCCAAGTTCTGGGGGCAGCGAGAGGTTAACCTCGGCCACTGGGCTGCCAGCTCCTTGCAGCCCTTCGGGCAACCTCCCTGTCCTGGGGAAAGCCGCCCTAGACCCTGTGCGTCCAGGAGCCACACGAATGGTGTCATCGGTGTTGAAGCACAGGCTCGACTTTCTGCTGGCTGGGTTTTCCATGACCCTTTCTGGAAGCACCAGTTAACATGGCCTTTTTCAAGCACCAGTTTTCAAGATTTAAGTATTAGAGCCGCTAGTGATCTAGAATGAGTCATTTTTTCTTTTTGTTTTTAAAGGAAGCAGTTTTGCTTTTTGTGTCTGATTGATATATGGCAGGGATGCTGGGAACCAGGGTGCAGAGAACTGGGTAAAGCCACCTGGGTTCAAATCCCTACCTGGTCCTTTACCACAGTGTGACCTGTGCCAGTTGCTTTACTTCTGAGCCTCAGTGTCCTCATCTGTAAAATGGAGATTGCACTCAACTTGCAGTACTGTTTTGCGGCAGTTGTGCAGAGTGCCCTAGGAGATGCCCGGTAAGTATTTCTGGAATGCCTGAATGAGAGACTGAAAGGTAGCCAGGGTTCTTGGGAAGGTATTCCTTCTTAGGGAGCTGTGTTGGGTATGTTTAGACGCATGAGTAAATGAGAGGAACAGAATAAAAAGCAGGAAGTATTTACAAGTGGTAGATTGGTGTGTGTTCTGAATTTGAAATTTCTCTTTCAGACTCAGGATCCACAGCCAAGGTTAAAGAGGGGGTGTGTGTGTGTGTGTGTGTGTGTGTGGGTGTGTGTGTGTGTGTGTGTGTGTGTGTGTGTGTGTGTGTGTGTGTGTGTGTTTGTTTTAAAAGCTTCCCCACTGATAGATTTGTAGCTCTGGGTAAAGAGGGAAGCTTGTAAAACTTGATTCATTTTCTTCCCAAAGTCTGTTTTTGGTGGGGACTGGAGGTGAGGATGGAGCTTCCAAGTGCTTTTAAGTCAGAAGTGTTTGTGTGTCTCCAGCGCACACCATGTGCAGGGCCAAGAGCCGTGTTCTCACCCCTGCTCCCTGCCCCCAGACCATCTTTCCCTTCCTGGAACGGAGTGCCGGTTGCGGGGCTGTGCTCTGGTCTCATCTAGGGATGAGCGAGGACTTCCTGCACTTGCGATGACTTCCTACTTCCTTCCTGGCCTACGCTGTCCAGAACAGATCGGATTCGCTCTTCTCTTTGGATTAGGAAACACACCCTCCCCCGTCCCTGCCCAGGCCTGCTCTGGAGACATGGACGAGCAGCTGGGGTGACGATTGGACAGTGAGGAGCTAGGGTGTGTCCTAAACTGTAGGTCAGCTGGGGTGACGATTGGACAGTGAGGAGCTAGGGTGTGTCCTAAACTGTAGGTCTGTGTGAGCTGTTCAGGAATGAGAAGCTCCTGCTCCCAAGAAGCCACTGCAGAAATGGAAAGGTGGCCAGCAGGGAGAGCTGAGGAGGTGGTGGACCTTGATGTTGGAAAAAAAATTTGGATAGTTTGGGATGTTTCTGTGTTTGAAAATAAAATTTATGACTGTGTATTTCTGTCATTAGGGTGGAGTGCGAACCCTGAGACTTAGATACAGAATGTTGCCAGGCTATAGTTAAGGAAAGGAAGGGCCAGGCTACCTACCTCAGGGCCTTTGCACAGGCGTTCTCCCTGCTTGGAGCACCTCTCTCCGTTCTCTCTCTCCCTGGGGGATCCCTATTCATTGTTCACATCTCAGTTTAGACGTCACCTGTTTTTTGTTTTTTTTTTTAAATATTTATTTGGTTGAGCTGGGTGTCAGTTGCAGCAGGTAGGCTCCTTAGTTTCAGCACATGGGCTCTTTAGTTGTGGCATGCAAACTCTTATTTGCGGCATGTATGTGGGATCTAGTTCCCTGACCAGGGATCGAACCTGGGCCCCCTGCATTGGGGGCGTGGAGTCTTTTTTTTTTTTTTAAATCTTTATTGGAGTATAATTGCTTTACAGTGTTGTGTTAGTTTCTGTTGTACAGCAAGTGAATCAGCTGTAAGTATACATGTATCCCCATATGCCCTCCCTCTTGCGCCTCCCTCCCATCCTCCCTACCCCACCCCTCTAGGTGGTCACAAAGCACCGAGCTGATCTCCCTGTGCTACGTAGCTGCTTCCCACTAGCCATCCATTTTACATCTGGTCGTGTATATATGTCAGTGCTACTCTCTCACTTCGTCCCGGCTTCCCTTTGCCCCCATGTCCTCAAGTCCGTTCTCTACGTCTGCGTCTTTGTTCCTGCCCTGCCACTAGGTTCATCAGAACCATTTTTTTTAGATTCCATATATGTGCGTTAGCATACGGTATTTGTTTTTTGGGAGCGTGGAGTCTTATCCACTGCGCCACCAGGGAAGTCCCTGACATCACCTAACTTTAAGAAAATTCTCACAATCATCTTTGAGCCCATGGGTAGGACCTGTAAACTCGGGGGCTTGACACCTGCTCGCTTGATACCCAGTTCATATTTGTGGACTGGAAGAGTGACCAGGAAGAACCCCCACCTCCCAGGGCCCTGTCTCTGTGTTTGAGCGGCTCCCTGAAGCCTCAGTGCCCTCAGGACATGTCCAAGCGTGGCTGCCTGCTTTGAGCCCTGGCCTTGGCATTTGCCTCTTTTTTTTTTTTTTTTTTTTTTGGCCACACCGTGTGGCATGCGGGATCTTAATTCCCTGACCAGGAATCAAACCCGTGCCTCCTGCATTGGGAACGTGGAGTCTTAACCACTGGACTGCCAGCGAAGTCCCTGCCTGTCTTTTCCGAAATAGGTTTTTGACGTTGATGGAGCCTTAGACGTGAAGTGTCCTCAGAGATGTGTGCAAAAATGACCAGTGTTAAATTATCCCAACTTTTGCCAACTTCTGAGGCCTCTCAGGCTGAAAGCCCTGTGACTCTTCTCTTGCCCAGTTTTTGCATTTTGTGAAGAGGATTGAGGAATGGGTGGGCAGGGGTGTGGTCTGGAATCCTGAGCAGTGTTACTCAGCTGGAGTCTTAGGGGGATGTTAACCTCGGATGATGGGAAACAGCCTGGTTCTGATTCCTCTAACTCCCCCTGCTTATCTGTGCAGGAATATTTTATGATTTGACCCCCTGTAATTCAGGGTTGGTGGCGATTTTATCAGCCCACACAAGTCTACAGTTGACCTTTGCATTATCTGAGAAGACTTGTGTTTGCTTAGCCACGGAGGATAAACAAGATTCCAGGGGGCGGCTCAAGACTTGGGCTGTGGTTTTTTGTGCAGCAGCAGTGTGGCTTCTAATTGCGAGTGGCTCTTATCTGTGCTTCAGGGAAGGTCTGGCCACACCCTGTCAGGGGCGGGGTGGGGGGAGTGCTTCTTTGGTTCCAAGCTGGCCATTCAGGCTTTTCCTAGGACATGAAATGCTCAGTCCCTTTAAATTACCCCTTTCTAGTAAGGCTATCATAATGATATCAGTTCAGGAGAACACTTTATCCAGAATCCACTGAGGGGTCAGTGCACATACTTGTTTTTCCCAGGTATTCATCTGGTCAGTCTAGTCTTTCCTTAGAATTGCTGGTGCCCCTGAGATGTGGCTCCAGACAAAAGGACATGGGCAAATTCTTTGTCCTCAGAGAGCTTACAGACTATTCTTCCCTTTTATCTGGGGCTCATGTGTTTTAAGATGCTAACCGAGCATCTTTAAATGGGAGACATATCCTGCAGGTTCAGATGGGCTTTTCCCCCAAGAAGGCACTGGAATGCATTCTAGCCTCCCCTCCGATGCCGCTGCTGCCGCCAACCGGAAAACAGCCGGGTCACCCTTGTCTCCACCTGCCCCAGCCCCCTGTGTTGTGCTGGCCGGCTCTGTGATTTTTGGACTGGTCGCTTGAAGATAACTTGAGTGTTTGCTTCTTTGTCTGTAAAGTGATGGTAAAGGATACCTTTGTGGTCCCGGCATCTAGTGTGTGGCTCCACGGAGCCAAGCCATCCAGGACCTCGTCAAGGTGTGGCTAAGAGTTTGGAGAAAGTGATGATTTGATTGCACCTTGGAGACAGGAGAGGAGCTGGAACAAAAATGTTCTTGTACGGCTGTTACTCTAGTGAAAATTTTTTAAGAATTGGTTACTGGAAACACAAATCCACAAGGACATAAACTAAAAGAATGAAGGGTACGCTGGTTTTAAGGAAGCTTTCAGGGGCCTACATTCTCTCCAACCTGAGTTAAATTTCCTAGGCTTTACCAAAAACACAATCCCTCTCTTGCGGTTGGGGGCTGGGCATTGCAGCCAGGCCCAGGCCACCTCCGAGGCACAGGTGCCTGCCACAGTGCCACCCTTTCCGGTGAGTCAGTGAGTTTATCCTGGAATATCCCGCCCTGGGGAGGGCCAGGGTCACGGGCTGGGGCCACTCTGGGCCGCTGTTTCTCAGGAAGCCGTGTTGGCCCCATCCAGAACTGCATCTCAGGCTCGAGATACACGTGGCTTCTTTCCTACTCCCTTTTTTCTTCCTGAAAATGTTTTTTAACTCGGAGCATGTGTCACTGCAGAGTTCTTTTCACGAGGACAAAAGCTGGTTCTGATCCAGAGCCGACTGTGGCCTGATCCTTGGTCTGATTATTTGGCGGGGCAGTTGCTGGGGCTTGACCAGGGTGTAACTGGGACTCAGCGTTGGGCCAGTGGGTGGGGAGAGGTGAGGAGGAACCGTGGGGAGGTGGGGAGGAGCTGCCGTGACAGTGAAGGGAAGGGTCGGGGGAGGGGTGATTTAGCCTGTCCAGGCCACAGACAGCGCCACTCCCCTCCGGAACAGCAGCATCTGCTGCTCTGGGTGAGGATCTGCCCCTGACCCTGACGCAGGAGCCACGGCCACCACCAGCTTGGCCGTCCAGCCCAGCCCCAGACCAGACCACACAGGAGGGAGGAACCTGGAGCAGCTCTCCCAGCCTCTCTCTGGTTGATTGGCCCAGCTCCCTTCTTCCTCTTCTGGGTGCAGGCTCTACCACTCCTCAAGCCCCACTGTCCCCACTGCGAGCCTAGGAGTGTCCCACCCCAGGCCCCAACAAATGCGTGAGCCCCCAGTGCCTGGCACACAGTCGGTACTCGTAAAAGTCTTGGTTTAAAACAGTGTGCGTGAAGGACTTGACGCGTTATGAGTGATGGTCTTTTGGGAGGGCGGGGACCGTACTGCCGTGTGTCGTGCCCGGCGCATCGCAGGTCCTCCACTCTTTGGGTGAATGGAGTGGTGTCCAGAGAAGCAGGGCTCTGGCATGGGCAGCAGCATGGAGGGAAGGAGCCAAGCTTGTTTGCGTAGGAGGGCTGTGGTCTCTGGAGGGGGCTGCTCCAGTGGCTCCTGGCTCTCTCCTCCTGTCCCTCCAGACAGCCTCCTGGCCTCACCCTTTTAATGGCCCCTTGGTTGGCTGGTTGGCTTGGCCTCCGTGTGGATGTCAGATCTGCTTTGTTAATGTAAAATGCGAGGGCCTCCTGTCTCTCCCTTTACTAAAATCAAAATCAAACCCAAATTGAAATAAAACAAATCAGGAGGTGCAAGGAAGACAACCCCGAGGTTTCCCTCACTGTGGCACTGAGAGCCAGACATTCAGGGTCTTTCTGGTCTGACCTTGCCTGCGTTTCAGATTTTGCCATCTTCGTTGCAGACCTCGCCTTGGTGCTTGGCATGTTCACCGTCACTACAGATTAATCATTACAACCTCCCAGTGAGGTAGGCAGTGGTGTAAAGGGGAAAAACCCCAAAGGACCAAGCACGTGGGATTTTAGAAAGCATCTGAGGGTGCAGATGGGCCCTGTGTTGCTGGTGAAAGCCCCCGCAGACCAGAAAAGCTGGCACCTTGCTCCTACCATCTTGCTCCTGTAGAGAGAGTATCACGTCTGTCACTGGCTGACACTTTGAGGGTTTTTCTTTTCTCCAAATAAATAATTCTTTGTCTCTCTTCAGGGTGGCAGATCAGGGCTGGAGAGAGGCAGCCGATCAAAGGCAGCCTTGCTGACTTTGAACAAGTGGGCTGAGGAGGGGGTCTGGACAGGGCCGGGAGGGGGACGATGACGAGGAAAACCAACACACTGCAGAGGCAGGAGGAGTGACACCTGAAGCCACCACCTCCTAAAACCTGTGATCATGCATTTCTTGCCTGGGGATGTGTGAGTGAACTATTAGGCTCAGTGGAGAGTTCCTTCCTCAGAGGAGAAAGCCGGCTCCCTTTTCCTGTCCCTTTGTCTCTTGTTGCCTTTGTCCCAGCCCTCCAGCTCTGAGGCCTCCCCTCCACCCCCACCCCACCAGGTTCCTTCCTTTGTGCCCCCGCCACTCACCAGCGAAACTTACCTCGGGCCTCCAGCCTGCCTGAGGCCCCTGCCTCCCCTGCTCCCCATGAAACAAAAGTAGCTGTAGGTCCTGGCCTGGCTGTCATCACGAGGACTCCAAGGACCCAGGCAGGGGCCTTGGCCCCCAAAGGTGGTGGTTAGTTTTGAAGGTTGCCACTGGCTGTTGGCAGCCCCTTCGGAGGGAACAGTGTTACTGGGGGCACCTTCTGCCCTAGTTAGAGCGGTCTGGGGCTGCAGCTGTAGCGGGGGGACCCTCTTCCCTGGTGAAGCCCTTCTTTCTCCTGCTCTGAGTGGTCTTGGGCCTTTTCACTCATGAGTTCTGTGTGCAGCCCCTAGAAATAAGGACATGCTGAACTCTAAAAGAGCGGAACCTACACTTCTGGGTACGGAAACACACACCTTTGTTAAAAGATTGTGTTAATTATCTTTAAGCAAGCGTTAGCAATCACCTGGGGGGGTTAAGCAAAGACTGGGGGAGAAAAACTGAACGTTGGGGAAAAACTCTATCCATTAACTTAATTTGCTGAGTATGTGGGCAAGGATGGGCTTGATTTCGTTTTTCATGATGAAAATGGGAACTTCAGCGTTTGGTTTCTAACCTGATGGCTTCCTGGGTGGTGTGGCCCAGCGCAGGAAAGAGAGAGGGGCCTGAGGCCTGCAGAGGGGGTCGCTGGAGTCTGTGTGCATCTGTGAGGCAGAGGAGAACTGTGGCTGGTCAGTGTGGCTTCGTTGTTACTGGCATGGTTCTCCCTACTTAGAATGTTGGAGCTCCTAATTTAATTACACATGTTTAAAATATGTCCTAGAAGATAATGCGTAAATTTAGAAATATTGTATTCTGCCCTCAACTTGCATAAAAAGTATTTTTCTTAGTTTTCACATGCATTTTTGGCATCAGGTCCTAAATGCTGTCACCAAAGCCACTTTTTATCTTCTGACCCACCTTTCTAATGTGTATCATCCACACTCCATCTCAGTTGCTTGAGATAACGTGTTTTCAAATTTACTTATGATTTCTGTCGCCAGGAATTTTATCCGAAAGCCACAGGGACCCATGATAAAGTTAAGACAGTTGAATTTGTAAGATTTGTCTCCTAAGTTTCTATTGCTGGAAATGCTCCAGCAGATAGGAGACCCCAGTTCTGATGCTGAAGAGTGAGAGGGGGACACCCTTCCTGAGCGTCCCTGTGTGACCCTGATATTTCTCTGAGCCTCATCGTCCTCCTCTGTAAAAAACAGAGGATAACAGTGCCTAAGGCTCGCTTCTCAGGGTTAAGTACGTGAGGAACGCAGGACAGTGCCCTGTATATAGCAATAGCAAGCACTCAGCAGGTGCATCGTTGGAGGTTGGACTGGTTGGAGCACTCTGGCCCTTCTGGTTTATAGAGTGACTTTGAGGGCTTATCAGGTGAGGCCTGGGGGCAGCCCTTGTGGGGAAAGCCGAGATGGACCATCGTGTGTTTTGGGAGTGGGAACTTTCCAGGGGAAAAGGAATGGGGTTGCAATTTCAGCTGATGAGAACCCAGTAATGGGGTGAGGTGAGGCCTGTGGACCCCTCTAATTGTCCCTGTGGCCTGTCCTCTGGCATTCCCAGAGTGGAATGTTTTAAAAGTCCTTGGTTTGGGGCCCCTGTGCCCAGGAGGTAAGAGAAGCCTTTACCAGTCTGTAGTTGGGACTCAGAAAACATTTAGGCTTTGTTTTTTAATGATTTTTATTTCAAAGCTGGCAGAAGCTTAGCTGGAGGTGTAATAGGCGCTGGGTTCTGTGTGTGCCCACAGATGTCTGTCATCATTGTTGTGGTCATTGTTTGCCATCTTGGGACTGCGGGTGACAGATGACACTCACACCCCCCAGTTCTTGGTTGGGATGGAAACTCCTGGGATGGACAGTGGCCTCAGTGTGTGTGTCATGCGTGCCCAGGTTTACGGGGCAGATTTGCATCGCCGTTTGTCAATAAGTCCTGCTTTGAATATCCACCTCTGGTGTGCCACTGGTGGAGGAGCTGGGATTCCCAATTTAGACGCTGACGGTAATCTGAAACTGAAACAATCAGAAGTGTGTATCTCATGAAAAAAAGAGGGGGGTTATTAACAGCTCGGGCAGGAAGTTGTCACCTGGCTGCGACTTTCCAGGTGGATGGCAGGGGTCCAGACTGAGCTCATGTGGAGGGTGCCACCTTGAAGCCAGTTTTCCCTCTTCAGATTATTGTATTTCGTTGGGAGAATTGGCGAAACGAAACGGAAACGGGCGGTGTGTTTAGTTACTCTGCAAAGCTTTGAGCGATGCATCCCTTCTTCCATTTGTGAACTTGGTCCCTGGGTTAGCTGTTCCTGGCCCCAAAATGAGAAAGTAAAATGGAGAAAGAGGCTGACAATGGTAAAATCGGGGTAAAACTTAATTTCAAAAGACTAAAGGTCTTACGGGAGGGGGTGGGGGACAGGGGCCTGTTTCTTTTCTGAATGGGTAAGGCCTCAGGGTCCGTGTGTGAGAGAGAGAGAGAGAGGGAGGGAGGGAGGGAGGGAGGGAGAGAGAGACTGACAGACAGCAGAGACAAACCTAGAGACCCAGAGCGAGGGGGGGGGTGGCTAGGAGTGGTGGATGGCTCAGGCTGGGGGGAGGGGTCACTATTTGCATAACTGTTGCTCTTCGGGATTGTGATGGGGGATGGGAGGCTAGCACAAAGGCGCTTTCCTCCCTCTCCCCTCCCTGACCCCTCCTTTCCCTGCCCTGCTTCTTTCCCTTTTCTTCCCCTCCATCCCCTCCCCTGCCCCTTCCCATGCCAGGCCCCTGAGCCTGGTCAGTACCACCTATACCCCCACTAATGGCACAGGGTTGGCCTTGCTTTTGTTGCCCAGTGGACAGGGTTTTACTGCCCCGTCTCCAGTTGCAGGCAGGGCTACCGCAGACGCCTGTCAAGTTAAGATAAAGTCCAAAAGGAAGGCCTCTGGCTGTGCGCGTCTCTCTTTAAAAGGCTGGTGCTTTATAAAAACGGTTTCTGTGTGAGCTCTCAAGTTCTTGCCCCCATCATCTTTTCTGCCTAGAGGCTGGAGGCTTTTGGAGGGAGACCACGTCTGGTGTCCCCTCACATAAAGTGGTTTTCCGGGGCTATTTCCTGTGACCCACAGCTTGATACTTGCTGGAAAGGAACGGGGCTGGTAGCTGGGCTGTCCCGTAACAGCTTCAACCAAGCCTCAGGGAATCCCACAAAGATGAGGTAGAGACCCGTGTACCAGCGTGGACGCGAGACTCACCCCTGCAGACCCTGAACAGTAATATCTGGTGGGTCCACCATGCATCTTTGCTAAACCAGTAAACGAATGGGCGCATGTCGTGTGACCCCCAAACAAAAATAAAAACTACCTAGCAGTTTGTCATCCACTTCTGGGCTTTTCTGTTTAGCATGTCTGTGTATCAGGTGCCTTCTGGGAGGCCCGTCTCCCTGTCTGGGCCTCAGTTTCCCCATCAGTAAGATGGTGGTGATATTTCTTGGTCAGGCTGTCATGAGACTCAGCTGAGATGCCCCATGATGATTATTGCCATAATGCTGAGCACATTGAGCCCTCCAGGCTCTGACCAGAGCGTCCTCCCCGTCATCTGGGGACATAGGGACAGAAGCAGGCCCTGAACAAGTAGAGAACCACATGGCAGAAAGCTGCTGGGCAGTGCGGGAAGATGACCTGAAGGGGCAGGCTGGGCCAGCATCCTCTGCCTCCCTGTTTGTTTTGCCTCAGGACAGGGTTATCTGTTGTGAGGTCAGACTCCTAGGTTGTACTGAGGAGGTAGGTACCTATTGCCATTGACATCTCCCCGGGGGTGCCCCCTCCCCCACCCCATGATTGATCTTTGTACTTATGCTCAGTTTGTGGTCCTTTCACACAGTGAGGACTGAAAACGTTTTAAAGCAAGTTCATGCCTTAGTGGCCAGTTAGCTCCCTGACACCCCAAGTTGGGTTGGGTGGGGATGGTATTTGAGCCATCAGCTTCACACCCCTCTGGGTTCCTGCGGGGCTGGGGCTGTGTGCTTGGTATTCCTGGCAGGTCCCCTGCGGGGAGTGTGGGGTTGCTTGGCATCCTTGATGCCAGGCCGGGTGGAGGATGGAGGAGAGGGATGGGGAAGCTTGCTCCACGTGGTACAGCTTCACTGACTGCTTGGTTTCTCTGAGCCTCAGCTTCTTTACCTGTGAGATGGGGAGAATGTAAGTATCCATTGCAGGATGGGTTGAGGGTGGTTGGTGAACAAATTTCACTCTGGAAAACGTTAGGTATTTGGCATTGATAATCCCAGAAAGGCTTGGACAGGTCAAGAACTGATGGGTGGGAGGGGTAGGGCCAGTGGTGCTTGAAGGAATTGATGACGCTGCCCTTTGTGGCTTGCCAACGGGATTAATAACAAAGGTCACTGGGATGAGACAGCTTTCCCAGGGTGTTTGCTCAGAGGGGCCATCTTCCTGGGGCCCATGCCCCCTGGTGAGTAGCTGTAGGAGTGAGGGGTCAGGCCTGCCAGCCACCTGGCTGCTCTGGCCACTGGTTCCAGTCACCCCGTTTGCTGCCCACCACCCGATGCCTGCACACATTCCCGCTCCCCTGCCTCTCAGCTGCTCCTAGAAAGCTGCTTGGACGGCTTGGCACCCTCCGAAGGTGGGCTCCCAGCCCCACGCCCATTGGCCCTTTGAGCCCTTCAGGCAGCTTTTCTTGGGAACTTCCCAGGTGCTGGCTCTCAGGGGAGGCATCAGTAATAGCCTGTCTTTCCTGTCGAGTAGGCTTACAGTCTAGTAGAGATGATGGAATTAAAGCAATTAATGGTCGCTCCAGCTCCAGTGGTCCCAAATCCCACACAGCCCGGAACTGGCACAGCCCAGGGTACTCAGCCTGGACACCTTGGTGTGCAGCCCCTGGGTATAAATAGGCTGGTGGGGGAGGGGTTCTGCTGAGCTAGGGTGCTGAGAGGCATTCCTGTTTTTTAAAAACACTTGCTGGGCCATCTAAATCCATCCAGGGCACCCCCAGAGGCCTGATTGACTGGATTCCCTTAACCCTTCTCAGCTCTATAACCAGAATCATGGAGAGCGGCACCCGCTTTTTATAGAAGTGGAAACTGAGGCCCAGGCAGGGAAGAGGCTGCCTTGAGTGACGGAAAGGGGCCCCAGAGGCTGTTGAAAATTTCCCTCCAGCCCGGGGCTGGTAGGTCTCACCTTGCTCCCAAGGCCGTTACCATTAGCAACCAACTTCCCCTGTTCTGGGGGCCCTCGAGGGGAAGAGGGAAGAAGGTGGAAGCCAGGCTGTCAGTCAGTCAGGTGACATTTGAGTGTCTGTGTCAGTGGGTTAGGGCTGGTGACACTGTGCGGAGGGCCGGGGCGTACCAGAGTCATCCAGTGCACAGGCGAGGTCTTGCTACTAATTGTTCCCAGTACTGGGGAAATTACATGCAGGGACGCCTTGCTTTGTGCAAAAAGATGCCTTCCCCACCCCCCACCTTATACACACAAAAGAAATTTGAAGAGAAGCAAAGACAAAGTAAAGGCTAAAGTAAGGTCTACTTAAGTCAGGCAGACTTTGCTCTTGTCCTAGCCCAGCTGTTCTCCAGCTTTGTGGCCTTGCATTAATTGCTTGGCCCCGCTGAGCCTCCGTTTACTCATCCATAAAACAGGGATCAAGGCACGGGTGTCCATTAGCAGTGCTTAGCACCGCCTGACACCCCTGAACCCTCAGTAAGGGGTTGCTGCCCTAAGAAGAATTGGCAACCTGTGGTGGGTGGGCTACCGATTATTGAGTGACATCTAGGTCCTGCCAGAGGCTTGACACCCAGGGGATCCAAAGCTGGGTGAGGATCAGGTTGGTTGTCATCCAGAAGGGCAGACAGATCAATTGACGATTGAATAGGCAGGTCATGGTCAGTGCTGGGAAGGGGACACAGGCAGAATCTGAAGGCAGCCCAGAAAGGGGTGTCGCTGGCTGTTTCAGGGGCTGGGAGGGCTTCCTGGAGGGGACGTTGCAGCTGGGCCTCAAAGAAGACAGGAGAAAGTGGAGAGGAGGGCCTCCGAGGCAGCTGCAGAGCTTCGTCTTGGAAGATGTGGACAGTGGACGTTGATAGCAGCTGACATTTCTTCAGCTCTTAGTCTGTGCTGGGCCCTGGTCTGAGTGCTTTGCATGTGTGAAGTAATTTAATTCCCATAACGGACATTGTGAGGCAGATGTGATCCCATTTTGTAGTTCAAAAACTGGGCCATAGGGAAGTTAAAAACGTTTTCCAGGCTCACACAGCATGGAAGACCTAGTGTTCAACCCCCGAGACTCAGGCTCCAGAGCCCACACACAGGCTGCTTGAGTCACTGCCTTGCCCTACAGGACCCAGGACTGGTTGTTGGGAGATAGATGCTCGTTAACTAGTGGTATGACCCGCTAGTTGGGCAGGTGGAGGAGTCCCCCACCTCAGTTTCTTTATCTGTAAAATGAGAATCACCCATGTCCGTGAAATGAGATGAGGTTCTTGGGTGGAGCGTGCTCTATGGGCTTCATTCGCTGTCAGCCCCAGCTGCTTGAGCAGGCCATGGTTGCAAGGTAGCTGATATTCAGTCTTCAGGCAGCCCCCTCCCCAGCCCCTGCTGGCTGTCCTTGTTCGGGAGCCTGTGGAACTGGGGCAGGATTAGATGGAACCATGGGCAGAGTGCCCAGCACAGCACTGGGAGGCCATAGCCCCTGGAAACAGTAGTCATTTTCATGATTCTGTCTTATCTCTTCATATTAGTAATTACTATTGATGGTCTGCTCATCAGTCCTGTGGGGTGATTTTAACCACACTTTATAGAAGAGGAAACAGCTTCGTGGGTGAATAATGCCTCCAAAGTCACAGTAATTGGCAGACACACTGAGACTCCAAATTGGGCGTGTCACACCCCTGCCTATGGTCCTGTGGTACATCACGGGAGGGCTCCAGCAAAACAGGGCTTCCTCGGAGACGGCCTTCCAAAGCACGCTGGTTGTGTAAGGTGAAGCATGCTCACGGCATGTGGTGTGCACACACGCTCTTTCTCTCACTTGGGTGCTTGAGCTCGTGAGAGTGTCTCTGCTCCACCAGCAGCACAGGGATCCTGTGTGCCGGTGTGTGAGCACACCCTAAACCCAGTCCGGACCCTGGGCTACTGAGTCTTCCAAGAACGGGCTGCTCTGGCCCAGAGAGTGCGGTGTTTACCTGCAGGGCGACCCGTGTGGTTATAAAAACAAAGCAGTGGGAGAAGTGTCCATAGCTTAGGGGTTGCCTGGAGACCCCCCCACCCCTGGCCCTCTGGTGCCCCTGTGGGTGGTCTTCTGGGAGCCACATCATTGCTCTCCTCCCACCCCACCCTGCTGGGAGGAGGTGGTTGGTCCCATCGGTTTGCAGACTGAGCCCTGTGACCTTGCGTGTTCCCATCTCGGGCCCTGTGTGCCCACAGCCCTGTGCCAAGCAGCAGTGGGAAGAACCAGCGAAGACACAGGGATCCCAGCATCCCTTTGTCCTGTGTGACACAGCAGAGAACCAGGCCCTGAGCCCATTCCCAAGGGGAGATTCAAGGCTCGCCTCCCTGAGGGCTGCCACTGCTCGCAGCCACCACGCTCGTGCTAATTCTCTGTTGATTTAGAAACCTCTTTAGGATCGTGTAGTGCCTCGGGGCCACTCTTGTGGAGAGGAGCTGTAATCCCTTAAATATAATAATCCCCCACGCTGGACATGTTTAAGAACAGCCTCCTATACATGAGCCCGTTGGCACCCTCCCTCCAGCAGTCCTCCGGGGGCGATGGACCAGGCTTGCTACCCCGTGTGGTTGATGAAAAGGCAGGTAGGTGGCTTTTGTGACTTTCCAGAGTCACAGGTCCAAGTATATAATGAAGCTAAGAATCAGAATCCAACCTGAAGGCTAGTCCTGGCGTCCAGGACAGACAGCAGATGCTTGGCACACAGGCTGATGCTCCTCACTCAACGTCACATTTTGCAAGTGGATCACAGTAACTCTTCCTTCCGACCCGTGTTCAGAATTCTTTTCAATACAGCATTTTAGTCAGTCATCATCAGTCAAACCACATCGGTATGCGAGATGAGCTCCTTGTCATCAGTGTCACACTCCAGGCTGGAAGTTGGCCAGTGACGTCGTGCGAGTTTCCTGGCCCTTTGAGTTTCCAGATAGGTGAAAGTTGGATGCAGAGCGTCACTGAATTCCAGTTGGAAGCCCCGTACCTGTCTGACAAAGCCAAGCACCAGCTTCCAGGAGGGCCTTGGAGGATCTCGTAGGGTGTGTGGTGTCTGACTGGAGAAGAGCTGCTTGAACTGGAGTGCCCGCTGGCCAGCCAGAAGCGAATGGATGGGGGGACGGGCCAATTGCCAAAATGTGATTGAACCCTCCTCGTTGGAGGAAGCACGAATGCCCTTCTCTTCCAGACACCCTGAGTTCCACTCCACATTTTGATTTCTCTTCGGATGTTCCCAGGATGACCTTTCAAATCATGCAAGACCCTCCTAGGATGTGGCGATCCGAGCAGTGGAGGAGTGAGAAAGTCGGGGTGTGTGTGGCTGGCATGACGTTGCAGGTACCATCCGTGGGAATCCTACCTCGGCCAAAATGACAAGGTCGAGTTCTGAGAAAGGTGGGCGAGTCTGAGTTCTAATCCTGTTCTGGTGATCTTCACGTACCAGGTTCGAGCTTTAGGTTGAGTTTGAAGTCCTCATTCAAGTTGAACCTTGGATTCTGCAGCTGCCCTCGTATAGCTGGACCGTGAGCACAGGTGACCGCAGTGCTTCTCCTCCTCAGCCTTTCCTCCACGCTGAGTCACAGAAACTGCGCCACGGTCACCTAACTAGTGGCTCTCTTGTTTTGATCGTGTAACTCTTCAAACGTTAGCTGATTTCTTGCTGTCAGCCTCCACATGGATATTCTTGACCTTGGTTTTCAAGATGCCTTTTCATCCATCCACTTAGTTGCACAGTCCCTCTCATCACCCCCAGCAGTGTCGCCACTGCTCCCTGCCTTCCTGCCCATAGGCAGGCTCCTTGGTTCATCCCAATCCTAAACCCGCAGAGCCTCTTTTGCAGTAAGTTCAGCTCAAACCCTCGCCTTTTCTAGATAGCCTGGCTTGGCTCGGCCCCTCCCTTTGAGAGGACTTTTTCCCACCTGAAATACAGATTTAAAGAAAGTCAACTGTAATGGTTAGAGGGACCTTACAGGACATAGGCTTCAGGAGTTTTTAACTTACTTTCTTTTTCTTTTTAACTGGAGAGCCCTTTCTTTAAATGAAATCTTAGGTGGAAGGCCAAATAATAAAACAGAAAAACAGAGCCATCTACCAGTTTAAGGGGAGTGGGGTGCAAAGGGTCCTGCCTGCTGAGCTTCCCACCTTTATGCATCCCCCTGTGGCCCCCGTGGCCCTCTGATTTAGTCCAGCTCCCAGATGGAGAGGTTGTGCCCAGGATAAGGAGATGACTTGGCTGAAGATTCCCCAGGAAGTGAGAGGCACGGGCGTCCCCAGGCCTCCCACCCACATCCAGGGTGCTGTCAAGCTGTCAGCCTTCCCTAGCTCTGTAGTGCGATGTTCAGACATGTTTCAGTAAAGGGCCTGCTGCAGCCGGATCTTGTGGGAAATGCAGGGTTCAGCAGATTCTCTAATGTAGGGCTTCTCAAGAGTTTGCAGTGCATTTGGATGCATTGCAGATCTCAGAAGTGGGATAGGATATAGAGGGTGGATAAACAGTGTAAAATACGACGAGTCTGACAGCTATTTGACCATAGGACCTCATCTCGTTGAGGAATCCTAAAACTTTCATAAATAGTGCAGGCTGGGAGATGACTGGGTTGTGAGTTAGTCCCCGATTTTTTTCGAAATACGGACAACTGTGGGTCCAGTCGGCACTCAACGTTTTCCTGGGTTGTGTCTCCATCCTTTAGAGCCGTCTGTCTTTCTTCACTAAGCACCTGTTTTGTTGGGTGAAGGACTCCTGTAAGCCTTTGCCCTACCATGTCATTACATAGTTTCCATCTTTTTCAGTGATCAAGTATTCTGCTTCTTGGATGTGACATAATTGATCAGTCCCTCTCTGGAACATTAAGATTGTTTCCAATTTTCCCACATTGTAAACAGCATTGTGGTGAACACCCTTGTGGCTAAGTGTTTGTGCACATATATGTGATGACGTTCTTAGACGTGCAGTGGTTGGGTCATACGGTATATATACAGCACACTTTAGAAACAAAAACCTGGGGACTTCCCTGGTGGTCCAGTGGGTAAGGCTCCGTGCTCCCAATGCCGGGGGCCCAGGTTTGATCCCTGGTCGGGGAACTAGATCCCCCACGCATGCCGCAAGTAAGAGTTCGCATGCTGCAACTGAGTCCGCATGCCACAACTAACAAGCCCATATGCCGCAACAAAGATCCCGCCTGCCGCAACTAAGACCTGGCACAGCCTAAATAAATAAATGTTTAAAAAACAAAAAACAAACAAACAAAACAAAAGCCTGTCAGAACTGCCAGCACATTGCTTCACAAGCTGAGTTTCACTTGCCAGCTTTGTCCCTGGTGAAGTTACTCGTGAGTGCCTTTGGAAGGGACCGACTGCAGAGGTGGCCTAGCCCAGGAGCCAGTGCTTGGGAAGTCAGAGCCGGCCTCCTGTCGTTGGCTGTGCTGCCCTGTATGGCCCGTCTGGCCCTGGAAGGCTGGGACCAGGCTCATTCTTTGTGCTCTCACCCTTCCGATGTTGTCTCCGGGGCATGGCTCCGTGGGGACTTCATGCATATTAATTGATTTAGATTTAGATGCTTTTCCCTGTGTAAGAGCTCGGTAGTCGAGACCCATTTATCTGAATGCTTTTTACATCCCTGAAACCTTGCGTGAGAGGCACAGATTGGACTGCAGAGACAATGGGGCATCGGGGACCTCACTTGCAAGGTTTCTGTCGCCACTTTTATTGCCTGAATCTTGCCTGACTCCAACGTGAGGGCTGGTGTTCTCAGAAGGGGAGTCTTGGGGGTGGGGATTTATGGGCAGGAGTGGTTGGTGGCATTCTTTTTTTCTTCCTTTCTTTTGCCCAAGTAGATCATTTTGGAGAGGGACCGACTCATGGATATAGATTAGGAATAGACTAGGATTAACCCTTCACAACCAGGGGGAGGCAGCCATACTCTGGCCTCCTGTGGCCGAGTGCTGGAGCAGGACTTTAGAAACTTGAACAGGGTCCCTCCGCTGTAAAGAGAGGGGTGGTATTGGGACTGGAAGACACGTTTGTCGGAATCCAAAGCCGGTTCTTCTTTTCTTTGGGGGGGGGGGCTGAGCCGCGTGGCTTGGGGGATCCTAGTTCCCCGGTTCCCCGACCAGGGGTTGAACCCGGGCCCACGGCAGTGAAAGCGTGGAGTCCTCACCACTGGACTGCCAGGAAATTCCCCAAAGCCAGTTCTTACCATGCTTTTTGTCCAGGAAAATTGAACACTTCTAAAGTTTTATTAGAATTAAATCTGAATGGTTTCAAGGTCTTTTATTTATTTATAAATAAACTATAAATAAGCTATAAGTGCCATCAGAGAGGTATTAATGACACTTGGAGCTCCAGCCTCCAGGAAAGAGCAGTTAACCCACAAAAGGAATTCGGGAGGGCATTCTGGAGGAAGTGCCCTCCAAGAAGGAGGGGTGGGGACATTAGTAATGTTATTTAGCTCTCGCTTTGTTCCATGCAGTGTTCTCAGTGCTCCATGTAAATTAAGTCATTTCACCTACACCAATAACTATGAGGTCAGAACTAGAATTAGTTTCCTAGATGAGGAAATTGAGGCAGAGAGAGAGGCTAAGTAACCTGCCCAAGGTTACACAGCAGTAAATGTCTGAGCCGGGATTTGAGCATAGGCATTCCATGCTCTTAACAGCTGGGTTGCACAGCCCACCAGATTTCAAGGAGACTGTGGCCAGAGCAGTAGAGGAACAGTGTGAACAAGGCTGGGGAGCAAGGCAGCTGTTGGCAGATCTGGGAAACAGCAGGGTGTGCAGGCACATGGGAGTGGTGGTTCATGACGCGGTTGGATGGGGTGATCGCAAGCAGATCAGGGGGCATCCAGAGTCCCCAGTTCCTGTCATCGTTGGGCCTCATCCCACCCTAGCTCTGTCACTTGAGTGGAGGGCACCTGCCCTCCCTGGCATCCTCCATGGGAGTGGCCACTCCCAACACCTGGCTTCCTCCCACAGGCCACTCGGGAACTTACAGGCAAGCTTTGGGCTGCGCAGTTCCTGAGCCGTTGTCTTTCACTTCAAGTTCTTAGATAGAAGAGTAGCTATTATCAGCATTTTGGTTATTGCTTTTTTAAAAGTAATTTAAGAAAATCTTAACTCCAGACCTGTCTTTCCACTAGCCATTGCACACCCGCACGCACACGTATGAAAGCATGCCTTGCCTTCCTTTAGGGTGCCATGTTGGTGACACGACAGAGCATGTGCTCACCTCTTGTACCCGTGGCTGCCACGGCCCTTTCAGCATTGTGTGTGATGCCCTTGCACTTTGATTGCTTCACCGCACAGCACAATGGAGCCTCTGTCAACATGCCAGCTAATTAATTTTAACTTTGTGATGTTGCTCCATCTCCATGCACCGTTCACGTTGTCTGGTGTTTTCCCAGTGCAGATTCAAGGAAAGGTCTGGAAACGGAGGATGTGGATTCTGACCCTCCCTCTGGGCCCCTCCTCCCTCCTGCCCCTTCTGTGAGGGGACCCAGGGGGGTCCTTTCCATCTGCATTTCCCTCTCTGCCTGATTTTCCATAGCTATTTTGGGGGAAATGCTGGGCACTCCTTTTGGGAGAGGTCTTAATTCCTGGGGGGTGTTAAAATTGAGCACAAACCTCACTAATTTGGTCTCTTCGAGGGCTGAGGTGTGTGAGAACCAGGAAAAAACTGAAATTGTAGACAACTGGTAAAAAAAAAAAAAAAGGCTATTTGGGTTTGGTACTGCCAAGTTCACTATCTGCGGAGAGGCGGAGTGCCTGGGCTGGATTAGCATATGTGCTTTGGGTATGTGGAAGGGGTATTTCTTAAGGGCTTAAGATAGTCTGTCCTATTGGATAGTAATTTGCTTAGTGCATCCCATGTTGTCGTGCGCCCCGTCCCATTTTTCACATTTCTGATGTTAAACTTGGGTCAAGCATTAATATTTGTTTGTAGGATTTGGTTTTCTATTTATATTTTTCCCTGCTGCTGGTGTTTTGTTTTGAGAAGGCTCACACTTTACTTTGTGTTAAATGGAGTCTGGGCTGAAGGGCAGGTGGGACCTGTCTTTCCAGCAGTTGGACCCTGGCAGGTACCTCCTCCTCTCCAGGCCTCAATTTCTCCATCTGTAAAGTGGGGATGCTGGACTACCTGTCTGCATTCTTGGAATCCCGTCTACTACTACATCCTTTATAACGGAGTGCGTTTGACTCTGGAGTAGGGTTCAGCAAACTGTTTCTGTAAAGGGCCGGATAGTAAATATTTTAGGCTTTGTAGATTGTATGGTCGCTGACACCACCACTCAGCTCTGCATTGTAGCACAAAAGCAGGCACAGACAATGCAGAAATGAATGGGTGTGGCTGTGTTCCAATAAAACTTTATTTACAGATATAGGTGGTGGGCCAGATTTGGCTCATGGACCTTAGCTTGCCAACCACAGCTCTGACGTGTTCTCTTTGGTTGTCATAACATCTTCTCATACACCAGGCTAGTCTGTAGGAAAGAAGTACTTGAATTAAGGACCGACCGCTTGAGCCTTCCTGAGGGCTGACCTTGCCAGGAACCTGGTCTCTCGCCCTTGTTTCCTCTTCTGGTAGCTGGGGAGGTGGCCCATCCAGACATCTCTAGAGAGGAGGTGTGCCTACCTCTATGCAAATCTCCGTTTCCTGAAGGATTATAAGATTTGGTGAATCCCAGGTTAAGTCCGATTAAGGAAACTATTACAAAATAATATACCTTTCCCTGTGATATACCTGTACAGTGGGAGGAAAAAAAATCAAACCTTGTTTTTTGCTCTTGTCAACGTTGTGGTTTTATTGACATTAAAAAAAATTGGTGGTGCGTAAGGTGGTTTTGGGGACAACTGTATTGTGCTCTCCCCCACAAAACCAACATAACTTCTTGGTTTTTTAAGAGGCTGTTTCTTTGCTAGCCAGAGAAGACTGGTTAGTGGGGGGAAAGGAGTCTAAGTAAAGGTTATCCCTCTTCTTTGTAACTGTTCAGTGTGGTATCAGATGGCTGATTTGGTAGTAAGATTGTCTCTCATTTCCTTGAGTTGTGCTAAATACTTTTCTTCCCGGTGAAGAAATGCTCATTATTCACATTATCGCTGAAGGCCCTGTGTGTGCTTTTTTGTGTTGGGGAGAAGGAACACTTATCCCCTTTTCCCAGATTGGTAAAACAAGGCAGCATGCAGTTAAGAGGTTTGCAGTTCTGGATTGAAAATCTCACTGTGATAAGCAAAGTGTCTTTATCATTTTCCCTGTGGAAACAGAACCGTGACTTAGCAAACAGTTTCTGGGCGTTCAGGGGTGCTGTGCTGGCGGGGGCTTCCTAAGGCCTGGTGCCTCCCTTCCCAGGAATGCCCTCCAGAGAGTGGTGTATCCTGAAGGTGGTGGCTGGGAGGATTATGCCACGCCCCTCTTTCCAGACTCCCCGTGTAAATATGCAGTCTAAGTAAAACAACAGTGTGCTATGCAAACCCACTTTGAGACAATTCCCTCTGTCCCACCACCCCCATCCAATAAAATTAAGACCCCTGGGAAGCGTACAGCTCTTGTAAATATGAGGTATTGCTGTTATCTGGAGGAGAGAATGAGGGGAAAAAAATTCACCACACTAAAAGCACTACTAACCTCTGGGGCAGCCTAGCATGTGGCTGAGATGCTCTGACGAATGTTTGGACAGCTTAAGAAGATAAACTAGAACTTAAAGAAATAAAACCCCCTATCTGGTCTATGAAAAATTAGAGTTGAGGGCCTGCCATTTCCTGAAGCTTTCAAGGCCAGGAGCTTATGGGGTAGGAAACCTGCCATTCCTGACGGAATAACCTCTTCCCTGGATCTCTGGAGCCTGTGTCTGTGCAGGGGCCACCTAGAGGAGCAGGGGTGGGGTAGAGCTTCCACCTGTTGCGTCCTCACTCCCCAAGTGGACTGCCAGTGTTTGTGGCCTTAAGAGGGGGAGGGGTGGGTCTGAGCTCAGATGCCCCTCCCCCATTCATTAGCTAAGTCACTTTTTCCACAAAGCAACCCCTGGTGACCCCCACTCTTCGCCAGGTTGTTTTGGGGACTTGAGGACTGTCAGTGTAGAGAGTCTGCACTCCTTGGTCATGAGGAAGTTTGTTCTTTTTTTGGTTTTTTAATTTTTTTTAAAATTATTTTTGGCTGCGTTGGGTCCTCGTTGCTGCGCGCGGGCTCTTTCTAGTTGTGGCGACCGGGGGCTACTCTTTGTTGCGGTGCGCAGCCTTCTCATTGCAGTGGCTTCTCTTGTTGCGGAGCATGGGCTCTAGGCATGCGGGCTTCAGTAGTTGTGGCTCGCGGGCTCTAGAGTGCAGGCTTAGTAGTTGTGGCGCACAGGCTTAGTTGCTCCACGGCATGTGGGATCTTCCCGGACCAGGGCTCGAACCCGTGTCCCCTGCATTGGCAGGTGGATTTTTAACCACTGTGCCACCAGGCAAGTTCTTAGGAAGTTTGTTCTTACTTGAGCACCTACTTGGTGCTGGGAGTGTCTAGGGGGTGCAGTGCTGGCAGTAACCTCCACATGTGCTCCTGGGAGCTCCCGGTGTAGAGTGAGGAAATGAGTGAGTAGTGAGAAAAGAGAGAGGGTTTTTTCCTCGCTAGGATATTTTTGTGGATGTGTTTATCTGTGGTCTGCTCTGCTTGTCCTTACCGTGGAGATGAAGACCTGGATGAAGATGATTAAATAAAATGCCAGCCTGCGAATGAAAAGATGTAAGTTCTAGATTTTGCCTTAAGCCACCCGAGAAACCTTTGTCAGGCCTTGAACCCCTTTCTTTCCTGAGCTCTTTTAATTATTCCTCCCCCCGCCAAGTCTCTTTCCAGGAGAACTTCTGGTTGCACCCTCTTTTAGTGAGGAAGGGAGAACTGAACCCATGGTGGGGGAGATGGTAACACCTCCCAGTCAGGGAGCGTTAAAAATGAGGTGTTTCACTTTTTAATGATAACACACATCGCCTGGCAGCATCACTGTGGTGTGGTGGTCCTGAATGCATCCGGTGTGTCCAGAAGGGTCAGTTATCTTGATTTTGGCTGTCACTTCTGCTGCTCATAGAGGCTGTGTTGATATATACCACTGATGAGGGCCTTGCTTGTTTGCCTGGCTGCCAGGCTGTGGGGAGGAGGGTGGGACGACCCCTGCTCTGTGAGAACAGGCTCCATACCTCCTCTCTGAGGCCACGCTGGGACCAAGCTATCCTAGAGGCTCTTCCAAAATGCCACGCCTCCTGGGAGGGCCTAGCTCTATGGGGGCAGCAGTCAGTCTCTGCTTATCCCTTGCCGGCCACCAGAGTGGGTTGAATTGCAGCTTCAGAAGGGCTCTTGTCTTCTTTTTCAGGGTGTTCAATTTTCCAAATATTTCTCCTTCTCTGCTTTAAACTTCTGTCTGTTCAGTCTTCTGAGAAGGGAGCAAAAAGCTCAAGATGAACCGTTATATAAAAATGTATGTCTTCGTCATTAGGACACGTCAAGTTACAGATCATGAATCTTTGAATAATGATATTTTGTGGACTGGTCTTGATCATCCTTTGTCTTGAATTGGCTTCTCCCATTGAGGGTAGAAGTAAATTGTAAGGTTTAGAGCTGGAAGTGACATGGGTGCCTCTTTATGGGAAGGTTTGTAGAGCCTCGCTCTCTGCTAACCTTTACCCTTGCAAGGTGCTTTTCTATGCATTATCATCGTGTAATCCAGGCTGCAACCTGCGGAGATACCTAGGCATGGCCCCTGTTTTGCAGAAGAGGAAGTTGAGGCTCAGGGAAATTCAGTGACATCCCTAAGGTTTCCGTATCCCAAGCTGAGCTGGGACTTGAAATATTTGGGCTCTAAAGCCTGTGCTTCTTCTGTGGGACCATACTGCCTCCTAGCTTCCTCCCTTGTGGAAACACGGGGTGTGTGGGGAGGCGGGGGTGAGGACCCAGGCAGGCTTTCTCTGATCAAAGCCATTCCTAGGCCAGCTTACCTGGATCAGAGACTTTCAAACGCATTAGAACTGGCTGGGGACCCCTGAGCCCCTCTAGCGCTGTCATTTTATGGTTGAGAAAAGACGGCCTAGAGAGAAGTGAGTTGTCAGGATCATACAGTGGATATACTTGCTGATTCTTTTTAGATACTTGAGTGCATACCGAGCGCCAGTATTATACCACATCGTTGAGGATAAAGCAGTGAACCATACAGACAAAAATTCCTACCCTTTTGGAGCTCAAATTGAGCGTTCCATATTCCCACACCACAACTTTTCTCCCTAAGCTTCTAGATACCTAGCTCCTTTATCCCGCCATGGACTTGGGGAAGGCAAAATAATTTTAGTGTAATATTTTGAGCTGAATGCAAAGAGATGGGTGAATCAGCTGGAGAAAAGAAGTTATGTAATTGCTTCCAAAACAAGAGAAAAAGAGATACTTGGATTACTTATTCGTTTACAGAGCACGAATTGTGTGCTGGGCCCTGTTCTAGGTCCTGAGAATTCAGCAAGTAAACAAAGCTCTGCAGGAGTTGCCACTCAGGATAATGCGCTTGATTCTCTTGGAAACCTGGTAGTGGTCGGAGGTCCCCCTTTGCCTGCGTGGTGATCACTGATTTGTGATCTGAACATTTCCCCAGGGTAGGTGGTGAGTGCTTGCTGTGGTCTGCCATCCACGTCAACAGGCCAGGCTGGGTGCTGCTGGTGTGGGAAGACTGGGGCCAGCTTGTCCTCCTTGGATGATGAATGCTGACCCACTACATTTCTTACATAGGGTCTGCTGTCCGAACTTGTTTTCTGATCTGATTCTCTGCTCCACAGAAGCGGCGTAAACATTTGAGTCTTCACATAATGGAGCTTTTCTTACTTATCCAGCATCTCCGTCACCACCTGCAGCTTTTGCCACAAAAACACAGTGACCTCTGCAGCCGGGAAGAAGTGTGGGTGGAGTCTGACCGAGGATATTGGGGAAACCTTCTGTTTATCAAAAGCCCTCCTGCAGGTTAGTGAGAGGCAAGAAGAACATTTCCATATCCCCTTAGGAGTCCTATACTCTTTTTTTTTTTTTTTAAAGGAAAAGCTATTTTAAAACATGAAGGACTTGAATGATCCCCTTTGTATTTTTCTCTCATCAGCATTTTATCAGTTGATAACCTTTAAAGTCCCTTCTGAACATGAGAGTCCCTTTGGCTCAGGTTTCCTCTACAGCCTCTACTTGGCCGCCAGTGACGGGGAACTCATTACCTGACAGGACAGCACATTTCAGTTTCAGGGGGTTAGAATGGTTAGAAGTCTGTATTCTTGGTATTGCCACCATCAAGTGGAAAGACTTCCTCTTCCTTATGACAGCTTTTTCGGGGGGTTAATTATAGCAACTCATTCATGTTCTCTGTTCTTCCCATAAAACTCCTCCGCCTCCACCAATGGGTTTCCATTTAAAATAGCTCCTGTTCTGTTTTGGAAGACATCTCGCCTGGCTTCTGGCTTGCCAGTGTTCTTCTGAAAACGTAGCTTCCAGAACTGACCTCCAGCCCCTACGCTTTGGCTGGGCACCCTCGAAGTATCTGCAGTTGGCAAGAGGGAAGAGTGTGGCAGGGGCCGAAGATGCTCTTGAGTCAGGAGCTGGCTGTGATCCGCTTTACTCTGTGGTAGGTATTAAGTACGTTACCAGGCCTGCTTCCTGCTCCCAAATGCCAACAGCTCTGCCTCTTAAGTGAGGTTTAGTTTAATGCCCAACCTTACCTAAATGTTACTTCTATTATTGTTCAGAGCCGTGGGTAGAATTTCCCTGTGTCGTTGAGCACATGGGTGGGGACGTACCAGTGGGATGCCGGCTCTGCTTGGAATCCTCCTCCTGCATCCTTTGTTCCCGGAGCCTTGTCCAGCTCGGATGGTACTGTTCTCCTGTTGTTGTTTATTAGGATGTCTTTAGAGATCAGACTGGACAACCTCCTCGGTTTACCAGCAGGGGAAACTGAGGCCCAGAGGGTCAAAGTCCACCTGTCCCTATTCTCCTGTCACAAAGCAGGTTAGCCTTTGTGGCTGGGAGCCAGGCTTGTCTCTTTTGCTGGTGCTCTCTCTGCCTTGCAGTGAGCCCCCAGCTGCACTCCCTAAAAAATTGGGGCTTTAGTTTAGCAGTTGTAGAATTGCTTATGAAGCTTCTGGTTGGTTAGCAGTGGGACTGGGATGTGCACAGAAGCCCTGAGACTTTGCCCTTGTTTTCCTCTCCACCTGAGCTTGGCTTGCTGGCCAGGCCTTAGGGGCACACATAATGAGAATCCAAGAGTTCAGGGTATCTATTGTATACTGAGGGCCTACCGTGCACGAGGTGGGAGTGGAGAGCTGGCAGAGCAGGACGGTGAGCTGCCAGATGAGAGGTGCTCCTTGAGGGCAGACAGGTGTGTGAGTCTTCATTTTTGAATGCACTGTGCCCGGCACATAGTAAGTGCCCAATAAGGATTTGTCGAATGGACCAAAGGATTTGTATAAATGAGACCAAACAATGCATAAGCTTGGTGGTAGCCTTCCCATCTGGTGGGTTAAAATGGAAAAAGCAGATTCCTTTTTACCTTGCAAATGTTCTTGGAGCTCCTGCCCTGTCCTAGACACTACAGAGGGATATAAAGGTGCGGTCACAGCCCTGCCCTCGAGTAGGTTAGGGAAGGAGACCCTAAGATAAGGACAGTCCCATGCCTGGATGGTACAGGAGATCCCCTGTAAGCGCTGGTTGCCCACTGGCCTTGGCTGTGGAGGGTCCTTCCTTGAGGGTCCCTCCCCAGCTGCTTTTATCAGTGTCGCATGTGTAACATGGTGCCCAGATAGGTGCCTGTTAAGCGTTCAGCCTGAGGCTAATACTCCAGTTGAAGCTGCGCCCTCCTTCTCCCCAAGGGCAGGGCCCACCCTCACCCCCACCCCCACCCCATGGCCTCTCCTCGGCTCCTCTTTAACCCGACTGACCTCTCGGCATGCAGAAGGGCTGGGTGACCTGTGAACATGCTAATAAAAGTCATCACTCCTCTCCGGGCGCTGGGCCGTTTGTGGTACGTCTCGTTAATTACTTGGCAGAGCGAACATTAGGACTTTAATTCGCTGGACTGGCCTTCCTCCCAGGTGTCCCCCTGCATGGGTGAGAAGTGGAGGTGGCCAGGCCAGCCAGGCAGCAGGGGGTGGGGTGGGGGGAGGGTGTGCGGGGTTGAAGTTGCTCCTTTTTCTCTGCTAATAGTGTCGGCACCCTCTCCCTCTTCCCCCAGCCTTACCGAAGCATGGCCCATCCTGCCCTGCGTCCCCCTGCCCCACTCTCAGTGGATCCCAAGCCCTCTGTTGGGAGCGGGGCTGTGAGCTGTGTGCGGCCCAGCGGCCTCGTTTATCAAGGGCCTGCTGCCAGGGGGGTGGGGGAAGGCACCGTGCCGGGCTCTCTTGGGAGATGCTAGTGGGTCGCCCCCCCTGCCACCACTGCCAGGGCTTTCGCTGGAGCCCCATTTGCCCCTGAACCTTCCTCGCTCCCTGGCTGCCTGCTTCCTTTCCTCCCCTCCTCCTGCCCTCTTTGCCATCTCTTTCCTCTAAGTTGCCTCTCCTCTCTGCCTCCCCTCCTTCCCAGAGGCCTTTTCGTGGTCCTTTGGGGAGCCACACAGGCCTCCCGCTGGTCCGTCCCAAGGCCAGTCAGTCAGGAGCCTCTGCTCCCACCAGGAGGCCCATTCGCTCCCCTCAACTCCCCCCTGCCCCCAAGAATGTGAGGTGTGAGCTGGGGGGCTTCACCCCCAGTGGTGAAGCCACGGCCAGCGTTTTTCTGCCTCTGGGTGGTGTTATTCACTGTCCCTGCCAAATCCGAGAGGCCGAGGAAAGTTGTTTTAAAGATACATCCTTGAAAGACCCCAGGAACTCTGGTCCCTGAGCACAGAGAGGGCTGAGTGGTTGGCGGGGAGGAAGACTTCCTGCAAAATGGAGAGGGAGTACGGGGCAGTTCAGGGGGGCCTCCGGGCGCACCTCACAGGGCTTGCAGATGTGGGGGTCAGGGTGGGAGAAGCTGGCTCCCCTGAGCCCTGGCGCTTGGCCTGGCCTGGCGTCCGTGTCCCTCAGAGCCAGCCCGCACTGCACCCCCGAGCTGTGTGTGGGGTTGGGGGCTGGGGAGGGCTTGTTTGGCAGCAGGCGCCTATCAGACAACTGGAAAGTGCCAGTGCTTGCCCGGCCATCTGTCCCCATCCGCCTGGCTCCTGGCCGCCTTCTGCCTACCCCAGAAGGCCCGCAGTTGTCTGCCGGCGAGGCCGCAGAGCCTGGCCGGGAGGGGCAGGCTGAGGCCCATCTTGCCTTTGTTTATTCCCATCTAATTTTCGGCTCCTGCGCTTTGGATGATTTGCCAGGTGCGTGAAAAGTTTGCTGCGTGACCGCATCGCGACGGTTTTGTGGCGTGGAGGTGGACAGGAAAGGTGGATGTGTGCCGCGCTTCCTTTCCACGGTTTGTCTGTGGGCTTAACGGGGGACCTTCACCCCGCACCCGCACCCCTTCCACTCCCGCTGCTGTTTTTCTTTTTTCTTGCTTTAATTTGTAAAAGCGCAGCCTAGAGCAGGCCAACTCTCCCGCCATTTGGGTTCATCCGCACACCACCCTCTCCAAGCTAGTTAAAGGGTTAAAAATTATGGGGAAGTTCAGCCGGCACTTGCAAGATATGGTTGCCGTGGCAACAGGCCTTCTAATCTGGTAGGTGACCTGAAAGACTGGAGAAGATGTAGGGGTTGGTTTGGCATTTCATTATTTCATGAGGCTGCCTCTCCAGCTGGTTTCTCTGCTGAGCTTAAAGCTTGCTGTTCCTGCCACTAGAATTACTGGCACATTCCAAAACAACAGTGTTGATGGCACGAGCAGTGCATTAATGGGGGTCTGGCCAGGCCGGGTGGGCAGAGGAGAGGGAGCTGGGTTCCAGGAGCCCTAACCTGGGACTGTGTCCCTTACACAAAGAGCGGGGTGTGGGTAAAAGGGTGTGCACTCAGGTTTGCTTTCTGCACACAATAGCTGCCTTCTTGAAACACCACCGTGTAAACTGAATCCTGTTTTTTAGTGCCCTGAGAGGGACTGACTTTTTGGGAGGATTTTAGGAGAACTTCTTTAGTTTGCCAAGAATCCTCCTTAGATTTGGGGGGAGGCTGTTTAAAGTAGGGGGAGACTCCCATTGCAGTTTCTACACTTGATGCCCTCCTCTTTTATTTACCTTCACTGGATGCTGTCCAGAAATTTGGTTCAGTTCAGCACATTAGCTGCGTGTCTGCTGTGGACCCGGCCCCGTGCCTGGAGCAGAGAGGCGCAGGACGGAATACCTAGTTTCATTCATTCACTCGGCAAATGTTGGTTGGATGCTGCATTTGGGAGAAGGGGCAGCTCAGATCACTGTCCTGGCGTTAGGGGCTCCAGGTATGTGAGGGGCTTCTGCCTACCTTGCCCGTTACTTTTAGAGGGACCTTATATTGAGGACAGGGAGGGGTTTTTTGGCTTGGAAAGGCATGAGGCATTCACATTTCTCAGCCCGCCTTTCTCCGAGGGGTCTGCTCTGTTTCTCCCCTTTTCCTCTTGCCTGTAATTACCCGGAAATCCGTGGGCCCGATAAATGGTACGTGTAGATGGCGTGTTCAGAAGTCCAGACCTTCCTAAACACAGAACGTGCAGAGTTCTGTGTTAGCCTATGCCCAGGTTTTGAGGTGTTGCCAATTGGTGGCTCCCTGGGTTTCTCGCTTCTCCGAATTTCTCCCTTCTGGAGAGGTTGAGGGTTCCTGGGATTTGTGAGGGAATTTTATGTGACTTACTCCCTCTTCCCATCGCAGTCGTGAGCTCTCTGAAGAGAGGTCTGTGGGTTAAAGGCGCAGTGGACAGTTTGGAGGATCACTGCTTCCACTTCATAGACGCAGAAGCAGAGGACCAGAGAGGCGAGAGTGTGTCTATTTTCGGGGCTCTGGGGTCCCAGGCAAGGACTTGCCCCACACTGTACCATGCCCTTGATGGGCGGGAGTTTGGGGGATTAGGAGGTGCACCTACACTGCAGATGGCAAAGGGACATGCCCCCTTGTAAGACCAGGGGTGTCCATGGACAGCAGGACACACTGGCTGCGGGCTTCAGCTTTCTGGGTTCAGAGGATGGGGCTGGGGGCAGTGGGATGGGAGATTCACCCCTTGCTGGCCAGCCTGGCCTGGCGTTGGGACGCACCGGTGTTCTTGGGAGGGGACATGGTCTGCCACCTACAGCCGAGGCACAGGGTCCAGCTCATCTTCTGGTCCCCTCTGCACCACAGTCTCCTGTCTGTAAAACACAGGAATTAACCTCATCATCCCCGGCCCCTTGGGTCCCTCGGTCCATTTCCGTGGATGGAAAAAGCATCTTGGCCAAGTCTCTCTGCTCTGCTGAACCTCAGACTGGCTTCTCAGTGTGGAATGTGGCTTTAGGGTTTTGTCTAGTTTTTATCTGTAATTTCATCTAATTCAGTACATTTCAACAAGGGTTTGTTGAGTGCCACCTCCTTTGTCTTTGAGCTGCAGCGTAGGGGAGAATGGGGGTCAGACCATACCTTGGGGGCAGCGTCAGGACCCTGCCCATTTTTGTTGACTTCCATGGAGCCTGGGAGAGGGTGGTTGGAATTGGGTTCCGACTCTGCGTGTAGTTCACTTGGATCCTCCAAACTCTAGTTTTCCTATGGGGAGAGATCTTCTTGGATTGGGGTGGTGGCTGTGGCGAGTGTAGCAAGTACACAGGGCCTTTACAAGTGGAAGCATCTCAGAACAGCTAAAAGGAGAGGTCTTCAAGGTTGAAGCCTCTGGGATTGGGCTAGCTCTGTGTGTGTGTGTGTGTGTGTGTGTGTGTGTGTATGTTTAAGTCACAGGGTAGAGTGGGGGGGGAGGGGTGGCTTGAGCTGAAGATTTCTGGGACCTTTAGGATGTAAAAGTAAAGGTGACCCGCATCTTTCCCACTTTGGCTTAGATTTTGGCCCAGAGTTCTTCCTCTCACAATGGGTCTGATTTCTAGGGAAGGAATGGATCTGCTCTGTTCTAATTAGAGGGCCGAGGTCTCATTAGATGCAAAATAGATAAAACAAACTGTATTCCGCTCCAAATAAAATAAAACAAACTGTATTCTGCTCTCGAGGCCCTCGGAGAACTGCCTTCACCATTGTGGGCGTGTGGGGGGAACCTTAGTGGATTCCTTACAGATGAGGAAACCAAGGGCCACGTGGGATGGTCGACCACCTGGGGATGCATTACCTGCAGGGCCGCCAGCAAAACCTGGGGCTCCTGAGGGTCAGCTCCTCACTCTCACCCAAATCTCAAGTTTCTCCTGCAGTTCTAGGGTTTGCCATTCAGAGAGTGCCCCTCAGAGTCTGCCCTTGTTTTTTGGGGGTGGATGGGTTTTGTGCTCTGCTGTGAGGGGTCCTGGTTGAGCCTTATGGGCTTCGTTGAGGTTCTTCTGCCATTAGTCATCCTCTGTTTTATTTACTTATCTATCTATCTATCTATCTATTTATTTATTTATTTGTGGTACGCAGGCCTCTCACTGTCGTGGCCTCTCCCGTTGCGGAGCACAGGCTCCGGACGCGCAGGCTCAGCGGCCATGGCTCACGGGCCCAGCTGCTCCGCGGCATGTGGGATCTTCCCGGACCGGGGCACGAACCCGTGTGGCCTGCATCGGCAGGCAGACTCTCAACCACTGCGCCACCAGGGGAGCCCTTATTTATTTATTTTTTAAAATTAATTAATTTATTTTTGGCTGTGTTGGGTCCTCGTTGCTGCGTGTGGGCTTTCTCTAGTTGTGGCAAGCAGGGACTCCTCTTCGTTGTGGTGCACAGGCTTCTCATTGCAGTGGCTTCTCTTGTTGCAGAGCACGGGCTCTAAGCGCACGAGCTTCAGTAGTTGTGGTGCGCGGGCTCAGTAGTTGTGGCTCGTGGGCTCTAGAGCACAGGCTCAGTAGTTGTGGCACGCAGGCTTCAGTAGTTGTGGCTTGCGGGCTCTAGAGTGCAGGCTCAGTAGTTGTGGCACACGGGCTTAGTTGCTCCGCGGCATGTGGGATCTTCCCAGACCAGGGATTGAACCTGTGTCTCCTGTATTGGCAGGAGGATTGTTAACCACTGCACCACCAGGGAAGTCCCCGTTCTCCGTTTTAGAGTAGGAAAAATTGACAAAGAATTTACCCCCGTATTGAAATTCAGAGCAGTTACACTGTCCGCACATTTCTGTTAACAGTAATAATAGTAGTGAGTACAATGCTGATCATGGTAGATGCTTGGATGGTGAAAAAGAGGAGTGAAATGCAGCTGCTTCCTGCTACGGATCCTAGCGAGATGAGACTCATCAGATGGTAGCCACCCACATTTTATGTTTGCCTTGTTGTGTTAACGTTGCCATAGTAAGACACGACATGGGTGACTTTCTACTCTAAAGAGTGGGAGGTGAGGGGAAGGGAGGAAAGGGTTTGGAGAAGAAATGGAGCCTCATAGGAAGTGGGGGAGACCTGGTGGGACAGTTTCTTTTTTTTTTTTTTTTTGCGGTACACGGGCCTCTCACTGTTGTGGCCTCTCCCGTTCCGGAGCACAGGCTCCGGACGCGCAGGCTCAGCGTCCATGGCTCGCGGGCCCAGCCGCTCCGCGGCATGTGGGATCCTCCCGGACCGGGGCACGAACCCGCGTCCCCTGCATCGGCAGGCGGACTCTCAACCACTGCGCCACCAGGGAAGCCCTAGTGGGACAGTTTCTGACAAAGGTTCCCTAGGGATGTTTTGTGGAAGTTTGACTTCTTTTCACGGTGTCACTTGAAGAAGCCACCTTGCTTACCAGCCGAGAAATTTGGACCCATTTGGCTTTTCTGGAGGGTGTCACTTCCTAGGGTAACAAGTTAATTCCTTGCTAGGGGAACTAGGGCTTGAATCAGTTCCCTTCAGGCTTCCTAAGGCGTCCTTTGCTAGTTCTGAAGCTTTGGGCTTTGATGAGCAGAGTCGCGTCTCTAGGCCTTTGGTCCTTTTATGTACCTTGAGCCCTGTCTAGCCCAAGGCTGTGCAGACTGAGGCTACTTGATGTGTTTTGTCTTTCATAATACGGAAGACTGTTAGTTTGCTGGGAGTTCCCACTGCTTGGCTCACCCGGAGTTCCTTATGGAGAATAAACTTGATGTTTGGATGGATGGGTGGGTGGATAGATAGATTGGGTGGATGGGTGAGTGGGTGGCTGGCTGGGTAGAGGAGCGTGCTCATCCAGGCTGGGTTGAGTCAGGAGTCCTTCCAAAATGCCATGTTTTGTTTGAGGACTTCTCTACAGCTGGGTGTACGGGCAGCAAGCAGGTCCCGAATCTCACGAGGGTCCAGCACAGTTTCTGATCATTCCCTTAGGGTATCTGCTGGAGATTCCTTCCTAATGCCCTGGTCCGTTGAGGAACCCTGTCTTACATGAATATCCCACATGCCAAAGGAGTATGGAACAATGAAGGAAGACTGTTTTTTTTTTTTTTTTTTTTTTTGTGGTACGCAGGTCTCTCACTGTTGTGGCCTCTCCCGTTGCGGAGCACAGGCTCCGGACGCGCAGGCTCAGCGGCCATGGCTCACGGGCCTAGCCGCTCCACGGCATGTGGGATCTTCCCGGACTGGGGCACGAACCCGTGTCCCCTGCATCGGCAGGCAGACTCTCAACCACTGCGCCACCAGGGAAGCCCAGGAAGACTGTTTTTTTTTTTTTTTTTTTTTTTTTTTTTGCGTTATGCGGGCCTCTCACTGTTGTGGCCTCTCCCCTTGCGGAGCGCAGGCTCCGGACGCACAGGCTCAGCGGCCATGGCTCACGGGCCTAGCCGCTCTGCGGCATGTGGGATCTTCCCGGACCGGGGCACGAACCCGTGTCCCCTGCATCGGCAGGCGGACTCTCAACCACTGCGCCACCAGGGAAGCCCAGGAAGACTGTTTTTAAAGCTTAATTTATATTTAAATTATTACAGCATTGTTCTTGAGATCTGTGAATTTTAGCGTTTGTAGCTTCAACAATTCACAAGTGACAGGAGTAATTTGTAACCTCCCTGAGCATAACTTTGATTCTTGGCCCGAGAGAGGCAGGTGGACTCACGAGTCGCAGAGCTGGTGGGGAGGTCTGGTGCTCTGTCCGGCGCCCACAGCTTTTGGGTTCTGGTTGTTTCATGCATGATCTGATTTCATCCTGACAGTAACCCTGGGAATCGGGCATAATTGCTGTGGTTTTACACCTGAGAAAACTGAAGAAATTATGCGTCCCGTACATGCTCATTTTGAAAAGGAGAAGGAAGAAAAAGTTACCTGTCTTTCCAACACCAGGACTAACTTTGTGCTAACTTTTTGGGGGAGTATTTCCTTTCAGGCTCTTTTCCTCCTCTTTCACTTAGCATTTTTGCATAATCATGTTCCAGTCAGAAAATTCTCTTTGCGAAAAGTAACATTTAAGAAGCTGTGTAGGCTCTGTTTCTGTTTCCAGTCTCTGAGTCATTTTCGGTGTTGGTGTGCTTTTTAGAGGGTCTCTGTGTGGGGCTGTCTCCGTGCCCCTGGGCTGAGCTCACCAGGGAGCCAGAGTGTTCCTTTCAGCTCAGCATCCCTGGCTCCGGCATTCAGACCCAAGCAGGGCCCTTTGTGTCTAAAGCAGTAGTTGATTGGAGTGCTAATGAATCAATTAGAAAATTACTTGCTGCTGAGATCCTCAGCCAAAGGAGGGTTGTGCACAGTCTCCTATAACCATGGAAGGCCATACGCCTATAAATCTCTCTTGGCTGTGGCCCTTGTAAATCGCACCCCAGCCTTTCTTGGACCTGTTAATCACTTGAGAAAAATGGGACTACTACGGCTTTGCAGGGCTGCCTTTTGCTTGGCATGGTTTTCTAGCTTGTACTTCTGTCCATTCTTACACGGGTGAGAAAGAGAAGACTAGAGTTTCTAGGAACAGCATTTGTACTGCACTTTTAAAAAGGAATAGTTTAGGGGCCATTCTCGTGTTCTTACCTGGAGTCCCCTACACCAACCCTTTGGGAGGTACTGTTGCTATAATATACATGCCCATTTTTAGGAATGGCGGAACTGGAGCTCAGAGAGGCTAAAACATCTGGTCCTCCAGTCACACAGAGGAAGGCAGTGGATCAGCCTGTACACTGTCCCTCTGTCATAAAGCCTTTTTCACATGGATGCCCCCTGAGTCATACATCTGAGTGGGTCTTAATGGCCCCAGGTTGGGAGTGGCATGTGGGGCACAGCCAGCAGGGATGGATATGGTAAAGGCCTTTCCTGTGAAGTAGCCAGGGTTGGGGTTTGGTAAGGTTTAATCTGGGGTAGATCTAGAGTTGGAGTGACAGCCAGCAGCCACGACGGAAGGGCCCCCGGGTGGGTGATGTACCAGGGGGTTCCAGGTGGCACCATTTTGTGTTATGTGTTCCAGGATGCTCACCGGATATGTTTGAACATGAAATGGAAATGGGTAAAGGAGAGGGAGGTTAAAGTGGATGACATTGCCATGATTCCTGACTGAAGTGGAGCCATCTCTAGATTTTGATATGTTTTTCTGGCCCTCCTTTTATGAATACAGTGAAGGCAGCACTAATCTTTACCTGGTTTCTCCAAGAGGAGCCAGCATGCTTCTCCCGAGGCAGTGCAGTGCTGGGCTCCCTTTCTGATTTGGCTTCACTGGGAGGGAACCACTGGGCACCAGGGCCTTTTGTTCCTGGCTGGCGGGGGTGGGGGCAGGACTGCTTGTTTACGACCTCATATTCTGTCCTTTCATCTCTAGGATGTTCAGTGTGTCATGGCAGTTTTGATGCTTCTGCCTTGGACAGCCAGCGGTTTTTTCATTCGTATAACAAACATCTGAGTGCCTACCATGTGGCAGGCACCGTTGTAGGCGCTGTGAGCACGGTGGGGAACAGCACAGATGACATCCCTGTCTGTCCTCGTGGGGCTGACGTTCTGGTGGATGGTACAGAAATCTGTTGTGGACCTTGAGTCTCGAGCTGATTTGGAAGATAGGACGGTAATAATTCTAATCTCTCCTTCATAGTGGCTCTTTTTTTATACCCCACATTGTGCGGGGCGTCTTAGGTTTGCCATCATGTTCCATCCTCGGGTGAGCTCTGTTAAGGTGGGTATTGTCACCCCATTTTTGCAGATGAGGCCTCAGAGAGCACATAGCAGGTGCTTGATAAATCCTTGTTGGCCAGCTGAATAGCGTGCAGTTTGCAGATAGTGGAGCTGGGGGTTTCTAGCCCAGCCCAAGTTCTCAACAAGATGTCAGGCTGCCTTTACAGTGCTGCAGCTGTCCTGCGAGGCTGGCTTTATTTTGTGGACTGGTTTTGAGTGTGCGAGCCAGAGCCCAGGAAGATTGTGGTACAAGGTCTTGGTGTGGTCTCTAACCAGCTAGATCTGTATTATCGATCATCGCTGCCACTGCCACTGCTGGAGGATGCTTTGTTTCTGGTGGTTTTATAGAAGTGGAGGTGAGATTTAGAGGCCACTTGCTTCCCCGGCGACTGCCATCAGTCTCCTGCTCTCTCCACTTGAGGCACATTGGTACTGCCATGTGAGCTGTGAGTGTGGTAGGGGACTGAGACTGGGATGCGCCTGCCCCGATGACCCAGGACCCCAGGTGACTCTTCTCCTTAAGCGGGCACAGGTGAGGCAATGTGTGGAACCTTGGGCCCCATTCATCTGCCCAGCCAACTCTTTGGCCACCTGATGTTGACTTGGCCCCCTCAAGTTCCAGGTATTGAAAATATAAAACAAATAAAGCCCAGCTTCTGGACGGAAGCGGGTTGGCTTTCTCTTTGGGGAAGCTCAAAGTGCAACAGCTGTGTGGGTAGACTGCTCTCCGGGTGTTAACCTGCTTGGCAGGCTGTTAGAGTAGAAAGTTCCAACAGGCGTCAGACGAGTGGGGGAGGCATGGGGCTGGCCATGGGGAGCAGGGGAGATGGGCTACTTCCTTCGCCTCTTGTCTGTGCCCTTGACCTTCAGGCTCTGTTCTGAACTTTCTCCTTTTCTCTCTCCCTTTCTGCTGACTCTCCTAATTTCCACCTACCTTCCACCCCCTCCCCACATCTTCTCTGTATTTCCTAACACCTTGTGCATTGCCTCAGACACTTCTTGGCTGTTCTCAGTTGGCAGGGCAAGGGGCAGAGTCCACCACCAAGTAAAGGTCACCTTGTGTCACTGTGACCCAAATGGGGAATGGGGACTCTGACCTGTCCCAGATGGTGTTGGTGGAAGGTCAAGGGTGGTTGCACGGCTGTCAAGGGTGGTTGCACGGCTGTCAAGGTGGCTCACGTTACCCTGAACTGGGAGGTGCAGAGAAGGAGAAGAGGGGTGGGAAAGGGCGTAGCTAGAGGTTGGCGGGTTGGAAATAATTCAGGGTGTATAAGTTTCCTAGGCTGCAGTACCAGACTGTCACAAATGGGGTGGCTTTAAACAGCAGAAATTTATCCTCTTGCAGTCCTGGAGGCTAGAAGTCCAGAATCAAGGTGTCGGCAGGGCCACATTCCCTCTCAAGTCCCTGGGGGAGAGTCTGTTCTATGCCTTTCTCTTATTTTCTGGTGTTGCTGGCACTCCTCCGCGTTCCTTGGCTTGCATCTCTCCGATCTCTGCCTCTGTCGTCCCATGGTGTTCTCCCTGTGTGTCTGTGTGCCTAAATTTCCCTTATTTTATAAAGACACCACCAGTCATTGGATTAGGGCCCACCCTAACCCAGTACAACCTCGTCCTAACTTGATTACATCTGCAAAGGATCTACAGACTTACAACATAGTAGTTGATGGTTCAACTTACAATTTTTTGACTTTACAACCATGGCAAAGCGATACGAATTCAGTAAAAAAACCGTACTTCAGATTTTGAATTTTGATCTTTTCCCAGGCTAGTGATGGGCGGTAGATCTTCTCTTGTGATTCCGGGGCAGCGGCAGTGTCCGCAGCTCCCAGTCAGCCCAGAAACCACAAGGGTGAGCAAGATAACACTGACCACCATTCCATTTCTGGACCAGCACTCTCTTTTTCACTCTCAGTACAGTATTCAGCATGTTACATGAATTAGCTTTTCAACACTTCATTATAAAATAGGCTGTGTGTGAGATGATTTTGCCCAGCTGTAGGCTGAAGTAGGTGTTCTGAGCACATTTAAGGTAGGCGAGGCTAAGTTCTGATGTTTAGTAGTTTTGGCATATTAAGTGCATTTCTACTTAATGATATTCTCGTAACCCCACTTTAAGTCGAGGATGATCTGTGTTTCCAAATAAGGTCACGTTCATAGGTACTGGGGGTTAGGACTTGAACATATCTTTTAGGTGGACACAGTTCAACCCACAATACAAGGCGACAGCGCCTGTATCCAGCGGAGATATTCAAATTCCTATTTTAAGGGGCCTTAAAGATACTAATCGACTCTGTAATTTCAGCCAGTCCAGTAAATTTATGTAAGGAAGCCACTATGTGCCAGGTTCCGGGCTTGGCCCTGCACAGAGATGAGATGCCTCCTGGCCCTTACGGTGAGAGGCTACAGGGTTTTTAAAAGAAAGCTTAAAGGAAATGTTCATGCAAGTGCCTCGGGGATGACCTTAGAAACACCTACATGCTTTTCCTTCCTGCCCTATTAATTTTGGTGCCGGCTCGATCAAGCCAGGACTTACTCTCCCTGCCCTCTGGCAGAAGGAGATGGGGAAGGTGGCCGGGAACCGTGGATCTGGAGGTTCTTTCTGTGCTTTTGTTTCTTCCCTGCCAGTGAGGGTGGGACTTAGAAGGTCTTTGAAGTGTGCTTCTTGGTGTTGTCTGTTCAGGCAGCCTTGGGAGCTAGGAATGGTTTTATTGGAATGGCAAATACTGGGCGGGGTCAATAAGGAAGTTTTTTTATAGTGGCTCCTGTGTTTTTGCTGTGGATACACGTGGGTCAGCATCTGATGGCTCAGGCCAGTGCCTTGTCTTCCCTCACAGAAGTTTCCCGTTCAGGCAGAAGGATCTGACACTGAGTCGGAAAATTCTTCCCATGACTTAACAGTCTCCCTGGTCTGCGAAGGATTTCCACACAGGCAACAGGAGTGGAGCAGAAAGCATTTGTAGCTATTGTATTGGTGAAAACCAATGTAATGTAAATAGCAAGTCTGGATTATATGTATCCTCAAGACACTGGGACTGAAAACCACATGCACCAAAAGAAATTTACAGTTGTGCATGGTTCAGAGCACTGTCTGCTGTGGAGGGCTCAGGTGGTAGGGGTACGTGTTCTGTTCTCCATCCCTCCCCTCCTTGACCTGCCCCTCCCAACCAAAAAAAGGAGAGAAAAATTAATGAGGCATTTCCCCCAATTCTGTCACCTCTTTACCAGACCATCAGAATATGTGAGGTCAGCTAGATCCGCCATCTCTTCTAGCCATCATTACCGAGAGGCAGAACTCTTTGTGTGTCGCTGAATGACCACACCACAGAGGGCCTAAGGAAGTATCTGGAATGTGCTTTAGTCTCCCCACTCGCCCCCCAGAATGATACCTTTCCCATTCCCAGAGGGGCCTTCAAGAACCTGCTTTGGGCAGAAGCATAAGTATTTATTAGGCCAAGCCTGATTGTGCGCTTTACCTAGGTAGCTTTGTAAGTAGATTAGTTTCATGTCTTATTTCCAAAAAAGTTCATGGCTATATGTTCATTGCGCAGGGAATTAGATAGTAAACATAAAATTCTGGCACTTCTACTCTCCAAAGATTAATGTTGTTAAAGCCCTGATTTATGTCTTGTTGATATGGCTTATTTCCTAAACATGTCCCTGCCCTCAGGAGGTAATATCTGTCCACTTGGCTGATTCAGCCTGTCACCTAACCAGAGGTACCTCTTGAGACTCTAGATGGTGGATCTTGAGATTCTAGAGCCTGTGTAGCATGCGGCTTCCCTTCCAGGGGGCTTGCACACACACCTAACTGCCTGTGGTTCTCCCGACTCTTTTCTCTGGTTGGGAGCTCTTGTAACTCATGTTGCCAAGAACTACTTTCTTTCCCTTGGGGAGAGGGAAGTGGGGTGTAATCCTTGCTTCAAATCCTGGAGTCTAGGACCGCCAGGTGGACCTCATGTGTCGAGCAGACAAGCTTGTATGGAGCTATGGTTTTTAACCTTTACGGGCCCACGAGCCCTGTGAGACTGATAAACTCTGGTGCCCTCCGGTACTGCACGTTCACATGTACAAACAACTGTGCGTAATAAGCCCAGGGGTTTGCAGACCCTTTGAAACCCATCTCTGAGGCCCTTCAGAGGCAGACATGCCGCCCCCGACTCCGCCCGCCGCTGGCTGACATGGCCTCTCAGTGTCCATTTCACCGTCTGTAGGACAGTGGCAACAATAGTTACCAGACAGTTTTGCGGTTGTGACAAGGACTGTGGTGGTTCTAGCTGCTCACAATCGGTTCTTTCCCCAGTGCTCACCGTGACCCAGTGAGGGAAGTCTTACCAACCCCATTTCAGAGATGAGAAAACGGAGGCTCAGATAGGTGAAGCCATGTGCCCAGGGCCATAAAGTGAGAGTCAGGGTTGGAACCCCGGCTGTGTGGCTTTAGAATGAGTGCCGAACACCTGATTCGCATCAAGGTATATAGTAGGTGCTCAGTAAAGGGTATCAATGATATTAAAAGCGGCAGAGGGTTAGGGCACAGCCAACCTGTTGGTAGTGGGGCTCCCCGTTCCCCCACGGCCTCCACCTGTCCTAAGTATCCTCCCGGTGCAGGATCCGGGCTCCGGGGTTTGTGGGGCGGGCGGAGGCGAGCGCAGATCCGCCAATCCTGGGAAATGTGTAAAATCCTGTTCCTGAAAACCGGCCGGGTTCTCAGAGTGTCCTGGCTGGCATGTTTTGCCAGTCACGAAACATGATCCATACGCTGTATTTTAGGACTCCCCATCTGTCAGCATTGGGGAGGGCTTTCACTTGACGGAGCTCAAAGCCTGCCAGCTCACCCCGGGCGGGGGGTGGGGAGAGGTGGGCAGGAAGGATCTGTGACAGCCAGTGGATCTGTTCCTCCAGAGAGGGTGCCGTCTACCTGGCTGGGGGGCCGAGAGCCCGAGAGAAGGGGTGGGGCGTCCTTGGGTGCCTTGGCCAGCAGCCTCGCAGATCCCTTTTCCCATTACTTCACTCCTTTTTTTAGACAGATCCCCACTTGTTCCTTAAGCAGATTGAGGTACAGGGGGGTTAAGGCTGTTGTGCAAAATTTTGAAGCTGCTAAGAGGCCAAGCTGAGATTGAACTGAAGTCTTTAGGCTCTGTCCAGTGCTCTCTCTTAACCGGGGCTCTCCTCCTGTTTCCTGAGTTCTCTGCTCTGGGTGGTGCAGGGCTGGGTGGGAGATGCTCCCTGGGAGAGGGAGGCAGTGAGGAGAGGGAGGGGGTAAGCCTTGCTCTCAGGCCCACCTGGCAGGGCGTGCTCCAGACCTGCACCCCCGCCCCACCCCTCCGGCCTGCTGGTGGTAGAGGAAAAAAAACACTAAGAGGGCTATTGATCCACCCTCTCCTCTGAGGGAGGGCCACAGCACATTCAAGCTTTCTTTTTAAAAATGCATTAACCTGACCGTAAGCAGGCCCCAGTTTAAAAATAAATAAAAGTAAGAGAAGAAGCAAAACAAGTGGGAATGGGGACAGGAAAAGGGTGTTTGAAGAGGGTCCTTCTCCATGTCTGTGCCAGTTCCCGGCCGGGATGCCATGCCTGGATTCTGGAGCTCGGAACTGCTCTGCTTTGCCGTGCCCTGGACCATCTGCATCTCTCCTGACGTCTGTGCAGAGGAAATTTCCCCAAATCCAGAGGTTCCAGGAAACCCTTTGCGGGTGGGGCAGGCTGGAGCATGGAGGCAATCCATGTTTGAAAGCCTGCCTTGCCAGCCCCCAACCTGGGCAGTTTGGTCTCTGTTTTGGCCCTCAAGCCACACTGGCCTTCTCTTGGTTTCTCAGAAGTGCCTTTGCACGTGCTGTTCTCTCTGCCTGCTGCCTGGAAGGGGTGTCCATCTCTTGCCTTTCTCCCTGGGCTGCAGGTTAGCACCTGCACTCATCTTTCAGATCGCAGCCTAAAGGGCACCTCTTGACCCTGGTGGGTCAGGCCTCCTGTTATATACCCCCGAGTCTCCCAGTACTTCCCCTTTGTAGCTCTTACCACAAGCATAATAAAAGAATTAACTTACATTTTACAGCATTTAGTAATGAAGCTTGAGGAAAGCAGGGACTGGTCTGTCCTGTTTGCTAAGTATTCACTGTCCAGCTTGGCACTGAAAAGGAGCAGTAAATCCTCATGGAATGGGTGGATGGCGGGTCAGGGTCTATTCCATTTGGCCCATAGATACGGTTTGGGTGAGGGTAGAAGGAATAAACGTCGTAGTCACAATTCACTGTGATTTTCTAATGTTTCTAGAGGTGTGGGCCCACTTTGAGGTCAGGATATGGTTTCAGAGTGGAGCCCCCAACCCTTGAAAGGAGGAGACTTCTGCCAACAGAGCAGTAGTTAGGATGCAGAGTCCCCGAGCTGGTGCCCCTCAAAGGTTGCCCATTCTCTTGGTGGGTGGGAAGACGTGGGGTCAGAGAACAGAAACCACTTGGCTAGGATCACACAGTAGAGCCTGTGAAGGCTTTTACTTGGGCCCCGGTTTAATTGTTAAAAGGTGATTAATCAAGCACCAGCTACCTACTGGGCAGGCATCGTTTTACTGCCCCGCGTGGTGACACCAGTTCGTGGAAGAGGAAATGGAGGCTCTGTGAACTTTGGTACCTGCTTCAGAACACAGCAGAGGCAGCATTGGAACTCAAGTCTTTCTGATTCCATAGCCCGGTGCTGCCCAGCGAGCGGGGGTTGGTGACAGCCTTGGGTCTTGGATTGGCTCTGGTGGGGACCCCCTGCCTCCTACTAGCCAGGGGAGTTGTGACTACTTGTAGGAGCCTCCGTTGCTTCCAGCCATCTGGGCTCAGGGGGACGGTGGTTCCTGGAGACCCCCCCCCTCCTCCTCCACCTGTGGCTCACCTCCTTTTTCTGTGTCCTCCCTCTCCTCTGCTGAGGGAGCCTCAGGAATTCTTCTCTCCTCCTACCAGTCGCCATTTCCCTGGGAAGCCACTGGGGATCCTGGGAAGGTTCTGAGGGTGATGAAGCAGAATTTGCACCATTCCGGGAGTAACTTTCCATCATTTGTGGCTAAAAATAAAACGTGTCCTTGCTCCTCACTGCCTGTAGGCTTTCTTTTGGGGTTTCAGTGGGAGCCACTTTTCCGTTTGTCCCCTTTCCCCGTTGACTCTTGGCGGGTGTGGGGCTTCCCACAATGTGGGGACATGAGTGGGCTTGATGCCACTCATCACCTCTGAGAGCAGCGCCCCTGGGGCCTTCCTGAGGAAGCGCTCTGCTTCTCTGTGGCAGCGAACAGCCGCATGGTCGGGCGGGCGCTCTGGCACACGGGCCGCCCGGGGAGGTCTTCTCCCTTGGCATATATTACCGCGGCCGAAGAGACAAGCCACCTTTCGAGGATTTTCTTTGTGTAGCCTGCTTCTTTTTGCTATCAGGAATGCACAGGGGCAAGAGAGATAAATTAATTTGTTCAGTTAATTTTGTAAATATTGACCGAGCCGAAGTTTTATGCCAGTCACATGTCAGGGACCCGAGGGCTTACCAACAAGCAACATGACACAGTCCCTTCCTTGAAGGCACTTATCCTCAGGGTCGGGGGAGAAAGATGTGAGCTTCCATACAGAACTAGAGCAGGGGAGCCACAGAGTCCTGCTCCCCTCACCACGCTTTCTTCTAGAATTCACTTACGATGTGTGCCTGAGTGGGGAGCTAAAAGCTGAACTGTACGTTGTGCCTTTCGCCTTTCTTAAGACACTTGCAATTCCCCTCTCCCCTGGTAAATACTTTTTTTTTGAGTGTTTACTATGTGCTGGGGCTGGGCACCCTGCTAGAACTTCACTTGTTTTTATTTCATTGGACTCAACGTGCCTGTGTAATTACTACTGTTGTCCTTATTTTCCAGTTGGTGAAACTAAGGCCCAGAAAGGTTAATTAACTTGCTTAAGATCCCACAGCTAAAATGTTGCAGAGCCTGGATTCAAATGTAAGCAGATTAATTCCAGAGCTCACTCTCCTAACCGCTAGCTGTATAGACATGTCCTCACTGAGAACGTCTGTCGGTTAAGCATCCACTATCTGCCCAGTGTGAAGTACTCTAAATAGATGCTTTCTCTTTAAAAATCTTCATCATGATTTCTCTTTGGCCTTTAATATTCCTAGTAACCCTGTGAGATAAGAAAGCACTCCCCAACCCCAATCTGCACACCCCCCTTTAATCCAAAGTCTCTGTAGAGGGCACTATACTTCAGAGGCTGGAATTAAACCATGTCGTCTTAATCCAGAGCCTCTGGGTGAGAGAAGGGCCCTGAAATCATTCTGCAAACTGTAAAGTGCCCCATGAAATGAAGGGCACGGGAGAATAGGTGTGTGCGTAGAACACTGACTTGTAACACCAACCTCACGTGTCATACTTGGGGATTTCTAGCACGGTTGTCACGGCCTGGTTTCAGGTACCTGTGAAAAATTATGGTAATTAAAATGTAATTTGGAATCCCCAGTTGGCTCCCAGCAGCTGGTCCAGATGTAGGAGGCTGGGGCTGTCTGTGCTGGAACAAGCTGAGGCTTGTTAGGGGTGTCACTTTGTTCTGCCCTTTGTGTTGCTGGGTAGAAGGGTGGGGGCACAAGATACAGGAGCTATTTTTACACCATTCACGTCATGTTCAGTATTACTGGATGTTTGTGGTTGGGTCCCTGTTTAGCCTCAGCCGGGAAGCAAGAACTCCCTTGGCTGCCTGGGTCTGTATGGAAACTCAAGCTCATGCCCCTTGGGTACATAGATTTCTCTAAAGGCGGAGGGACCCATTGGCTGTGCCGTCACCCTGCGTAGTTTGGAGTTGTCTTCTTAGGTTTAGATTTTCCAGGGCTCTTCGGACTCCTTCCTGTTGTGGAGGGGGCAGCATAGGTAAGAGGCCATAGGCTCATCCCCTCCCTTATTGATTCAACAGATGGTTTTCCAGTTTGAGGTACATGCTAGATCTTTTTCAGGTACTTGCAAAGTGAAGTCAAATAAAGTATTAACCCTCAAGGGTTTTATTTTATTTTTTTTAAATTTTATTTATTGATTGATTTTTTTTTTCCTTTGGCTGCGTTGGGTCTTTTGCTGTGTGCAGGCTTTCTCTAGTTGTGGCGAGTGGGGACTACTCTTTGTTGTGGTGCGTGGGCTTCTTATTGCTGTGGCTTCTCTTGTTGTGGAGCAGGCTTCTCTTGTTGCGGAGCACGGACTCTAGGCGCGCAGCCTTCAGTAGTTGCAGCATGTGGGTTCAGTAGTTGTGGCTCATGGGCTCTAGAGTGCAGGCTCAGTATTTGTGGCACACAGGCTTAGTTGCTCCGCGACATGTGGAATCTTCCCGGGCCAGGGCTTGAACCCATGTCCCCTGTATTGGCAGGTGGATTCCCAACCACTGTGCCACCAGGGAAGTCCCCTTCAGGGGTTTTATAGTCTGGTTGGGGAAATGGACAATAAACATTTGCTTTAGCTTATGCAAGCCGAGCATATGTGTCAGGTTCTGTTGGAGGTTCTGGGGATCCAGTGCTATCATAGTAGGGGGAACAGGGCAGGTGGGAACACAGAAGAGGGGCGCCCAGATCACACACATGGTCAGAGACAGCTTCCTGGAGGAGGTGATGAGTTGCAGGAGTTGACCTAATGCATTGGGGGACAGGTTTCACGTGTGTACATGGGTTTATTTGCTGTTGAGCTTTATTTGTCAGTCGGTTCCTCAGTATCTGCGGGGGTTGGTTCCAGGATCCCATGGATTTGGTGGATGCCAAAATCCATGGATGCTCAAGTCCCTTATATAAAAGGGCCTACTACAGTTGGCCCTCCGTATCTGCAGGTTCCATTTCCGCAGATTCAGACAACCTGCGTATCGCACGGATGAGGAACCTGTGCCTGTGGAGGGCCGAGGGTATACATGTGTGACATTATGGTTATAGTCGTTGTATCTTATTCAGTTGAGGTCCTGGAATTTTATTTTTATGCCCAAAGGGCTCGCTGCCTTTGAAAAGCACTGTATGTCAGCTAAGCCCTTGTTGCTTCAGAGGTCGGAGATGGGAGGTCAGCCTCAGCCCCACAAAGCCTGCTCTTGAAGTCTCTGCCTCCTCTGGCCTCTTGGCACTTCCTGCCCCCCTTCCTCTTAAAAGGGCAGGCCAGAGTGGGTTATTGCACAGCAGGGGTCAAGATACCCAGGTCCACAAACCCTGGGCCCTGGCCTGGCTGGCGCACAGGGCCTTGAGTGTGCATGCCAGGGACGGGCATGGGATCCTACCTGCGTATCCTGCTGTTTGGGGTTTGTGGCCCTGGGGGAGGAGGGTGGTTGGTGGATCTCACTGTTTAGACCAGCTGTGGGGTCTGTCGCAAAGTGGAAGTACCAAGAAGCAGAGTGCTCACCTGAGGCTGCTTAAGAACAGGGCTCACACCTGGAGTTTGCAGACTATGTCCTGGTTCAGTGCTCTCTCCACTTCCACTCTGTACGTATGCATTCATTCATCCAACATAGGTTCTGCCAACATAGCATCCTGCATAGCATCTCTCCTCTGCCACACCCAGGGTGGGGTGTTGAGGAAGCCAGTGAATTAGGTACAGCCCTGCCCCTGGGGTAGCTGACAGTTCTGGGTGGTCCCCGCCCAGGTGGCCACAGGGCCCTGACCCGACATGTGCCTTCTGGGACCCTCTGCAAATAGCTGGAATGTCTGGAGTGTTCCCACCATCCTTGTGAGCCACATGCTGACACTGCAGCATGCCAGGCCCTGTCTTTGGCGTGGGATTATTTGCAGTTAGTATTCCAAATGTCAAGTTCCCCTTGACTTGAGCTGAGCAGACGAAACAAAATGGCAGGCAGATTAGAAGGGGCTTGAGAAGCCTTTTAGGATTTGAAACCCTTACTTTGTTGACTTTGAAAAGCTGCTGAACCGGGCTGCTCTGCAGAGGCGGGGGCATCTGTCAGGTACCCACTGTCTTCCTGGGCCTGGGAGGGCCTGGCCAGTGCTGCTTTCTCCTTCAGGTGCTTGGGAGCTGGGCGGTGCCCACTGAGCTTACACAGCAATTGAGTCCAGTCCCTTCTCCTTAGTGAGAGCAGAGAGGAGGAGCTAGAGTCTCTGAGGTTTCAGAAGGGGTTTGAGTGGGTCCCCCAAAGTAGGGGGGGGAACCTGTCAGTCAGTATCTGTTTAAACTCGTGTTTGCGTTGCCTGATGCTAAGACTGGTAGGTAAAAAGGGAAGTAGATGGCCTACCGTACTATAGTCCCTCTGAATGGATGGTGAGAGGTTTAAAAAGCTAGCGCTCACCAAAGGTGCAGAAGTACCTGGCTGGGACCTGGAGTGTCATTGCCTTCTTTCTGCAGATGTGCAGAAAGATGTGGTAGCTGAAGCTCAGAGAGGTTGAGTAATCTGTGCGGAGCCACACAGGAAGTGGTAAAGCTGGAATCTGAGTAGCCTCTCTGGCTCCAGTGCCCATGCTTGTCCCATGACATCACGTTGGCTCCTCCCTTCTCGTGAGACTCATCTCTCCTGCCCTTGCCCCAGCTGCTTCCTTTTCCTGCCTGCATTCTCCAGGAATCCCTCTGTGGGCGCTGCCTCATCCAGCCTGGGACAAGTAGTAAGAGCTGAAAGTGTGAGAGAGAACCCCGCCCCCAACTGCTTTTCCGCCACATTCCAGGGGACAGAGTGCTTGTCTTCCTGGATCTTACGTGCCTACTTGGCTCCTGGGGACAGGCAGAGATGAGGCTCACGCCTTGTCGGCCCTCTCAAGGTCCCAGGAAGGGTTTGTGAATTGATGCATCTGGGATCGGGGAGACAGACTTTAAACGGTGTGAAGCTCTGTAGTCTGTGGTGGGCAAGTTTTAAGGCTGGCCCGACACATGACCTTGAACCCCAACCTTAAATTGGCCTCTGTTTCCTGCAGCCTTTGCGGGCTGATTGCATAAATGCTCTCGCATGGTGCACAGTCGCCTGGCCCCAGAGTCTGGAAGGTGGTTTTTGCCCTTTCTCTCCTTTTTCTTTGCCCACATATGCGTGAGTGCCTTTTGTTTTTTTTTTTTTTTTTTTTTTTTGCGGTACGCGGGCCTCTCACTGTTGTGGCCTCTCCCGTTGCGGGGCACAGGCTCCGGATGCGCAGGCTCAGCGGCCATGGCTCACGGGCCCAGCCGCTCCGCGGCATATGGGATCCTCCCAGACCGGGGCACGAACCCGTATCCCCTGCATCGGCAGGCGGACTCTCAACCACTGCGCCACCAGGGAGGCCCGTGAGTGCCTTTTATTCCTAAGAAACTCAGCTTTCTCAGTCCCCATCCTGGAAATATTGCTGGAATGCAATAAATCTGATTGTGTTTATGTTGAAGAAATGAAACACATTACTGTGTGGGGAGGAATGCAGGAGATGCCTTGCAAGGGGGCCGTGTTTATGACAACAGTTTGCACATGTGGCTTTATTTTTGAAAGCATGGTACCCCTCCTCCCCCTACTTCCTTGATAGAACCCTGGTAATAAGAGCTGTCTCTTGTATCCGGGTGTTGGGGTGTTGGACAAACAGAGGGCAGAGCTGGCCAAGACCTTCCCAGCTGTGGCTGTCACCTTCTTAGTTCTGAGAGTCTGGCTTCTTTGGGCCCTGTCATTTCTCGGGGTTTTCAGCTCTGCCAGGGACAGCGCCTCTGTGCTGGTTGAGTCAGAGCTGATTAGTGAATCTTCCCGCTCCCATTCCAGGTTGGAAACAACAGGATGAAATTTAATAGGCATAAATGTAAAGTCCCATAGGTGGGTTAAAGAAAAAAAAAACCCAACTTCACAGGCACAGGATGAGGAAGCTTCATTTGAATGGCGAGCAAGAAAGTGACCCTCGAATGTACCAGACAGCCAGTTCTGTGTGCCAGCAGTTGGCCATCACTGAAAGAAAGTGACTCAGGCTCGCTGAATGAGGATTGTGTCCATAAGGAGAAGGATGATGTTATTGTTAATAATTCATAATAATAGCCAGGTGCTTTACACGCATTATCATTACATCTTTAAATTCATCCTTTGAGGTAAGTCAGAGAATCTTTTTTCGGAAGAGGAAAAAAGAAGTTACACTGTGCCCAGTGTTACACTGCAAAAAAGTGGCAGAATCAGCTGGAACCCAGAGCCTGTGCTATTTTGAGTGAAGTAGAGGGTCAGTAGATGGTGGAGACTCTGAATGAAGAAATGCTGAAGGAAATGATGGCATTTAGCTTGAAAGCAGTTTTAATAATGTCTGACTTTTGTATGGTCCTTGCTGTGTGCCAGGCACAGTTCTAAACAGTTGTGTGTGTGTGTGTGTGTGTGTGTGTGTGTACCTCAACTTCATTTATTATTTCTGTTTTACAGAGGAGGAAACTGAAACACAGAGAAGTTAAGTGAGTTGCCCAAGATGATATAGCTTCTAAGTGGCTGAGCTGGGAATCAGACCCAACTAGCATGGTTAAGTGTTCTTAATTTTTAGACCATGCAGGCTTGGGGAGACTGGTTGGGGTGGGGAGAGAGCCGACTGTGCTCTTTGTTCTTTGCGGCAGACTGTCTGCAGGATGCTGGCTGCTGTGTTTGGATCCAGGGCAGACCAGGGCCTGCGGGTGAGTGTGTAAATGCGAGAGGGTCAGCTCTCCTAAATCTGGATACCAGGTGCCTGTGGAGTAGGCCCTTTGAGGGGAGGCAGTGAGCTCCCTGCTGCTGGGTGACTCCTCACCCGTTGGGGCTCCTGCAGAGGCGAGAGGGTGGAGGAGACCACCTGTGTGGGGGACGAGAGACACCCCACCAGGGCCCACCCATGTAGCTGGCTAGCTCCCAGCCTTTTGTTGAGGACAGGCCCAGCTTTCCTGGCACGTCCCCCACCCCAGGCAGTGGTGCGTCCCTGTGGACTGCTGAGGGGAAGTGACCTGGTGTCTGCCAGCTCCAGCCTGCCCTATTAGGAAGCCCCGGCTGTCAAGCCCAGCAGAATTGCTGACGGAGGCACCGGGAACAATGCTGCGTGGGAGGAGGTGTGTGCATGCGTTTGCTCGCCTCCTGACCTGCGTGCCAGCAGTGACACACTTTGTTTGTCCCCTCTGGTCCCCTGTGGGCACTCAGCCGGGGCTCTCTGATGCTTTTGACTCCCACTTGGGCTCCTGGTCCAGCTGCAGCTTTGGCTGCAGGCAGGGAAGCCAGTCAGCTGGCTCTAGTCCCTCCTGATGCCAGGGGAGTTGGGGACACTGGCTCTGGTTTGTCCTGATTCCAGGGAAGTTGGGAGCACCCCTTCAGCTTACATGGTCTCCTCAGAGCACTTCCCAAGGAGCCCTGGGAGCCTGGCACCTCCTTGTCAGGTCAGGGAATGGAGGCACGGAGAAGCGGAGTGACTTATTGGAAGCCACATAACCAGCGAGTATGGCTGAAGCTATCATCAGGTCCTGGTGACTTGAAACAGGGATCATTTGGTCCAGACCTCTGATTTTACTGATGAGGAAACAAGGCCCAGAGTTGCAGCTTGACCTGGCCAAGGCATCTCAGGTCATCAGTGGCAGAACCAGAACTAGGACCCAGGTCTCCTGCCCCCAAATACCGTGTCCTCCTTACTCTGCAGCCCCCTCCTCAACTTTTGGTTTCCTGGCATCTCATTTCTGCTGGTGCTTCTCCTGCAGGGCTGGTGCACTGACTGTGACTGCCACATAGGTTTCCTTTCCCCCACTGCTTCCACTGCCTTCCTTGACTGCCAGTGTCTGATTATCCCAGTTGTCACTCCCTTTGCCTCCTAGGACTGGTAGCAGCAGCTGGCTTATAGGAATTTAGCCAAGTGGAGGGAGCGTAGCCTTAGCCAGGCAGCTTTGGGATCCAATCTGAGCTCTTCTACTTGTGAGCTGTGTGACCTTAGGCAAGTTGCTTAACCTTTCTGAACCCTGGTTTCTCATCTGGGAGTTAAGATGATTTGGACTAGATAACCTCCAGTGGCCTTCCAGTCCTACAGGTCTTTGACTAGTGATTTTCATGAAAGTGAGTGTGACCCACATGGACTTGCGTTTGGAGGCTCTTGGGAAGGGCAGGTGACATAGACTAGTGGGATAAGGCTTGTGTTGGGAGGCACCGGGCATGCATGTGTTTAGAATTCTGGCTTCACCGGAGGACTGTTGCCTTGGCCTTGGGTGCTGGTGGGTGATCGGGGCAAGGGACCCCGCCATTCTTTGTCCCTTCTTTGCTACTTCTTTCTCTGCATGCATGCTGTGGGCATGGACACTGTTTGTCCTTGGTGATGACCACTCAGAGTAGAGAGGTTGCCGGAGGAGGGTTGGCCAGCTGATGGGCATGGCCTGGGTCAGCCGGGCCCAGGCAGGTGTCAAATCCTGCAGCCTTTCACCTGGATTGAGTGCCGCTGGATTTTGTCGTGAGAGGAACTCAAGCCCTGTTACTAGGTCTGAGAGCTCTCTACCCCACATTAGACCACAGGTGTGAGGTGCAGGGAGGGGTGTCAGCATAAAACCAGAAGCCTTTGGCCTTTCGTCACTGTGTTCAGTCTTGCAGTTGTGTTGGCTGTTTACATGGTTTTCATTCTTTGGTTTTTGCCTTGGCTGTGAAGTTGTACTATTTTCTGAACTGATCCTGTTTCATGTAACCTGAACCCAAGTATCTGGCCATGAAGGGCAAGCTTTTTTCTCCTCTTCCTTAACAAAGGATATCCTAGACTGCAGCATCTGGAAATGATTTGGCATCTGGTTTAAGTATGTGTGCGTGCATGCACACACTTCTAGAATATAACATACCCTTACCCACATAATACGCCTTTGTCTCTCCATATACCTGTGTTCTTTCTATATAGATGACTTTACATATGGAGGTCATTATATTGGGACGTATGCTTACTTGTGTATACATGTATAAACCTTTATTTCTACTTAGAATGAGGAAATTTTCAGGGGCTTGATGTTTGTTGTGCAGTGCAAGGGCACTTGCACTGATGGATGTATTTTTCTTTGAAAGGTTTAATAAACCATTTAGCACTGCCTTCATGACTGTAATGAGCTGTTTCCGCATTATTCCTAGGCTCTGACTTAACAGGCCTCCCAAGACCCTGTCCCCACCATAGTGTGGCGGCCCCCACCCAGAGTTGGGTGCTCTAGAGAGATGGCATGGTTCAAGGTGCCCCTTGTTGACCATCTCTTAATGGTATCTCTTCGCTGCCTGGTGTTGGCGTGGATGGGAGCCTGTCCTGGGGATTTCTGGGCCTGTTGTGTCCCTCAGATTTGGGCTCAGGGAAGGAGTGTTTTGACGGCACAGGGTTGGAGCTGTGGGTTGTATTGAGATGGGGCTGCGTCAACAGGTAGAGCCTGTGTCCTCACCTTGAGGGTGATAGGCAGGGAGCTCTGAGTACCTCTGTCCAATCTGGTGGAGGATGGCCAGGGGAGGCGAGTGAGATGATGGTGGAGAGAGAGGTCACCCCCCTCACTCCCCCATGGACTAGGGTTTGTCCTTGCTCCCCTTTGCCCCAAGGGACTGCTGGGAGGCTGATTTATAGTAACATCTTAGACTCAATGCTAGGAAGACTGTGATAACCACAAGGGTGAATAAAACAGGAATGGGCCTTGGAGTAGGCAGGTGGAGGTGGGCGAGGCCGGTGGATGATGCCTGGGGCGTGTTATTAACTCGTCTCTGAACTGCAGGTTAAGATGGGGGGTATAAGGTAAGGTGGGGTTGGTTACAGTCCCTCATGGTCACCCCTAATCCTCTTTCCCCTGGCACTAGTGCCCCCTGGGGTAGCCTCCCTCCGTGGTGGCAGCAGTTATATTTATCGATTTTTGCTTTTTTTCTGTTGACAATGGAGTTTGGCCCAGGTCTCCCTCTGGCTCAGGTCTGATGAGAGCCCTTGAGAGTACTTTCTTATGCATTTTTAGTCCTGCCCTCTCTGCTTTGGGAACTGCCTTAGGGGAGAATAATGCAGGTCTCCTTCCTCCTTCTGCTCAAGGCTCTGGGTGGGGGTGTGTGTTAGGGACCAAATGATACCTAAGCCAGGATACTTTCATAACCGGCCATGCCATGCATCACTGTGTCAGGGCAGCAGGTGTAAACCCGGATTGTTTGGGATGTACAGCCCTTTAGTGAATGTTGGAGGTTCTCCCTGCAGCTTATGGAACATTTGACCAAAATCCACCTGAAAAGCAATCCAGGGTTCCTCCCCCCTGCCCACCCCAGCCCTAGCAGCCTGACAGGAACTGTGAGGTGAGGAGGGCCTTCCCCCAGGTCTCAGGGAGGTGCAGCTGTTTTGTGTAGAGCATTTGCTGCCGTGGCATCCAGATTCTAAGAAGCTGGGGGCTCCCTGCTTGGGATGGTGCCTCGGAACAATTGACGAGGAGCTGGATCCCTGAATTGGGTCTGGAAAGTGTCCATTTCTGGTGAACCCTCGCAGAGCCTGTGGTGTCCTTGAGGCTTTGTTCAGCTCCCCTGTAGCGTGGGGCCTGGGCTGAGCCTCAGGGCCCCGGGGGAGGCAGAGGCCCTTGATAATGGGCCACGTGTGATTGCAAAGCCCCAGCCTGGCCGGCCGGCCGGCCTGCCACCTCCAAAACATAACTCAATATTGATTGTGCAGGAGGCCCAGACTCAGTCATGTACAGTAATCCTCGCTCCTTGAAGGGAGAAAGGAAGTGGATTTGTCCCTGGTACAACATGCCTTGAAAAATGCATCTTGATTTAAGATTCAGCTTTTTGCAGCATATTTTAAAATGTCAGAGAGATAAATATGCAGGTTTCCTTATGTGTCTGCCTTGAACAGCCTTTAACAAAAAAAGTCCATCATTCATCCTCAGGGTCACAGGTGTGTTCAACCCCCCCGCCCCCCCACCGCCTTTGATGGTGTTGTGTGTCCACCTCTCTTCCACGAGCAGAATTTTGTTTGGGCTTCAAAGTTCCTTTCTTCCAAAAGTCCCAGGAGATACGTTTGTTTCCCAGTTTAAAGGTGTACAGAGAGTTTCCAAAATATTTTTTGGAACTTCCTGTTGGACCTGTGGAACAGGCACTGGCTTCTAGCTATTTAATCTATCAGGGGACCCTTTTCACTTTCCAACCCACCAGCCAGAGGAGCCAAAGAGGGAAAATGCATGCTCCAGCCCCTGCCCTCTGAGGCGGGCACGTACCGGCTCCTGTGGCAGTAGAACTGAGGAAGGTGGGCCTGGTGTGAGGGGAGCCCCATTCTTGTGGTGCCTTTGGCCAGCACTTCACTTCCATGGTTGGGGTAATGGTGCGTTCTAAGCTCAGTTCAGATTTGGAAGGGCTTTGGGCCACAGGTGAGGGAGATGCTGCTGGAAGGTGAATCGGTTGTGGGGTTTATATCCTGTTGTCATTGTGTGTGGCTTTTAGCAAGATACCCTGGCAGCCTCGCTGGTGATTTTTGTCCCAGAAAGAATTAGAGGGGAACCCCAGGGTTTTCAAGATGTGAGTGTGGATGTCAAGACATTGTTAGGCTGGTTGAGGAACTTAGAAACCTCAGTGGCCAATGCAGCCTGTGCCTGGGGGAGAGCTGCCAGGGGAGCTTGTGGTTTGACAGGTAGTCATGAAAGGTTAGGCCTGGAAGGAACCTGGAGGGGTCTCTCTACCCTAGCTCCCGCCATTATGTAGATGAGGAAATGGAGGCCCAGAGAGGGCCAGTGACTTGGCCAAGGTCACACAGAAGATCAGCTGCCGAGCCAGAACCAGAGCCGAGCCCAGCCCAGCCCAGGTATCCTGACCCCAGTCTGATGCTTTTCATCACCTTGATTTACTATCTCCAGTGGGCCTCACTGGTGACTCAGAGGTCCTGACTGCAGCACGTGAACAGAGCTTGGCCAGACACCGGCCTCACGCAGGGCTGCCTGCCCTATTCTGGGTCAGTGGGTTAGATTTCTGAGGACCGTCCCTTTGGCATTGAGGACCTTGCCTGTGCTCATTGTTCCCCTGCTGGGTCCCCTGTGTGTTGCTGTCAGGGTGCAGGGAGAGAGGATGGGAGGGTGGGAGGCATCTTCCTGCATGGGATCTGCCTGGATATGAGGTCGAGGTGGCTGTGGAACAGAAGGGGGAGACCCTGGGGTAAAAGCCCCCATTCTCCCTCTCTAGTTCGTCTAGTTGCTCTTCCTCTTCCCCTGAAAACCATTTTGAGGATCATAACATTCATCATGAGCTTTATTATGGGCGACTCTTCTTCATGTTTAAAAATAAACGCTGGCATACAGAACTATATTTGGTATATGGAAGTCTTTTGCATATAAATGTGCTTAAAGGACAACTGCTTTATTGAAGAAGCAGAGTGAGCCCCAGCTAGCGGGGCACGTGGGGGGCGGGTGCCGAAGGGACCCCTACTGAGGTCTGCCTTGCTCAGGACATTTGGGTTGTAGCCTTCAGTCCTGTTGAATCTGCCGTCCTTTCCCCGGGGACAATTGCAAAACAGGATAACTGGTACTTAAAAATTCATAGAAAATGTTCTTATCACAACGTCATAATTGTTATGACTCAGAAAAGTAGAATTGCCAATCCACTCTGCCTGTCTGCCCTCACTTTTGTTGCCTACCGAGTCCCCAGCAGCAGCTGCAGAATCATAAAGAGAGAGAGAGAGGGGAGAGAGAAAGGAAGAAAGAAAGAAATCCAGGGCAATGCTTTATTTATGTTAACGGCTACATTTGACTTGAAAATTCCGTCCCCTGAGCCTCGAGGTCAGCACATTACGAAGTGATTGATGGCTGTCAGGAGCGGGCAGGGCGGCAGATTGCAAAGGGGAAGTGGACAGATGATGCCCTGGCTTTCGAGGGCTTAGCAGAACCCAGGCCTTGAAAGGAACTCGGTGGAAAACAAAGCAGATGGAGAACTCTGCTTTGGCCCCTGCCTTTTTCTTTATTCTCTCTTTCCTTTTTCTTCCCTTTTCTGTTGAACGTTAGGAAGTGAGGGGGGGCACCTCCCTCCCATCAGCACACCCCAGGAGTATCGCTTTTGGGTGTGACACCGGGTAGGATCCTAGAGAGGCCGGACCCAAGAGGGCGCCCCCATTCGAAGCAGGTGTCTGCTTAAAAACCACCAGGCTCTTCCATCACGTCACCCGTTGTTAAAAGCCCCATAAGCATCCCCCACCTTCTCCTTGGCCCCATCTTCTGAATCTGAAAACCAAACAGGGAGGACCAACTCTTGGGGCAAATCGTTCCCACCATACGATCTGGGCTACTGCGGATTATGTTTCCAGAGGGCTTCCTGGCTAATCCTTGTGTGTTTTCACCGGTAGAAACAAATGGTATCAGACTCCCAGGCCTGTTTACAGATGGGGAGACACGGGAATGATGGAGGAGCTTTGAATTTTAAACATTAGCTAATGAAATTGCAGACGGGGGCACTGGGTGGAACGGCCTGGGTATTCCCATGGAACGTTTCTCCATCAGCTGTGAGGGAGAGGCCGGCCGGGCTTGCTCATGTGCTCCACAAACATTTATGGAGCCCTTCCCTGTGCCAAGAGCTGCGTGAAGTAAGAGCTCGCGGAGTCCTGCCCTGGGGTGTCCCAGCTCCGTCAAATAGAGAACACGGCCTCTGTGATGGGGACTGCAGGAGCAGAGGCACAGCTCAGGATGCTGGGGACTTTGTGCAGGGAGGGGGGTGCTGCTGACACCTCACCAGGAGGAGGGAAAGGAGCCTGACCTGGCTAAACAAGGGAAGGCACTGGGGAGGGGCCGGCATTCCAGGCAGATGCTGATGAGGGGGAGGTGCTGGGGGAGTTGGAGGTGGGCCTGGAGCACCGTGTCTCTGCTCTGGAGGCCCCGGCAGGATGACGACGGGGAGGCTGGAGTTCGTCATTTCCCCTGCCTCCGCCTTCCCCTCTCATTGCTGCTCCTGTGCAGTTGTGTCAGAGACAGGACTGGCTGTTCATTCATCCGCTAATTGTTTTGATAAGAGACTCTAATTATCCACTGCGATCATCAGATTACCCTGAGCTCCAGGAGGGAGATTTAAGTTTGAGCTGCTGTGGCAGCCACCAGCAGCACCATTTCCACTGAAAGGGACCCAGCGGTAGCACCTGGCCCACTGTGCCGCTTCCCAGTCAGTGCCTGCAAAGCCATCGCATGAAGGGGTCACAGGTGCCCGGGGATGGGCCCGGGAAATCCACCCGAAAGCACAACCTCTGATGTCAAGCAGGACTTTCCCTTGGATTATCTTTGCCACTGTGTTAAGTCCACAGATAAGAGGTTTGGTTCTGGGGATTTCAAAGCAAGGTTGAGGAGTGTGGAGAAAACCAGAGAAGAAGCAGTAATGCCTCTAATGAATTGACATCAGCAGTCAAGACAAATTCAAATGCCTTTTTGGACCGTTCGATTAAGTTCTACTTACATGTGATTTTGGTATAAAGAGAGCAATAGGCAAAAAACAACCAGGAAGGCAGATTATAAATTAATCCAATCATTGAATCCTCCAGCAAAGGTAATGGGGAATGATGGCATCGTAATTGATCTGATACGGACTCTTACATCAGTGGGAGCTGCAAAGTAAGGGAGCATCACGAGTGACAGTGAATGACCCATGGGAAGATTTGGTAAGGTATGTGTGACCTTACCTCACAGGGCTTGTCAGAGGGGAGCCCCCCCACCCCCCGCCCAGCTCCCGTGTTCAGGCAGTGTCTGTAGATTTGAGAGGGGCTGGAGAGCCTGGTGATACTTGAGCTAGAAAAACATGTTTCCATCCTGCCTTCTCTCCATGAGATCAGAGGCTGGTCTGGGCTGTGGGGTCTGGCTGGGATTTGGAGGGGAGGGCGGGGTGCCGTTGCCTACATAAAGTTAGGTCCTGGCCTGAAAGAGTGGCTGCCGTGTGTGCTGGTGTCCGGGTCGTTGTCTTCCCGCTGATACAGTGGAGCTGCAGTAGGTGATCACTCAGTTCCCTTTTGGCTCTACGCTCTGAAGCTCCTTTATTCTTGAGTCCCCTTCTCCCACCAAAGCAGAAAGCCAGAGAACTTCAGTCCAGCTCTCCTTGGTTCCACAGTGCCTGCCGTCTGCTCTGACGTACTTTGCTGCATCCTGGAAGAGCGGGCACTCTCCTTTTGTCTTCATATTTGGGGCTCAGCTAGCTGGGAAGTTTGGCAACACGTCAGGTCGTATATCTTGAAAACCGCCCTCCAGAAACGACCTCGTTTAGCAGATTTACTGACGTATTGGGCCTGCCTGTTCTCGAGGGCCGCCATCCTAAATCACAGCAGGTCCACTGGACTTGGACGCCTCAAAGCAGAACTTTTCAAAAAAATTTCAGGCAGGATATATCACTGCCCCATTAACTCCCTGCCATTAATCTACTCCTCCTAAAAACCTGAAGTTTTCCCAAAAGGACTGGAACGTGGTGAAAAACGGACCCATTTGGTAAATTCTGTACATCAGGCTGGTTTTCTCCTCTCCTCACTCCCCAGCAGGCCTGCCTCGATCCCCTTGGTGATGATCGGATGCCTGGGATGCCACGTGGGTGGGTTAAGCTGCAGCCTCCAGGGGTTTCCGGGGAGTGTCCCGGGGATGGACAGCACTCCTCAGGGGTTGCTGCTCTTTAGGCCACCCTGACCTGTGGGATCCCTGAGTGAAGTGTTCTCTGGGTGAGGCTTGGGGCTGCCATCAGGAGCGGTTACAGAAACTTGCAGTGCGCCCCTAGCCGGGGCACAGAGGCTTAGCTGAGCTCAGTCTTGCTGAGGGGATGGGACCCTGTCAAGGACTGTCTGCGGGGGGCAGACCCCTTCACTGATTCATCCCTGATTGCTGAAGAGGGCCCTAAAGGCTAGTGAGATTCCATCCACACTTTTTTTTTTTAAACATATATATGTATCTTTTTTTTTTTTTTCAAATTCTTTTCCCATTTAGGTTATTGCAGAATATTGAACAGAGTTCCCTGTGCTATACAGTAGGTCCTTGTTGGTCCATCCACACTTCTGGTTCCTATAACTAGAGGCTTCCTCCTTTTGGAAGAAGGTGATATCCATGAGCTGGGACTTTGGAGCCCACTGACCTGGGTTCAGTAACCTCAGGAATTCAGGGGCATTTGAAAAAAGATACGTGACTTGGAAGAGAGGGGGCCTGGGCTGAGCAAAAGGAAGACAAGGAACAGCGATGGTCTCCAAGTCCCCTGTCTCCCCCTCCTCCATCCTGCACCTGTAAAATGGGGATGAAGCTCATTCTGCAAGCATGCTTGAGGATTAAATGAGTCAATTCTTGTAAAATGTTTAAGATAATACCTGGCGCAGTGCTGGCTTTCTGTAAATGATACTCTGTAAATCTGATGGGGGGCACACAGCATACCTCCCGCACCCCACTTGCTCATCCTGCTGAGATGGGCCCATGGCAGCCTGAAGGAGGAAGTCCTCTTTTTTGCTAAGTCCCCACCACCCTCCCCCCAGTCTTTGCAGTCTCACTGTACAGGTAGAAGAAGCAGAGTTGGAATGTCTCCGTAGGTCGGGCCTTTCCTGGCTCCTTCCAGAGTCAGTCCTTTTCACCTCGAGAACAGGTGAGAATTCTGTGAATTCAGTATGTCTCTGCTGTCACTGGAATCCTGGCTTCTGGAATCCAAGATGGAGCTTTTCCCCCAAGCACCTACCGCCTCTGCAGGCTTTCTCCCTGCCCTCTGCTTGCCTGAAGGCAGATAACATGGCTGTGAGGACAGGACCAGTCCTCTCCTGCCTGTTGGGACAGGGTCTGGAGAGCAGGCCAGGACAGGAGGCTGGAACACCCCCTTCTCCAGGGAAGAGGGGGAGCCTCATTCCAGCAGGACATCTTGGCATCCCGCCCTGCTGGAGGAACTGGTTTCCAGGGCCTGACTCCCAGCCCTACCTGCTGTAGGGGTCCTGGGGGCTGGGGCCACGGATTTGGTTTGTGTTTCTTGGAGTAGTTTACTTTTTCCTCCCCCTTTGGCGAAAGTACCTAGTATCTGTGCATCTCCTGGCCTTTTGCAAAGCTAATTAAGCCCTAGAGGCAGAGTTTTGGGGCCTAGATTTTTTTCTTTCCCAACTAAAGAGTTGTTTTAGGTGCTTTGGGAGCTTAATTGCCTTGCTCAAGGGCTGATCATTGGATCTGGGGGCTGGGACGGGGGAGGGTAAAGGACCCAGAACCTCTCCCCTCTGACAGCCACCCTCCTGCCTCCTGAATGTCCTAATAATTCAAATATCCTTGCCATCTCTTTGTCCCAGAAGCCTGGAGTCACCTCCTGAGTTCCTTGAAATTCTTAGGCTAGAGTTCAGTGAACAGACTGTGTGGAGTGTAAGTCATTATTTATCAGTATTGTCCCGGAAGGCAGGGATCTTGTGTGTTTTTATTCCCAGTGCCCCAGTAAGGTATCTGGTGCAGTTTTGGAGGAAACCAGTGATTGTGTGGGGTGTCTGCCCTGTGACAGGCGCTGCGTTGGACTTTCAAAGCCACCTGATAATGCCAGTTGACCTGGAGGCATAAGTGGGTTGTTGGTTTTACCTGAACCTGGCTGAGTTGATTGGGGTGCTGAGGTTGGGTGTGGGGTATGGACAGCTGACTTGTTGCTCGGAGCCCATAGCTTCTTCCTCTGTTCATCCTGGGAGGAAGGGCCTTGTCTTCTGCATCTGTTTAGTGGACACCCTGCTTGATTTGGCCTGGCCATTATCTTTCGGTATTCGGTAGGTGCCATCTTAAATTTATGTGCCAGATGCATTATTAGATGGTGGTGATAAGAACGAGCTACACTGTGGGCCCTTGAGGGGCTTACCTCCTGGCCCCGGGGAAGTGGTTTAGTGTGGACCTGGATCAGAGAAGGCTGGCCCCTGTCCACGCTGGTGGCTGCTGGCCGTGGCTGCTCACGCCACGTACACCTCAACCCACTGATGCATTCTCCTTGCCTCGTGCCGCTTAAGATCTCAAGTCCATGAGATTCTTTAGTCCTCGTCAACACTGTTTACCATCCCCTATTGCCGGAACTGTGTATTACTCTTTCTTGCCCAGTCCACCTGTCCCGGCAGCCAGGGACATGGGGGTAGAGCAGAGACACGTGACCAGACCAGAGCCTTCTTGTGCAGTGATCTTAAAAACTGCTCCTTGGGAAGGCTGCAATGAGGGTCACACCTGTGGAGCTGTGCCCTCTCCCTTCCCCACCTGCAGCCTTGGATGTCAGGTGGACCTTCTGAGTTTTTGGTCCTGGAGCTTTGGAAGGGGCACGGTAGAGCAGTTGGCATTCCATGTTTCCACCCCCTTTCCCAACCAGCTTTCTGTTTTTATGTCCAAGCTATCAAGCAATGCATAAAACTTTATGGTTTTACTCTCTTCCTTGCTTACCTAACTCCCTCACTTTATAGACCAAAGGGCTCGGATCCCCTCTCCCCCCAAGTCCTCCACTGTGAGGGCTGTTCTATCTATTTGTACCCTGGTGGACTTCAGTTGCCTTTAACTTATCCTGCCCTGAATGATCAGAACAGCACAGAGTAGACACTCCAGGATGTTTGAATGAATGAAGGAGTCTAGTCTGCTGTCCTCGAAGGGCTCATTGTGTGCAAGTCATCGTGCTGAAGTGGTACACATCCTTCATTTGATGTGCTCAGCAGCTCTCAAGGGTTGGCATCGATTCCCCTGTTTTGCACAGGAGGAAGAGGCTGGGGCTCAGGCAAGTGAAGACCCTTGCAAGCCCCTGGCCCAAGGGCTACACTACAGTATCTGTGGTATACTTGGGTAGTGCAGTGAGAGCTTTCAGGATGGAAGCCCTTGGACGGAAGCCAGAGATGGGCACCATCCAGCCACTTGACCTCAGGCAAGTGAGGTCCTACTCGAGTTCTCAGTTTTCTCATCTGGAAACTGGAGGCACTGGGATGAATAGGGACTGCCAAGTGCCACCAGAATTCTCCCCGAAATGCCCATCTGGCTCTGCTACACCTGTGTCTGTATATCTCAAGGAATCTCTGTCTCCACTGCTTCAGGATGAAGCAGACTGTCCTTTAATCACGGCATCCCTCATCTCTCAGGCATGAACAGAAGGGCTCCTTGGAGTTCCCTGGACATTCCACATTCCCTCGCACCGCGGTACCTTTGCACATGCAGTCCCCTCTGCCCAGGAGGCCCGATGCTCCTTTTGCTTGCTTGGAGGGCAAGTGTCCCTTGACACCTGGGCTCTAGGTCCTTTTCCTAGCAAATCTTTTCTGCCTCCTCAAGGTAGAATAAGCTGCTCCTTTTTTTGTACTTCATTCATTCCACAAATTCACTGGTTGAATGCCTCCTGTGTGCCAGGTGTGGTGCTAGTTGCTAGAGTTACCGAGACAGCCTCTGGAGCTTACCTCTGTGGATCGAAGGTATTTATCTGTTTGTCTCCCCCGCCCAGTTTCCTTGAAGTTGGGGCCCCATCTCTGTGTCTCTGCCCCAGATTCTTAGCATCTGAATGATGCTCACGATCCTGACTGACTACCCAGCAACTCCGGTATTAACTTTAAAACCTGTTTGGCGTTGTCTTTGGCTTCTTTGAAGTCGGACCTCTCCCCTCCTTGGTCTTTTTTTTTTTTTTTTTTTGGCAGTGCCAGCATTTCTTACCTCAGAAATTGGCTCTTCTTCCACATAACTTTTACTTGGTGCTTCCCCCCACCCCAGAAGTCACTGGTATTTGCGTTGAATCTCTCCTCCCCTGGACTGGAAGCCCCTGGAGGCCAGGGACACGTCTGAGTCACCTTGAAGTCCTGTGCTCCCTCCCACCTGCCTGGGGTGAAGCAGGTACCCAGTGCTTGGGTGGATGGCAGGAGGCAGGGGTTGTTGCATTGCAGAGGAGTCTGGGAACTGAGGGAGCCCCCCTTCTCCTGTCAGAGACTGAAAAATTGGGAGGTCTCTCCAGACTCTTGAGTTTGAGACCACTTTCTCCACCATTAGTCTTTGTGGTTGGCTCATTCTTTGGACCTCCCAGACCACCTGCCTCCTTCAAAGAGAAGGGCCAACAAAAGAACAATAAAAACACCGGAAGCAGCATGTCTTAGCTGCCTGCCACCACGCCCACGTGCCCCCCGCCCCCGCCAGCGTTCTTCAGGACCCTGTTTTACAACCTAATAAATTGATGCAGAACCTGCTTTTGGCCATTTTTCCTGGAGGTGGTCATTGTCCCTTTGGAAAGCTGGCGCCTGCCTGGAGGGTTGATCATTAACAAACTCAGGCGGGGTCTGGGTGGTAAAGGCAGTAACACAGAGAGTGGACTTGCCCTGGGAGGGGGAATGTTAAGGACCTTTCCAACAGCTGGGCTAAGAGTGGGTTCCAGGCAGTTATAGGGTTCAGCAGGAAGCTGAGCCACGAGGCAGTGCCCTCCTTCCAGGAGAACCCCTGTTAGGGGAAGACCTTGAGGGTTCCCCTGCCCTGGTTTTTACCTCCCTTCCTCCCCAACAAAAGCACATTTGCATACCTACATGGTGGCTGGTGTAGACCTGGCTGGGAGCTACACAGGGGTTTACAGTCCCATTCCTGGAGGAGCTTTTCACGATTAAACAGTCGCCATGTGAGGGGACGTGGGCTTTATCTCTGATCTAGTTCCGTGACCTGGAGTCCAGCTCATTACTTGGAAGCTCTGGGAGATGGAAGTCGGCTCATCTCTGAGCCTCAGTTTTCCCATCTAGAGGTTGGGGTTGAGGATGTAGTCCCTGCTTCTGCTTGTTATAAGGATTAGAAAAAATGCAGGTAGAAGCACTTGACACAGACTCGGTGCTAATACTGGTTGGTCCCCTGCTCTTCTCCATTGAGCATGGTCTGCAGCAGCCAGTGTGGTGATGAAAGCCTAGAACACTAAGGATTCGGCCACAGAATTGCAGCATTTGCAAGCCTCAGTTGGCTCATCTATAAAATGGAGATACTCATCAGGTTGCTGAGGGGAGAAAATGAAATCATGGGAGGAAGGTGCTAGGGTATATCCTGGACAGGAGATATATATATATATATATATATATATATGTGTATACACACACACACATACACACACACACACTTCCCATCACTCCCTCAATAAGTTTTAAGGATATATTAACTGGTGTGTAGGTCAGGTTGGTGCAAATAGTATAATAGTCTAGAAAATTTTTGCAGTAGGAGAGCAGAGGAGGGAGGAAGATTCCTGACTGGGGGTAGGGGATCTGGAGAGGCTTCTGGGAGGTCGTGCCACCTGCTTCATCAGAAGGAGACCTGGGGGGTGGGGGAAGGCTAGGGACATGGTTCTTTCCCAGCATCCTGTTCCTTTAAGCCCGGGCTTCCAGCTTCTCCACCAGGAGGTGAGACTCTGCAGAGAGCTGCTTGGAAAGCTTCATCTTCCCCCTCCCCCAAACTCGGGGGGTGTGAAGATGAACTGGTGTAACTATAGCTTGGTGTTTTGGTGTCTGTGAGAAAAGCAGAATTGGCTCAAGCTGCTTTCTCAGTTAAGGGGATTTAAGAAGAAAAAAAAAATTAATCCAACCCTGGTGATCAATCTGACACCTTCCCTTTGAGCCCCAGATGGCTGATTGGTGTAGAAAGTTGGCCACTGCTGCTGTTGGGGAACGGAATGGTGTCTCTGTCTCTCTATATTGAAAATGATGGCTCTCTGTATGCGCTTACACACTATTTATAAAGACTGCCTGCCGGGTTTGGTTTTTTGGAGGGTATTTCAATATTCCCAGAAGGATCCTGTTGGTTAAATGTCATTCTTGGAGGTGTCATGTTAACAGGGCTTGAAACCAGGTTCGTTTGCCATGGTTCAGTCTCCCCCACCTCTTCTTCCCTTGCTGAAGTCCCCAGCCAGCCTGGAGATTAGGTAGATGGCTTGGAGCAGGATGGAGACCCAGGTTTTGCTCTCCTCGTACCTTAGGTTTGATGCCCCTTGTCTTTTAAAGACAACTTTAGGGCCTCCCTGGTGGCGCAGTGGTTGAGAGTCCGCCTGCCAATGCAGGGGATACGGGTTCGTGCCCCGGTCTGGGAGGATCCCATATGCCGCGGAGCGGCTGGGCCCGTGAGCCATGGCCGCTGGGCCTGCGCATCCGGAGCCTGTGCTCCGCAACGGGAGAGGCCACAACAGTGAGAGGCCCGTGTACCGCAAAAAAAAAAAAATAAATAAATAAAGACAACTTTAGGGGAAGTTTGGAAAGTGAAAGGAAAACATTCACTCTACCATTATCTTATCACAACTTCTAGACTTGGACAAAACGCTCTCCCGGTCTGCACATGTGTTTGTGGCCTGCTGCTTTTTCTTTTGATAAGCGTGTTTCCAGTTATTCCTAATTATCCTCTGATGGCTGCATAGGCTTTATTTAACCATTCCTCTATTACTGGATATTCCTTCCTGTCCTCCCCCTCCCCACCCCACCATTGTATATAACACTGCAATGAACATCTTTGCATTTCATTTTGGATGATTTCCTTGGAATAAATTCCCAGAAGGGAAGTTATTAGGTCAGAAAGTATGGACCGCTCCTTTCAAGATCCTTGTGTCACTTTGCCAGATTATTTTCAAAAGGATCATCTTCATGTATACGGATGCTCGAACAGATAAATGGGTATTCTTACTGCATTTTTACTTGTATTGGGGATTATAAAACAAGTTTTTAAAGGAAGGTCTTTTTTTGCCCTAGATGAAAAATGTTATAACCCGGACTTGCCTACTTTTTGTACCAACCACCAAGTCCAACTGCGGTGTGCTTCTCGTAGTGCCAAGGGGAGCATGGTGAGTGAGTCCTTTCTGTTCCCTGACTGCCAGGGACTCACAGCCGCCCAAGAGAGGAGAGACAGGCGGCCGGTGGGAACAAAGGTAGAGCAAGGCGTGATCTTGTGCTGCTGCCTGAGCTGCCTGTGCTCTCAGAGGTTGAGGAAGACCAGGAGAGCCGTGGCCCTGAGGATTGGGCACAGCCGGTGCTTGCTCTGTACGAGAAGGCTCTGGGAAGTGCCCTGGTTCGTCATTTTGTTCAACAGTGTGTATGGGGCTTCCTGGGCACCAGGCTTAGCGGGGATCGGGAGATGGGTAAGAGCCAGCAGTCTCTCCAGGCAGACAGAATCACACAGGGAGTTTCTGTATGATGTGACAGATGGCTGGAGAGGGTGCCATGGATGATCAGGGCCCGAGTGACAAGCACTGCCGTTCTTTTGTTTTTCAGAGTTTTGACTCCCTTCTCCCTTTCCTGAGCACTGGGGGCTTCCCTTACTTACCAGCAAGGAAGGTTGCGCAGATCAACAAGTAGCCCCTCCTCGTCCAGTGCTTGTACCCAGCTGGCTTTCGACCACCTGGTATTTCCATGCTGGGAAGGGACGTTGGAAGCCAGCACCCCAGTCCCTGCTGGGGTGCTTGCTACCTAACTAGGCTCACTCTACAGACTTTTTCTCCAGAGCCCTTGGAGGTCCTTTTTAGGAAGGATCTCAAGAAAAATGTAAGGTCATAGAATATCTGTCCTGGGAAGCAGGGTTAGAGGTTTCAGGCCCAAAGGCCACATCTCTTGGTCACACTGTCATGCATAGAAGTGTGCTTATGCCCTTTTCCTTGTGGGTCTGCGAAGTGGGAAGTCCTTTATTCTTTCTGCTTCCGCACAGAGTTTGTGCTGCATGGTAGGTCCTCAGAAGAGCTCACACATAGGGTTGGTATGGTTTGTCATTGTGTGGTCACCCTCCCCTGCCCCCGGCAGAGAACCAAGTGATCCCATCTCTCCTTGCGGACTGGGTCTAGGGTTACATGTTGGGGGTGGGTGCTCTTTGGGTTCCTGGGAAGAGCCCTAGGATAGGAGGGGAAACCTGGGTGCTGGTCCTAACCCTGCTACTTATTAACTGGATGGCAAGGCCCCTCCCAGCCCCCATTTTCCATCTTGGCCCTTCTGGTACCTTCCAGGCCTGAAAAGTGAAAATCCCAGAGTTTGTGCTTATCAGCTGCCTGAGGTTTGGAAAAGCTGGTTTTGGGAAAGCTTAGCTATCTTGACCCTTAAGTAGCATCGACGTAAGACCTCTGCACAGAGGTGATGGGCAGTCTGCAGCCGTGGGGGAAAGGGGGCCCCCTAGGCCTCAGCATGTTCGTATAGAACCCCAGGGGACTTGACTGTGGATGTTAAGAAGCAGCACACAGCAGGCTTTGGTGTGGTCATCTTCCCCCTCCCCCCACCTTCCCCAAGTTCCTGGCTATGGAGCAGGGAACCTGAGGCAGGAGAGAACTGCACAACCTGCAGACTGTGCCGGGAGAATGGAGGGTCATAGGACCCTGCTCCCAGCTGCCTTCTGTTGTCTGATGTGGCAGTGACCGTAGCGCCCCCCCCAGTCCTTTTGAGAATAAACATATCAACAGGATTGATTACCCGATTGGTCCCTGGGCAGCTGGCTCTGGCCTGCATCTGGAGCCGATTTCTCCGCTGTCACACACCTATTGTCTTGGATTGTTCTCTTCCACAAATCAGAGGTTGGCTTCACCGCCCTAACCCTACCACGACCCCTAGATGCTTGTTTGTCAGTCGAATGAACACTTCCTGCTCAATGTAGGGAAAAAAAAAAAAAAAAAAAAAGCCTGAAGCACACGTGGGCAGCCCTCAAGTCCCCCCGCCCCCTGCTCTGATGCAGACAGGATGTTCCCATCCCAGCCCCTCCCAGGCCTCCGCCCGCCCTGGGCCGGCCTCTCCAAAGTGGATTCAACGGGCAGGAGTTTCCAGGAAACTGGACCATCACCCCCCCACCAGAGGGGCAGCTTGGAGGGGAGGAGACACCCAGGGGCTTCAGCTGTGTGCTGTCCCCAGGTGGGACCAGCAGGTCGTGAGCCCTGGCACCCCCCTGGCATGGGGCTTGGTCTGTTTGAACACTGGGGTCAGGATCTAGGACAATAAGATGGGACAGCTTTAAGGGCCCAGGGAGGGTTGTCTCTCGCCTTTGGGCTTGGAGTGGGGTCTGTGAAGGAGTGCATGGAAAGGGTTCTCTGGTTCTCTATGAAATCCTGCCATTCTTCATGGCTTATCGTGAGCTTCACCCTCCTTGTGAACGGAGGCCCCCTCTGACCACTTGCCCCAAGCACTCTCCCTTTCCTTTGAAATACTACAAAGTTCAGAGCTGGTACTGTGTGCTGGAGCCCTTTTTCCTGTGGGCCGCTGCTTTGTTGCACAAGAATGAGAAAGACCAATTGGCCAGTGAGTGCTGGAGAGAGGCAGTTGGGTTTAGGCTAAGACAGACATGTACCAGTGCCTCCACCAGCTGTGGGGAGGCCTGGCTGCTGTAGATGTGAGGCCACAGAACCCTGGGCTTTGGTAGAGTAACACAGGGACTGTTTCTTTGTGCCGTCGTCTTGCTTTTTCACAGTGATGATAATTTGGCTCATTCTCTAGCTGTCGACGGATGCACAGGGCGGTGGGGCTGGGGGCAGAAGAGCTCAGTGCAGTGGGGCTGCTTTCCTGAGCCCCCCGATGTGTAGCTCCCTCCCTGAGAAACCACTGTGACGGTGGTGGTGACACGGCCAGCTGTCGTCACGTCTTCCCTTGTGGGCTGCCTGCCTGGCTCTCGTGCTCCTGATGAGGGCCCTATGAGGTAGGCGGGGTAGACTCAACTGAGGCTCTTGTTCGTACCGTCCTTTATAGTTTTCCAAGGCCTTTGCTCCTGCTGTCCTTCGTGAGCCCCATAACAGTCCCACAAATTAGGCAGGGTGCTTGTCTTCCTTCACGCGTCCCCCAGGGCCTGGGAGTCTAGTGGGGGTTGGAGCCGACTTTGCCCTCCAGGTTCTCCACACCACCTCGCTGCCCTCTGGCTTTTGTTGAGGAGCAGAGTGTGCTTCCGGCTCGGCCCTTCCCATAGGTATTTCCAGCCTAAGAGGACCTTGGTCCTCACTCAGAGCTGTGGGTGGGTTTCTGCCTTGAGCCCAGGCTGCCCGGGGCCAGACTGTCACTCTGCTGCCCCCTTCTGGGGTGGCCCGTTCTCTCCCCGTGCCTGTCTCCACCTTGCGTGGCGGGAGAAGGGGGAGAGATCTGTCACTGGTGGGTGTCGGTGAAACAGACCCCAGCACATGTGGCTTGGAAGACCTCAAACTGCTCTAGACCCTGGAGAGATGAGGATGGGGACCTGGCTCCTTCCAGCTGCCATCAGCCCTCAGTGCAGAGACCCAGACACGCAGGCAGGCAGGCAGGCAGGCAGGCTCACCGTCTCCCTCGGCTCGCCTCGCCCTGTAAAGCGCAGTTTTTCCCCTGCCCATCACGTGTTGTAGGCATTTCAGTTGTCTGACAGACCAGACAGTGAAAATACCGGAAGGGGGGACCTCTCCTCTTCCCAGGAGTAGGAGAGGCAGGGCCCAGTCCCCGGCCTTCCGACTCCCATCCCGGGACACTGCCCACCCCAGCCCTGCTTTTCCACTTAGCTCTCGTTCTCCCTGTGGTCTGGACTAGTACTTTGCAGATCGCATCAGGGAACCACTTACCCCAATTAAAACAGCCAGAGTGGGAGCAGGAGGAAATGGGCTGGGGTGTGTTGGGGATGTTTTAGCTAATGCAGGGAGTGCTTTTTAAAAGGCAGGTAGAAAACTTTTTTCTCTTTGTAGATCAATGAAAGACCCTTCTTAAAATTAACCCCTGGAAGGTGTGTCAGTGGGCTCTGTTTTCCTATGTATACCCAACTCTGTACAAACTAACCCCTCCCCCCCCCCGCAAAACCTCCATACTCTCAACGCCTTTAGAAATTTCTGTGACAAAGTGACCAAGTGTTTTTTAAAAGACCTCCCCCTCTGCGATAAATGCCAGGTAGTGACTGAGCCCGCCCCCATCCCCCCACCCCGGGGAGAGAGAAGAAAGCCTGGCTGAGTGTTGAAGAACTGGCGGAGAGAGGGTGGGAGGCTGGCTGGGCCTCCCTGAAGTCCCCGCGGCCTGCTGGCAGCAGCAGGCACAGAGACGGGCATCTCATCAGAGCCGGGCATCTCATCAGAGCCGGGCAGATGGCGTTCACCTGCTCGGGATGCGCTCCCTGGTGCTGGGGCCCTTGGAGTTGCCGGGATAATAACAGACAGCTGCCAGCTCTGGGCCGAGGTCTGCGGGCATTCAAAGGCTGGGAAGTGTGCGGGGAGAGGGAGCGGCTGCCTTGCTGGGGGGGGGCCTCCCCACCCGCACGGCTTGCCTTTTGTTTTGAGATTTGTACCCCCCTCCCTCCCACGTCAACATCCGAGCAACAAGAGCGTTTTAATAGAGGACAGTTCTGTTTTGGAAACGACAAGAAAGCGCCTTGTCGAGTGTGACCTGGCCTCTCCTTTGTCCGGCCTCCCCCGCTTTGTGTGCGCCTGCATTGGGTTTTGTTCCAAGGGGCAAAGGAGTTGGACATGGATTTGGTGTGTTCCTGGGGTTTTCTTTCTTTTTCCTTTCTTGGCAGCAGCTAAGGCTTTTGGTTATTTCTGAGCATAGGGCATTTGGGGAGTTGGGGATTTTCGGGACCACTCCAGGGTCTTTGAGTTACCGTGTGGTGTCAGGAACAGTGAGCGGCAGAGAAGACAACTTTCTGACCACCTGGCGTTTTCTCAGCCCATTGTGTATGTGTGTAAGGGACAAGTAATTTCTCACAGCGCGGTCGGCCTCAAATCCTAGTAGGAACATTTCCCAAAATGTCAGTGGAACTCAAGGCTGACTGTTTTGAGAACCACCTTCGTTTCCCTTCTCTATCTGTGCAGAGAAAGGATGCTGGTGTTTCCTTGGTTACCTGGTTACGATGTCATGGTTAAGTCTGCGCAGGCCGGCGTTGACTCCATCTGGCCTGTCCCGGCAGCAGCAACCACTCTCATTAGGCTACTTGCAAAAATGTGTATTGTTTGGGGGCCACTCAGTTTGATGGGGTCGGGTAGAAATTTTATAACCTTCCTCAAGACAGAGCTCACACCTCACTCCTTCAGGCCGAGAGTAGAAGGCAGGTTTGCCAAGCAAACTAGTGTTGATAAGATGAGGAAATCTGCTTGATGATCTTTCGCTGCTCAAAATCGATGTGGTCTGTGTGCTTACATGCAATGTGTGTGTCTCATACAGTCTATCAAAAGTGGGGTATGGGCTTCCCTGATGGCGCAGTGGTTGAGAGTCCGCCTGCCGATGCAGGGGACGCGGGTTCGTGCCCCGGTCCGGGAAGATCCCGCATGCCGCGGAGCGGATGGGCCCGTGAGCCATGGCCGCTGAGCCTGCGCGTCTGGAGCCTGTGCTCCGCAACGGGAGAGGCCACAGCAGTGAGAGGCCCGCGTACCGCAAAAAAAAAAAAAAAAAAAAAAAAAAAAAAAAAGTACGGTATAACTGTGTTACAGTGGTAATCAGACCAGCCATTCATCTCCTATCCCTAATTATTCCAGATCAGTGGAATTTTTCTTATACAAGCCACTGGCAGAGATTGCCTTTTTCTCAGATATTCTCTTATTATTATTATTTTTTTGGCCACACTGCACAGCTTGCAGGATCTTAGTTCCCTGACCAGGGATTGGACCCAGGCCCCTGGCAGTGAGAGTGTGGAGTCTTAACCACTGGACTGCCAGGAAATTCCCTTTCTTATGTATTCTTAATTTTCAGAATGGACCTAGCAGTGAATCCCTGCCCTTCTGATCAGTGGCTTATCCTACTCTTCTGTTAATTTTTTTTTTTTTTTTTTTTTTTTTTTTGCGGTACACGGGCCTCTCACTGTTGTGGCCTCTCTCCTCTGTACAGTGGTGTAGGTTCCATGCAGGGTCCAGACAAGGCTACGTCGGGCAGGGAGGATGGGGAAGATTGGTTCTGCAGGGTCGGGGGAGAGGTGGGGTGGGTATAAAGATTGGTGGAGAAGGTAATTACTTTGGAGTTGAGAGTGGGTGTTTGCTGAGCAGCCAGGACGGTGGGGAGGCAATGTGCCCTCGATTCTGGAGCTGGAAGAGCAGGAGGAGAATGTGATGGGAGTGTAGGGTACCCTGAGGTAACAGGGCCGATGTGGCTTCTTAAAGCCTGGGCTTCATTCATCCTGGGGGCCGTGGGGACAGGGAACGGCTGGAATCCTATTTGAGTCTTCATTGTTTCAGCATTAGAGTCCCGAGGTTGAGTGTCAAGGTCAGTAATGGTGGTGGGCCCCAGTGGAAAAGCCTGTGGGTGTCAGGTAGACCCCAGCTCTGCCAACTACCACTGTGTGATCCTCGGTAAGCTAAGCCTCAGTTTCCTGCTCTGTGAAATGGATATTCTGAAGTATATGTCAATATATCTTGAGGTTGGTGGGAAGGCTGATAAAGAGAAGTGATCATAAGTGCTTGGCACCTGGAAGCACCAAATAAACATGTACTGTGATTATCATCTGTGTAATGATACTACCAGTAACAGCTCCTAAGGAATGTCAGGGTGCTGGCTTCACTGTGCCCATCCAGCATCTTTCCCATTCATCCTAGGGATAGCCCAGGTGAGGGGTGAACATGGTCGGGTGAGGCCTTGCTGTGGCCGTGGCACTCTCCTTCTGTTACACAGCCTGGTTTCAAATAACCTGATGTTTGCCGATAATGAGCCTGGTGTCCTGGCCTGAAACTCTATGCCTGTTTGGACCTGTAGCTCTCCCCCAGTCCTCCAGTGGATGCGCTCTGTGACACGTGGCCGACACCGGGTGGGGCTTATCACACCAAGATGTGCATTATCATTTTCCTCCCATTCTTTCCCTTTGCACTGCCTCCTTGGGAAGGCTCCTTGGGTTCTATGCAAGCAAGACTTGGTCCTGTCCTGGGAGGGCTTCCCATTCCAGGAGGAGGAGTAAGAAAGGAACCCAGGAGCTGCCAGACTGGACAGAAGGGTGCCAGGAGTTGAGGACAGGGTGGGAGCGGGGAATCCATTCAAGTAGGGGGGAGTCTGGGAGAGGCTTCTGAGGAACGTAGCGTTTCTAAGGACCTTGAAGGTTAGGGAGTTTGCACACATGCGGAGGATGGGAGGGTATCTTGGTAGAAGATAAGATAGATGGAAGAGAGGAAGCAGCTATCAGGTAAGGGTGACTGGGCTTGGGACAAAACTGGGAGAGAAAAAAAAAGGTCTGCTAGATGGAGAACCAGATAGTAATGACCCTCTTTGCGCCCTAAAACCAAGTGAGAGTTTCCTTCTGTCTGTGGTGCATCTTTTATAAAAATATCCAAACTTGAGACCCCTTGCTGCTTCTCTGTGTCTCCCAATTGCCTAGCCTGCAAAGGAAGCCAGTGGCCTCTGGCTTGAAGCTTTCTTCCATTTTTAGGAACCTTCCATCGGCCTGTGCTTGCTCACTAAGGTAACTTTCTGCTCTCCTAACTAGATCTAATTTGCTATTCTTCAGCCGTGACATCTGATAATAGAAATTTGACTCTTTATTGAATGCCTGTGTGTGCTGCCCACTGTGCTAGGCAGTTGCTGTGACCCCATTGACTAGGGAAGGGAGGCATTTGGGGGGCCAGTGACACTGGGAAGGGAAGGTCCTGGGTCTGTGCTGGGTAATTCACATTTACCAAGAAATCTCTTGGTTCCTCATAAGGACCCTGTGGAGTAAGGTAGCAGTTCCCTTCTTACTCAGTAAACAGCCTGAAGTCTCTCAGCTTGCAAATGTAATCAAAGCTGGGATATGTTACCTCTAGCTGTGCTCCCGTTGCCACACCTCCCCCTAGATGCACTCAGCCCTGTTCTCTGCCCTGTCTTTCTCCTGTCGTGTATGTGCTGGCCTAAGAGTCCTCCCCTAAGAGCGGCACCAGGTCCCACACATCCTCGCCCCCTTCACAGTGGTGGTGTTACGGGTTTTTCTGTGTCGCCTTCTCAGCAGCTGCTGTAGTGGACCAAGGCTTATCTCAGCAGAGGACAGCTCAGGCCCAGGGGTTGTTCCTGTGAGTGAGGACCAGCCTGTTCTCTGAGAGCATCCCCAAGTTCAGCCTTCAGCCTTGTACCAACAGTATTCCCTATTAGCAGAAAATCCTGGGGTCTGGCTCCAGCGACCCCTCGGGACTCTGCTTTTCCAGCTCTGCCCCGGCTGCCCTCTTGCCGCCTGCCTCCTGTGCATGTGGCCTTTGCACATGCTGGACCTTCTGCCTGGAATGATCTGGTTTTCTGGAGCCCCACCTGCTGCACCGTTTGCCCACCCCTACTTCCCAAACCCTCATTCAGGGCCCCCTTCCTCTGAAAGGCCTCTTCAGCACCCCTGTGGCCCTACATGTCTGGTGCTCAGTTAGAATGTATGTTTCCTGGTCCTCAGGGGAGACCCGCTCTAGAGCTCTTTAGCTCAGGAAATTGAAGCATTGCTGCTGTTTTCTGGAAGGCAGCTAGGTGGGTGACTGGTTCTAGGCCCCTGGAGTCACATGGAGTCATTGTTCCCAGCGCCGCACGGTAAAACAGCTTGGCTGCCTGTTCTTCTTAGTAGAAGGCCTGGGTCAGAGCCCTGCCCACTTCCCATGCCTTCTGTCATTCGGCTCCCACATACCCCAGCATGCCCTCCCCCAGTTATATTCAGATCTCACCCCTGCCCAGGCATCCTGCACAGGCTCAGGGTCCCTCCACCCCAACCCCAAGCTTCCCCCTGCCCTGTCGTCTTCTTTCTCCTTTTCTCTTATCTACATCGTCATTCATTCAGCAAACATCTTGGAGGCAGTGCTGTCCAATAGAAATAGAACGGGAGCCACAGATGTCGTCTTAAATGTTCTGGTAGGCACATAGAAAAAGGTAAAAAGAAACAGGTGAAATTAATTTTAAGAATATATTTAGTCATAAGCAAACATGTCCAGAATATCGTCATTTTAAGAAGTGATCAGTATAAAAGTTATTGGACTTATTTTACATACTTTCTTCTCATACCAAGTCTTTGGGATCTGGTCCATATTTTACACATCTCAGTTTGAACTGCCCACGTTTCAAGTACTCAGTAGCCCCTTGGGGCTGGGGCTTCCACGCTAGACCTGTGGGTATGGGGAGTTAAGAGCACGAGGTTTGTAGAGCGGTGGGCTTGTTTTATGTTGTCTCTTGACTCTGCCGTTTATTAGCATTATGGCCTTGGAGGGTGACGTCCCTTCTCTGAGCTGGTTATCTGCAAAAGCATGCACCCTCACCTCCTGGGGTTGTCAGAAGAACTGAATGAGACGATGCATTCACGGGCTCAGCACAGCGCCTAGCACGTAGTATTGATGATTGTTTTTGTTGAAACAATGACCCCTTGAGTGACTACCAGGGGCTGGCTTGGTCCCAGGACTTACCCCCTGGCGCCTGGGCTGACCATCAAGGTGGTCGATACCGAAGTGCCTACACAAGGGCCATGAAGGGCAGGGAGATGGGCCCGCTCAGGACAGGAGCTAGCAGGAGCATAGAGGAGGGAGTTGGTAATCAGGAGAGGCTTCCTGGTGGAGGCGCCCCCACCCCAAGCTTACCTTCTGTCCCTTGGCCTCCAGAGCCCTCTCTGTGACAACACTGGCCCCCTGCAGCTCCTGTTTGCTAACTCTTTGTCCTGTGTAATTAGTGTGGTGTGCCTCCCTCTTGTCTCTAATTCTGTTGTACAGCATGTACTTTATTATATCAGGGTATAATACTGTGAGGCTGGCAGTTATCTTGTTCACTAATTGTTTCACGTGTCTGTCTCGTCTGCCCTGCCAGATTACCTGCTCCTTCTGAGCAGCCTGCGCTGTTTTCGTGGCTTTTGTGTCCCCAGCCAGGGAGGGCTGGGCATCAGGGCCCAGGTTCGAGTCCTGCATCTACCACGCTGATTTGGTCTGTGGCTGCAGACAAGTCACTCTCCCTCCTTTTACAAACAAGCAGGGTAACACGGGGATATTTAAGCCCCATTCAGCCCTAACATCCTCTGATTTTAGTGGGTATCCCTCCACTGGTTGATCTTGAATGTGCTCAAAGTGGTGCACGATCCTCCTTTGCTTAACAAGTAAATATGGAGCATCCACAAAGTGCCAGCTGTTGGGAAGATCATGATGAATGAGACAGATTTCTGCCCTCAGGATGCTTACGGTTTAGAGAAGGGAGCAGATTTAAAGGAGTAAAAATGTCCATATTATATTTAATCAGAGTTTTGATCTGTAGTCATTTAGAAGATCTGAATACATTTTGCAGAGCCTTGCCCCATACTACGCACTGGAGGTGCCCTCACGCGTACCGGCTGGAGGGGAAAACACACACACTGACACATGCACAGGAAGATGTCGTCACGCACGTAGGAAGGGTCGGGGGCACCAGGCTAGAAGAATGGGGGTGGGGGGCTCCTGGGGGGGGTTTGCGCCTCCTGCCCAGAGTCCTAAGAGTCGCAGAATCCAGAGTGAAAAGCACAAAGTCGGCACCTCCTTGCTTCCCGTGGAAGCGTCCTAAGGCTGGGGTGTTTTGCCGCTGCCTTGCATGTATGATTTGGGGGAGGCTCGGGAAGGGCTCTAAACCCAAACCAGATGAAGGCGGTGCCTGCGGGTGCCTGGGAGCTGGGGACGGCCCCGGGAGCATGTGGCTGGGTCACCCTTTATAATTACAGCACTGTGGTGAAGGCCCCGGAACCCAGGGTGACGGCGGCGGGGGGATGCCGGCTTCCCATCTGCTTGGCCTCCTTTGGCTCTGAATGGATTAGTTCTGTTTGGGTTGGAGCTTACTGTTGTGTGTGTTTTTCATCCCCCTCCCGTTTGTTCTCTCTCCCTGGCCTGAGCACCCGCTCAGAGCTGCGAGGGTCCCGGCGCGGAAGGGAGAATTGTGAAGTGGCCATTATTCAAACAAGAAAGGGAATAATTGGAGTTTGTGTTCTTCTGGGCTTCTTTGGAAACTGGGATGTGGCTGGGGGCGGGTGGGAATGAGGCCTCAGGAAAGTGAGAAGGTGGGAGTGGCCGTAGAAACTGGGGTACAGTATGGTCTGTGTGAATGACCCCACCTGGTATGGGGTGCCCCTCAGGTTAGTTGGTGCTGGGAAAGCAAAGTTGATCTGGTGTTCTTGCAAGTGGGGTGTCTGAGTGAGCTCTAATTCATACCAGGCGATCCTGGTGAGGCTTCTGTTGCAGGCAGCTGCCGGCAGAGAATGGGTCCTATGGGCCGTGTGATGTGGTAAGAGACTCCGTGTGGGCCTGCCACTGACCTCGTCAAGGGACCTCTGTCTGAGCCTGTCTTCCCAGTCTGTCAAGTGGGAATGGTGATTCCTATCGTGCAGGCTTGTTCAGGGGGGATGTAGGTAAGTGTGTAAGATACCCAGCGCCACCCGGCAGACCAGAGAAGTGTTTGGTAGAGCCTAGGAGTGCCCACGTCTTCATGCCACTCCGGGGACACGGGGCACATGGGGGTGTTGGTAGTGCCCGTGGATGCTGCTGGGTTTCTCGTTGGGCTCAGGCAGCTTTTGCAGGTAAAGCAGGCTTGTGGGGAACCAGTGCTGGTTTTACCTCCTCTTTGAAATAGAAGGGCCGTCCCTCTTGTCGGGGTCCCTCAGTCTCTACTAGGAGCCCTGCTGTGGAATGGGTGTTTTGGAGAGAGGGGTTGGGGAAGGCAGGGGAAGCAGCCATGGTCTCAGCCTCTTGGAGTCCATGATTCTAGCTTAGGATCAAAATTTTACACATGTAGAACAATTAGAGAAAAATAACAGATGGTGTCTGATCAGATGTCACTGCCCCAGACTGCCCCACACCCCAGCAGAGATAATCCTCCTTTCTCTGGGATCGCGGAACTGGGTGCAGGCCTGCGCGGTATCCTGCGTTGCGTTGGTGTGTAATTGGTCGTTCGTGCCATTAATAGTGCAGCAGCACATGTTTGTTGAGTGCTTCACGTGCCAGGTCCTGTCCTCAGTCCTTCCTCCTGTTTTGGTTAAGCACCTGCTCAGGACACTTGAGCCAGTGTCTCTGCTTCGGGCCTCCAGGCTGCCCTGTGCGTTCTCTGCTGCTGGGCTCCAGAGCCCCTGAGTCGGCTCTTCCCGTGCTGCCTCTCCACCTGTCTGATGCCCTTCTTTCTTGGATGTTTCATCCTGGTAGCCATCTCCTGAGTTGGGTCTTGCTGTAGGAGCTTCTGGCCGACCTGGAGGAGTCGATGAAGACCCTGGCCAGCCACCGGTCCAGCGCTGCTGGCCAGCGGTGTGATGTTGATGCTCCCCTATCCTCCTCAGGCCTTCGTTCTCCTGACTTTAAAAACCTGGAATTGGAGTAAACCATGTCTCTGGTGTTGGTTCTGAGACTTCAGGTTTCTTTTGGAAGTTGTGTTGGCCTGGATATGCCTTTGGTGTGCCGGACCCTTAGCTGGGTTTGGAGATGCCTAAGAGGCCATCTGCCTCCTGGAATCTGATGGTCTAGTGAGAAAGACGGATGTAAGCAGATGCTGATGGTGCTGCACGGGGTCCCGTCACTGCATGTCCCAAGAGAAGGCTCTCCTGGCTCGACCCAGAGGGCTTCCTGGGTGCGGTGGCATTTTGTGTGGGTCCCCAAGAGAAAAAAAGAAGCAGAAGATGATGACTGAAAGGGAAGAGTGTGATGAGAACATTCCAGGGTAAGGGAATAGTCTGTATAAACGCTTGGAAGCTTGAAAAGACTTGCTGCGTTCAGGAAGGAAGGCTTGGGGGGGCGGAGCCAGAGCTGTGAAGGGCCCAGCTGGGTGGCGCGAAGCTTGGAGCAGGGTCCTCTGAGGTTGTGAGCCTGCCTGTTAGTGGCCTGGTTAGGTTTGCTTGGAGAAAGGAGGAGGGATAAGGGGACGGCTGGGCAGATCCACCAGAGAGGAGGCTGGTGCACTGATCCGGCCTTGAGGAGCAAGTCCAGTTGAAGGGTGGGGAAGAGGTGGCCTGGGGTATCATGTGAAAGCTGGGAGTTAGCCTGGCCTATTGAGAACTGGCCTATGGAGAATTGGGAGGATTGCCCACACCCCCCGACTCTCACACATTTTCCTAATAATTTGGTGCCCTTGTACCCAAGATGGTGGGCTTAAGGGTGATTGTAAACAGCCTAGATTTGCTGAGGGCATTGAAAAAAAATTAAAAGCCACCTCTGTCTAGATTATCCAAAGATCAAAAGCGTGGTGAAATAAGGAGCACCCTGGCCTGGTCCTGGGCATGTCTGTCTCTTACTGTGGGCCTCCATTTCCCCTTTGGTGAAGATGGCAGGGGTGGGGGAGGCATGGGACCAGTGCCTGCAGTGTGCTAGCCTGCCCCCATGACTGCTGCCGTTGTTTCCAGGGGTTGGAGGATCATGCAGGGCAGGGTGGCTCCGTTCTTGGCAAGTGGAGTGGGAAATGCCAGTGTCTTAATGCGAGTTCCAGAGGGGGTAGGGATGGGTGTGTGTGTACTCGGTTGGGTGTGCCCCTAAGCATCTCCCTTGGACAGGGCATCTGGGCTCGTCCAGCTTGGAACCTACACGGAGTTCCTTCCCTTCTAAGATCTCGTCTTCCCTGTTAAACATTAATAATAACTGACTACTAAGACTGAGCCCCCAACACAATCTGGGCAGTTATCGCCTGTGTGTTTGTGTCTCCACGCCTGTCCTTGACCCAGCATGGCACCCAGAACAGAGCAGAGCATGCGTGTGTGTGTGTGTGTGTGTGTGTGTGTGTGTTTTGTTGTTGCTACTTTGGAGCCACTGCAGAATTTCTCATCACTGCCAAGCTACTTCCTCGGGATATATTTAGATAGCGCGAGATGAGCGAGAAGTGGGCGATGTGTATTTGCACAGGGATGTTTGCACACGTTGACCGTGGTGTTTTTGGAGCCGATGTCCAAGAGCTGGCTCCTTGCTCAGCCCTCCTCACATACTTGTCGGGGGCTGTGCGTACCTCCTCTCACGGGGATGGGGTGGGTGGGGGGCAGGACAAGCCTTCTCTTCCAGAGAAGCCATGTGGACCCCAAACCCCAGGCCTCTGCTCTCTCCCTCCCATTGTGAATGAAGTCGGGGTCGAGAGCTGCAGAACGAATGGGGGATGGCAGCTGTGAGGCCTGCACTCTGCCCAGAAGGGCTGCTGTCTCCTGGTGTGGGGTGGACGCCATTATCGCGCCCTGACAAGACGAAGACAGTTACTTGGTGGTTTGTATTTATTGCAAGTCGTGGAGACAACGCCGGCTTTCCAGGGTGGGGTAGGCAGGTCTGGCCCTGCACCCCTGCTCTAAGCGCTTTCTCCCACTTCCTTCCCTCCTGCCCCCTTTGCAGTTTGCCCTTCTTCTTTCAGCCTGAGTGTGTGCCATCCGCATGGCAACATGGCATGGTAGGGCCCAGAGGGGTCTGACTGCAGCCGGGGGCCTTGGGTCCAGAGCAGTCCTCTCGGACCTCCCCAGACCTGATCAGCTTACAGTGGGGCGGGGCAGTGCTCTTCTGTTATTAAATTCAGAGCCATGGTCTGCATGATGGAGGCAGCTTTAATGAGATTAGAAAGCTTAACTGAGAGGCCAATTAAATCCGGGCCCGTACCTGTTTGGGCGGCTGTCTAAGCCCCGACCTGCATCCGGAGGCTTCCTGCAGGCCTCCTGGGAGCCTGGCTGGGGAGGGTGAGGGGCAGAAGAGGCTGCCCATCTGGCTAGCCACCCCCAGACCGGGGGCTGGTCAGGGCGGAGGCCGGACCCAGGAGGGATCTTCTGGGACATCTGATCCAGGAGCTCCCCAAAGCTGGATCCCTACAGCCTCGGGAGAGCAGCGGCTGTGTGGTTGAGAGTCCCCAGGTGATTTTTTTTTGGCTGCACAGCATGGCATGTGGGATCTTAGTTCCCTGACCAGGGATCGAACCCGCACCCCTTGCAGTGGAAGCGTGGGGGTGGACCGCCAGGGAAGTCTCCCCCGAAGTTGATTTTGATATGCAACCAGGTTTGGGAACCAGGAGTTGAATCCACCCCCGTTGTTTTATAGGTGAGGGGAAGGGACTCATGGGGGCAATCAGCCAGTGACTCCTAGCCACAAGCCTTTGTCACTATAGTGTCCTCCTTCCTTTCCAGCCCCTTGGATTGTCTGGGGGCAGGGGATACAGTTGCCCTTCCATTCACACCCAGTTTCCTGTTTGTTTCTTCACATTCCTGTGTCAGGTAGGCCAGGCGGGGAATGGTGACTTCCCATTTCACAGATGGGCACGTTAAGGTTGAAGAGACCTGCCTCACACTGGTGCCAGCACTGGAGGGCCTGATTGTAGGGTTAAAGTCTTTCCTTTCCATGACTGAAGTCTTCCTTCTGGTTCCCACTGGAGGGAGTGTGGTATGTAGGTGTGTGATGACTGAACCCAGCCAGGAAGGAGTGTGACCTTGTAAAGACACTTAACCGTAGTGGTCTTCGTTGGCAAGATAGGTCGGATAGGAAACAAAGGAGCAGGCTATTGGGAGGATTAAGTGAGACCAGCCTCCTTTGGTGCCTACGTAGTGTGGTGGGTTATTTCTGTTCCTGGGATGCAGAACCAGCAAGCTTGGGGGGGCAGAGATGGGAGCACTGAGAGGCTCTACAAGTAAGCAGTTCCCACCTGGTCCCTACAGGGCATGGGCCTTCCTCGGTGGAGAAAAAGTGGAGAGGAGGGTTTAGAAGGAGTGTCCATTCAACAGAGTAATTATTGAGCACCTGATGGATGTAGGCCTGGCACTGTTCTGGGGGAAGCAGAAACTTTACTTTCACAAACTCTGTGAAGCAGGGCGTATTATTCCCATTTTCTAGGTAAGAGTGCCAAGGCATGATGTCTTGGGAGACCCAGGTCTTAGACCTTTCCTGCCCTCCACCCAGGTCCGTGGGCCTGAGGCTGTGTCTAGTAGCAGAGGGGCTGGGGGACTCCTTCCTGTTATAAGGTTCTAGATTCAAATTTTCTGGAGGCCTGTGGATTACCCAAATCTGATTAAAAACTCCTGCCTTCAGTGGAGAAGACCAGACAGAAGAAAACCAGACTCTTTTAGACCAGATCTGCAGCAGAGTGGGAAGCTTGGTCATCATCCTTTAAGGATGGTCCTGCCACGTCTATGTGACTTACACCTTTCAAGCGAGGAACAGAACTAAGATTCATATTCAACCCTTTTCCAAGGTTTCCATGTTTCTCTTCTCCAGTGATTGCTTGAGAAGAGAAACATGGAAACTTTTGGAAGATAAGGCCCCTCTTTGTCCTTTTTGACATTTGGGTTTATGAGAGTATGTTCTGTTCTTTAAAGTTGCATCTTTATAAAGGAGAAAAACAAGAAGAAATTTCCCAGAAGAGCCAGACCTAGCCTTGTCCAAAAACTCTCTCACAGCCCCGAGTCATTCAGTGGTTATTGATTATTAGACATAGTAAATATCTGGATTCTACTTTTTGGAACCAGTAGTCCTGCAGGGAGATAGCCTCTGTCCATGTTATAAGGCCAAGTAGATAGTGTTGGAGGAGTCACAGAGTTTCACATGGACTTGGAAGGAGAAAAAATCATCCTTTCCAGTGCCCAGGGCAGCATGAGGGATGGATGGGTGGATGGATGGATTGGAATGGCAGACACCAGCAGGGAGGTGGGCATTCTGGGTGGAGGGGTGGCATGTGCAAAGGCTGGGGACCAGCATGTGCTTCTCATGGCTGAAGCTTGGGGAACAAGAAAAGAGGGAGGTTGGAATGGGAGGAAGAGAGAGGCTGAGATGAGATCATAGCCCTTCCATTATCTCCTTGTTTGCATTAACTCACGCCAACCCCCGTAGAGGTATTGTCTTGTATTGGGGGAGAGCATCTCAAGACAGAAGTGAAGTGTCTGCCTCTGAATTAGCCAGGGAGCTGGGGCGCTGAAGCTCCTCCCCTGGGTCCAGTGTTCTGTTCACTTTACCGTGGCAGCCCTTGGTTAGGAGTTGATTGGTATTGAATGTTCCATTGGACTCCTTCTTGAGAGAGTTGCAGGTGGAAGCAGGTATCTTCTAACATTGAGTTCTAGCTCACGAACCTACTCAGGGACTTTCATGCTTGCTCTGGGCTGGGAAGCAGGGACATTTGAGCTGGGCATGGGTAGGTGACTAGGAGTTCTATAGGCAGATAAGGGCAAGGTGGTGGAGGAGCTTGTTGAGCAGAGAAAGTAAAAGTAGCACAAACAGTGGTGCGGGGGTTGGGGGGGGTGGGCGCTGAGACTTGATTGGTGAGCTGGAGCCATTCTCAGGACATGGTAAGCACGGAACAGGGGTGCAGCCAGAGGTCCCTGTAGGCTCAGAGAGCCTGGTCTTTGCCCACCCTCCCCCCTACCTTCTCTCTGCCTCTTACGCCCTCCTTTTTTCTCTGCCCTGTCAAGTGAGGGATTGAATCAGGGAGGAGGAGGAAGAAGACGCATTCCTACTGAGTGAGCTCAGGGCTTGCTCTGTGGCTTGTCTCTGATTCCAAGAACCATGTCTTTTTTAAACCTGTGGCTTGGAGGGTCCAGCTGTGAAGGGCAGTCCTCAGATTGGCAGAGGATTCCTCTGTCTGTGGGGTGCGTTTTCTAGGACACAGAGAAAGGCATCTCAGGGTGAGAACTCTGCCTTGATGTCTTCCTCACCTTCCACCCAGGCCCAGGAAGGGCCCCTCCTACCTCCACCTGTCCCCAAGCCCTGAGGTAGTGGGCCAGTTCTCTGGCCCCTCTAAGAAGCCTGTGGAAAAAGTGGCTCTCCCTGGGCCAGCAGAGCAGACATCTGCCTTCAAGGATGCTGAGAACCGGAGCGTCCACCCTGTCTGAGAATAAACAGCAGGCTCTGCTTTGGACATGGAAGGGAGGCTCGACCCCGAGGGCTGGGAGAGGTGGCTAGGTCTCAGCAGCTCATGAAGACCACGCGGTACCCTCACCTGCACCCAGCCCACTGGACCCAGGCTTGGCTTCCTTCCAAAGTGGGAAGGATGGACAATGGCAGTTTAGCTCCTAGAGGCCACCCCATTCCCTCGCATCGCTTTTGTCCTTCTTGGAACTACAGATGCTTTGCCCAGATGTTAACCTAAGCTGTCTCCACAGCTGTCTTGGGAGGGGAGGTATAATGATGATCTCATTTTACTGACCTGACTCTAGGAGAAGGGGCCGCCCAAGTTTTCTGAACACCCAAAGCTTGGGTTCTACAGGCAGAGGAAACGGCCTGTTCTAAGATGTGTGTGGGGATGGTGGGGTGCGCGCGCACGCGCGCGTGTATATGTGTGATCATCATTTGGAGGGGAGAAGGTAATTGTATGGATGTAGCCAAATGGTAAGTTAGTTGCTGACTGAGTTATCTAGTCTTGCAGTTTGACCTTGTGGACATGGCGACTATTCTTGATAAGCAGGATTCCTGCAAGAACTTGATTCATCCAAAAAATATTTACTGAGCCAGCACCTTCTCTATGCTGTGCACACCATTCCGGCCCCCATCCCTGCAAAGACAGTTGGCTAATTTAGTAAGGAATTAACAGTCAGATGTGACAAGTGCAGTGATGAGGAACACATAAAGGACGAAGAGGAGTCACCCGGGGGAGAGAGCGGAGGAAAGTGTTCCAGAGAGAGGGCCCGGCCTGTGCGGTGGGGTGGTCGAGCGTATCCATCAAGTGACTTTGGGTGAAAGAAAGGCCTTGTAAGCTAGAGAGTACTAAATATATGTGAGTAGTGATAGGTTATTCTTTTTCCAATGGGACTTAAAAGATCTAATTTGTTGGACCCTGATGAAGGTCTCTCTATATAAAGACCTTCCTTTGTGCTTTCAGTACCGTATGGATTGATGGGGGGAGTTGGGGGTGGACCACTGTGGGAAATCTCGTGTATGTTTCAGAAGCCAATTTTGGGTCAGAAGTCGCAGTAGATAAAGTCCCCATGCCCCTCTGAAACCTTTGACTGGTCAGGTCATCTCTGGTCCTTCCAGGCTGGGCTCCTGGCCCTACCCCCTTATCAGTTTTCTCACTAGGATCCAAAAGGCTGAGTGTGCCCTTGCACGCTCTGGCCCCGTTTTGCGGGGATGCTAACAAGAAAGCCCTGCCTTGTGTGCCTGGTAGACACTCAACAAATATCTGTGGACCTCTTTGTGACGACCTCCGAAGGGCAGCCCCACAACAGGCCAAAGAAACCCGCTCTGCCAGCCGGGCTGTGTCGAGGACTGAAGTAGCGTGCATCTTAGTTCATGCAGGACCTACCTCTTTAGCCCCTCTGCATCACTTTTGGAGCAAATTAAACAGTCCACCACCCTTAGAGGGCCTCCTGCAAGCTTGCCAGGGTAGGCTCTGTTCTAGAATGCCACCAGGCAGCGTGGGGTATGAATTGTCTTTGAGGGGCTGATACCTGTAATCACAGAATTTGAGTCAGTCAGACTGGCTGTGTTTGGTTCCTTAGGGACACTGAGTTCCAGAGCTATCACCGTTCCTGCCTCACAGACAGAGAGAGACGCGTGCACATACAGACGTGTCCAGGATCTGTGACCTCGTGAATCCTCTTGTTGGGGGTGTTAACAGTTCTGTAAATGCCCGTCCTGGCTCCCTCGTCTCAACACCACTCCCTGTGTTTGTTCAGAGCCCTGGGGACTGGGAGCAGGGCAGGACACGGGTACTTTTCTCCAGTCTCATCCAGTGCAGCAAACCTTCATTGTGCACCTACTGGGTGCCTGGCCTTGTCCTGGGAAGACTTCCTGTACCTGCTGCATTTAGGTCTGAAGGGCAGGTAGAGCAGCAGGGGAAACCGTAGGGAAGGCAGGAGCCTTCACAGAAGGAAGGGAGCGCTAGGCATGTGTTGATGGCACAGCCAACCCGTCAGCATCGCAGGGGGCCAGGGCAGTGGGTGGGGAGTAGAAGGGACTGAGTTCCGTGATCTCATTCCTCGTGTAGCCTCAGGGCTCACCCACCTTAACCCTCTCGGTTTATAAATGAGGCGCCTGGGGCTCCGAGAAGGGGGCGGGGGTTGCCCTGTTCTCATTCACCTAGCTAGTTTTTGGGGTGTTATCGTTGAGGCCAAGCTGTAGTGCTGTTTTGTGTCAGCTAAAGAATTTGACAGAGGGGAGGCAGTGTGGGCTTTGAAGTCAGGTGGACCTGGGTTCAGATCCCAGGACTGCTAACTTCCTGGCCTGCTGTGGAACCATGGGCAGATCAGCTCTCTGAGCTTCAGTTTTCTTTTCTGTAACATAGGGATGATAATGCCACCTGCACCCCCCCGCAAGGAGTTTGAGGGTATCAGAGGTAAGTACAAAAGGGCCAGGCATTAGGAGTTACGTGTTACTGTCAGCTATTGCTGTCCTGTCACTCCTGTGGGCAGTACAGGGGGAGGGGGAAGCTGTGGCCAGAGCATGCCCTCTCCGGAGGAGTAGAGCCCTGGCTGAGGCCGTCTCCCTGGCTGCCCCGTGTCCTGGAGGGCCAAGCCGCCGGCCCAGCTGTTGCAACCCAGTTGCTGGTGACCTCGCCTGGCAGATGCCCCAGGAGCCCTCCAGATGAGCTTCTCCACCTTCTGCCTCTTGGGCAGTACTGACACCTGAGCTGGAGGCAGGCTGGCATCTGGATTGCAGGCAGGAGAGCCAGCAACTCTGTCCCCCATGTGACAGCTGGGCATGGAGGGCTGCCCAAGTGGACAGCAGCAGACTCTAAGCGCCCAGCTTCTCGTGGCATTGTTCGGTCCAGCTTCCTTTGTGTTGTGACCTGCATCATTCCTTATTTGCTAAACCCTCTGAGCAGGCAGCAGTAATAAATCAATTAATGACTCCAGTGAGTCGTTCTGTGGCTGACAAAATTAACAGTAAGGCCAACAGCTTGCATCTCTCCAGCAGTACCAAAGGACCCTGGTTGACCGGCATGGGGGACGAAACAGAGACTGTTAGCTAAATTAGCGCAATTAGTACTCGCTTTAAAGGCTTAGGCGGCATCTGCTCAGCACTGAGCCCGTGCGCCTGCAGACCTTCCTGGCCCGTCGAGAGCCCAAGGAGTCCCGGCTCCTTCGTTTACACACCCCTCCCCAGCCAAGTGTAAACTTCCCCACTTTGAGGTCAGGGGACCCGGGTGAACTTTTCAGACTGTGCACCTTGTCCTGTCACAACAGAGGCTGAGCCGAGGGAAGGTGACTCTGTCCCTACTGAATCTGGTGCCAGCTGAGCAAAGTGTGGGTCCCCATTCTTGAAAGGTGTTCCAGGGGCCACACCTTTAACGATTTCTCCTACACTTAAAAAAAGAAAGTTTCTAAAGTGGGTGTTTTTTTTGTTCCCTGCACACCTCAGTCCTGGCAGGATTAAGTTGTCATTGGAACTGAGCATGTGTGCAGGCCCATGCCAGGGAATTTTCCACTTTGCAGAAGCAATGCCAGTGTTCTTGTTAAGGAGCTGTCACTGGCCTACTATGACATGTTTGCAGTTGTAAGAGGCTCCTTTAAGACAGTGGGGGGGGTGTGTATGTGTGTGTGTATGTGTGTGTGTTTTGCTAATGGTGTAAACCAGGGCCTGAAGCTCATCTCTCTTTAAGAAGAAAATCAGCGTTGTACAAACAGCGTGCTGTTGATCCACTCCTCACTGTTCATTTGCAGGGGGGACCTATAGCCCTTAATCTCCCTTGTCTCACGTGTACATGCCTAGGACCTGCGCCCTCTGCCACGCGACCCAGCTGGGGAGGTGTTTGCACACGGGGGCGGGCACTCTGGCCGGCATCCGCAGCATAACCAGGTATTAATTACATGGGCTCCACCTCTCACACAAGCGATGCCCTCTGATCCAATTCCAAGCAGAAGCTGAGTGCTTCCTGGGATGGATGGGGAGGGCCCGGTGGGATGGTGGCCGTGATCTTCTCAGCACAGAGAAGCCAGCTCCTCTTCCTCTTGGAAGTGTTCCCACTGGGGTGCCTTTGTTTCATTTTTTAAAAAAGTAGAGAGAGGTCGCTCCTTAGAAGACTGGGTTCTGTCGAGCCGAGGATGTTGTCCTCTGATGGCCCTGACCCTTTCCATGCCCTCGCCTGCCCCGTGTTCATGGAATCATAAAAAGCAAGCGTGCCTGTCTTCCACCTGGTGCTGTGTCGCTGGCTCAGGAGTTTGAGCCCCTTATCTGAGGAGTCATATTTAGGTTCCCCGCACCCCTGCCCAGGGTAGAGACACCCCCCCCCCCTTAATAGACGATGATGAAGGGTTCAGAAAGGTAAAGTGAGGTGCCCGTGTACCCCGGCTGCTGGAGAATGGAGGGGCTGGGCCTAGAGCCTGGACCTCTCCCCTCACCCCTTTGGGCAGCATCTTTAAGTGTCAGTTTCAAAACAGACCAGAAAAGCTAGAACACGGCTAAAAGGTCTGGGCTTGACTTCCAGTTCTGCCTGTTCCGAGCTGAGTGACCTTGGACAAGTCCCTGAGCCTCTGTTTTCTCATCTGTAGTCCCTGCCGGGTTGTTGGGAGAATGGGGATGAGCTGCACCAAGGTTAGCTGGCGAGCTGGGTGGGCAGCCGGCCCCCCTTCTTTGGAAGAGCCCCCCTCTGGGGGAGGGGAAGTGGGTAAGCCCCACGCCCACCCCGTCTTCGAGATGGAGTGGAGCTCTGGGGAGGGCGGAGGCCTGGCGGGATTTATGCTCTGAAGGAGAAGCTGTCAGAAGGCCTGGTTCCGGGGGCGGCTAAGATGACAGCAGTAATCTCTCACCTCCCTGTCACCTTCTGCATCTCCGAGGCTTGCCGTCCTTGAAGGCCCTGGCTTGAGTGCCACCTCTTCCATAAAGCCTCCCTGATCCCCCTAATCCCCGCCTCGCGGCGCCCGCCCCCGGAGCACCTTCCCACGTCCCTCAGTTCTCTCGCGGAGACTCATTTCCTCCCTTAGACCTTAAGGGCAGAGCTGAGCCTCTGTCATCTCCCACCGCGGCAGGCACAGTGCATCCCTGGCGGCCCAGGAGCCAGTGTCTGCTGAACGCGTGGACATGTATAAAGCACTCGTAACCTTTTTAAACTCCCCACCTCCCTTGTTTCTCCTTCTCTTCCCAGGGTAATTTGCCTATTAGATCCAACAGACTCTTCGCTGAGATCTTGCATTCCTACACACACGCGTGCACACATACACACACACACCCTTAGTGGAGGCCAGCTCGGTGAAATATTTGCCAGAAGCAGCAGAGTTAGAAGGCCAGTCTACTTTGGAAAGAGAAAACCATGTGGATGATCTCAGATGTAGAGAATGCCTTGTGCTTACCTTATGTTTGTAATGATGTCTGTCGTTTCTTTTCATAAGCATCAAAAAGCACACAGAGGGGGCCTCCCTGGTGGCGCAGTGGTTGAGAGTCCGCCTGCCGATGCAGGGGACACGGGTTCGTGCCCCGGTCCGGGAAGATCCCACATGCCGCGGAGCAGCTGGGCCCGTGAGCCATGGCCGCTGGGCCTGCGCGTCCGGAGCCTGTGCTCCACAACGGGAGAGGCCACAACAGTGAGAGGCCCGCGTACCACACAAAAACAAAAACAAAAACAAAAACAAAAAAAAAAAAAAAAAAAAAAGCACACAGAGGGCCTCCCTGGTGGCGCAGTGGTTGAGAGTCCGCCTGCCGATGCAGGAGATACGGGTTCGTGCCCCGGTCTGGGAGGATCCCATATGCCGCGGAGCGGCTGAGCCCGTGAGCCATGGCCTCTGGGCCTGCGCGTCCGGAGCCTGTGCTCCGCAACGGGAAGGCCACAACAGTGAGAGGCCCGCATACCGCAAAAAGAAAAAAAAAAAAAAAGCACACAGAACTCTCCTTGAGAACTGCAGGGGGTGGTGGCAGAGTGAGGGGGGTGCGTTATTTGGGTTTCTCAGGCCGAAATTGGGGGTGGAGGGACAGAGAGACTAAAGTTAGAACACTTAGGATAAGGCACTTCTCTGGGTCTGTTTTCTTACCGGTAGACAGCAGTGACACCTTCCCAGGGGTGTTGAGGAGTAAATCGTACCCCCCTCCCTCTCGCCTGGTCTCTGGGATCAGGATAAAAAGGCGTTTGCTTCTCTCTGCCCTCTCTGCGTTCCTGCATCCATCCTCTCTGCTCAGGGGAGACAGAAGTGAGATGGGGACTTTGGGGAAGAAGCTCTGGTGTCAGGACAGCCCTCACTTGGGCCTGATGGCCTGGCGCTGCGAGCTGGGGCTTTTGTCACCCTTTCTCGGGCTGCTTGGCTGAGAGCTCAGTGTGATGCCCACTTGGTTCACTGTAGCGGCAGGACCTCAGCCGCCTTGCTTGGAGCTGAGCAGAGGCCCGGGGGCAGGAAGGCTAGCCCTAGTCACACAGCAGGTGGTTTGCAGCCTGAGCTGGAACCCTGATCCTAGGACCCTCTGTCCAGGGCTCTTTCCTCTCCTAATAATCCCCAGAAAATGCCTGGCAGTGCTGGGTAACGTAGCTCTCCCACTTTCAGAGGGGAGGCTGAGGCAGTCCCCATGGCTCTGTTGTGGCTGAGTAGAGATGAAACCCAGGTACTCTAACCTGGAGTGCGCTTGTGCCCTGTCCCCGCTGAGCCACCCTGAGGTGGCGTGGCCCACTGCTTCCTGTGCTTTCTGTGGCTCGGAGCATCTACCTCTGGACCCAGGGCCATCCCTCGGCGGCGGGAGAGACGCCCATTCCTTCGTGCATGTGACGACCCCCTGGCTATTTGGAGGCAGGGACCCTGTGTCGCTCACTCCTGTGTGTCATCCGAACCTATTTTTAATGCCAGCTGGTTCTGTCTCTTCACGTAGCAACAGTTCTGTGTTTTCTCCAAGCTGCAGAACTAGAGCCTCTCCAAACACATTCCCTTCTGTGGTCTGCACACAAAAGCAAGAGGCCTCTTCCTTACCTTCCCCTTTGACCTTGCTTCTGTCCGTCTTGGCCTTTCCGTCTGGGTGAGGAGATTCCCTCCATTCCCTCAGCTACATCTTCAGTCGGTTGATACTGCTAAAATTCCCTCTAGGAAACTTGGCCCAGAGGACCCCAGGTCACTCCAATATTTTGCACAGAATGCTGAAGCCTCTGTCTTGATGACACCTGTATAAGCATCCCTCCTTCCCCGGGACACGCGCATCCCTCAAACGGCCTCATTTCTCAGTGTAGGAGTGCCCCCGCCCCCCTGAGAGTCCTCCACTGCCCAGCTGCGAGCACACAGCCACACACCACACACCACATGCCTCTGGTGTCCTGAGTGCTTGGCCACGTGGCCTGTGTTGAGTTTCAGTCAAGGAAGGCTACACTTGGTGGTTTCACATGTGGGCCCCGTGCTGCTACATGCCTGAGTATTGGGGTGGGGCGAGGAGGGAGGGGATTTGCAGAACAAAGTTCCATTTTGCAGCCTTGTAAACCAGTCAGGAGGGGTTGGCCGACCTGGCAGGAGTCCCGCCGTTCACTCTGAGCATGTTTTTATTCAGTTTTCCAGGAGTTTCATGTGCATAGAACTACTTTAAAAAGAATAAAAATGGGTGGGGAGATTCCCATGCTAGTTTGTGAGTGAGGCTAACTGGGGGTCTCGGGGTAAGGCTGGAAGGTAATATCTTGTAGGGAACATCCCCCAGGTCTCCCCTTCTTGAAGGAAGCATGAATGTTTGTCACCTGCCACAAGATACTAACAAGATCTGAGGTGGGAGGCTCCTGGGAGCTTGTCCCTTGGTCCCTCTGGACTGACCCTGTTGTTCCTTGAGCCGCAGGGGACTCCTTGCTACGGAGTGAGGAAAAGGCCCAGCACCACGTCCAGGACTTGCCAATTCCATTCGTTTGTGGAGCCTTGGGTACTCTGGTGGTGGTGGGTGGGTTGTCAGTGGTGCATTGGGATGCCTGGCGCGGGGTAAGATGGGGTCAGGTGGGTTTCTCAGAAGTCCTGGGCCTCTTCTGCTGGGAACTCTGCCCCGTTGCCTAGAGCAGCAAGTCCAGATTCCCTAGCACAGCTTTCAAGCCTCCTCCCAGTAGCTCAGATCCCGAGGCCCCAGGTTTGAGCCCTGCATCTCTACGGGGTGGGGGGAAGGGTGGGTGGGGGGCGATGTGCTTATTCTGGGGCACACCTCCAGGGGAGGTGTCTGGATCTCCCCTCACTATTGACAACCATATTTGGATGGCAGGGGAGGCTTATAGGTGGAGTGGCATGTGTGAAACCAGCTGACGTGTGTCGGGAGCACACAAACAAGGCTGAGGGGCTGCAGGGAACCCCTAAGCCCCGGTGGCTGTGTAACCGCCCTGGGATCATAAAGAAACCCTACTACCCTACTCTTTAGGGAGAAAGTTGTAGGATGAGCCCTCCTTGGAAGTCTCCCTGGCTGTGAACAAAAATAAAATACTTTACAGGGAGGGGAATTTTCACAGCTTCAGGCAGATGTCTGAAGGCACCTCGGGCTTTCCAAGTGGACAGTATCCTGGAGGCTTGGAGGAGGCAGCTGGCTGGAGTGGTCCACACTGCTCAGTGCAAGGCCTGTTTTCTATTTAGAAAAGAATTTTAGTTCGTTTTTTAAAAATGCCTGAGTTACCAAACTGTGTGCCCTATTTGATTCTGCTTTTTAAATTTTAGTCCATGTATGCACGTATGCGTATACGGGTAAAGATTGGTGAGGGGGCTACTAGGGGGTGCGATTGGTGCAGGGGAGAGCCCAAATGTCATCAGCTGTTATCTGTGGACTTCGATAACAATAGGTTTCTAGGAGGTTTTTCAGTTTTGACTTCTAAGTGTTCTATAATGAATGGAGAAGTTAAAATTCAGGGTCTTCCTGTTCATGCAGGAACTGCTGTTTCCAGTCCCTGCCCCCCCCCACCCCGGGTGTATGGACTGGGCTGGGGAGAGCACCTTGGAAGAAGAGCCCTAGAGGTCACCTTCTCCAATTCCACCATTCGACACGTGGAAAGACTGAGGCCCAGAGAGAGAAAGGACTTGCCCACGGGCTCCCAGCCAGGACCCGAGCCCACGCAGGTGGTCTCTGGCTTCTGACTCCTTCCTCCCCTGCTCCAGCTGGGGAGTTCCATCCTGGGCACCTACCACAGCCCTGACGTGTAGGCCTCTGTGAATGTCACGGGGTTTCGGTTTGGGTTTTGTGTTTTTAGAGAAAACTCACATGAGACGCTTTGCTGAGTGCTTTAATGGAATTCCAACTCCAAGTTGGAAACCGCAGGGAGAGGCCAATTCCTAGCAATCTGGAAAGGCCTCGGCTTCAGATGGCCAGGTTTGAGCCGGTCTTTGACTAATAAAAAGTTGTAATCATTTATTGAACACCTGCTGTATGCCTCACATTGTGCTGGGTCTTAGAAATGGGTAAAACAGCCCCTGCTGTTGAGGAGTGGGGTGAGGGCAGTGTCATGTTGATGGATATGTGGGGGGGTCCCTTGGATTGGGTTTTATGTGCAAGAATTATTTCTTAACCCTTTTGTCACCCTGTAACACTGGTTGCTGCTTTCATTCTGTTCTTTGTCCTTTTCTGCTCTTTTGAAAGTTTTCCATTAGGAGCACATGTTCACTTCAAAATCAAAGAACAGCAATGACTGTCATGCTTTAGGACACAGAGTTAAGCACTGCAGAGCTACTTAATTTTGCAGCTGGAAGAGCCTTTAAAGGATAAGGATAAGTTATCTCCTCAGCTTCCTGACACTTGAGTCACCATTAACATGAGCTTCCTTTCATTGGAGGATGGCAAAAGTCCATCCTCCACCCAGATGTCAATGAATTATACTATCCATTTACTAGAACCATGGTTATTCCAGCCCTGACATTCAAAGGACCACGGGCTCACTCCTGATTTCGTAGGAAAATGAGATCTTGGCGTGAGGGAGCCTAGTAAGTCATGAGCCCAGGTTCAAGTTTTCATTTAAGAGGTTTTGAAAAAATTGGTAAGATATCTATATGTCATATCCTTAATATATAAAGAGCTCTTATATATCACTAAGGAAAAAAGTCAAATAACTAAATAGCAGAGGACATGAATGATTTGCCATTTGTTTTACTAAATGGCCAGTGTAAACCGTTTCAAAAGGTTAGTGATCCAAAAGATTAAGTCAAAATACCAAAGAGATATGATTTTTTTTTTTTTTTTGCTGTACCTGGGCCTCGCACTCTTGTGGCCTCTCCCATCGCGGAGCACAGGCTCTGGATGCGCAGGCTCAGCGGCCATGGCTCACAGGCCCCGCCGCTCCACGGCATGTGGGATCTTCCAGGACCGGGGCACGAACCCGTGTCCCCTGCATTGGCAGGCGAACTCTCAACCACTGCGCCACCAGGGAAGCCCGAGATATGATTTTGTATCTAAGTTAGCAAACACGGATGCAATGCCCTGTTAATTAAATTGGTTGAATAATATTAGGCTCATTGAAAAATCATGTTTTCTTTGGCCATTTAATGAGAGGGGGACAAGTGCTTATGACATTATTTAACAAAATACAGTGACTAATTTTCTTTTTACTTTGCTATGTTTTATAATAGGCAAGTGTTTTATATTAAACATTAAATGCTAATTTAAAGAACTGAGTTGCTGAAGCTTTCCAGATCTTTCTTTAAAAACAAAGCATAGGGGCTTCCCTGGTGGCGCAGTGGTTGAGAGTCCACCTGCTGATGCAGGGGACACAGGTTCGTGCCCCGGTCCGGGAGGATCCCACATGCCGCGGAGCGACTGGGCCCATGAGCCATGGCCACTGGGCCTGCGCGTCCGGAGCCTGTGCTCCACAACGGGAGAGGCCCGCGTACCGCAAAAAAAAACAACAACAACAAAGCATAGTTTCTGAGCTGAAGGCTGAGGAAGAGTAGATGGGGACTCTAAGGAGGACAAGTAGAAAAAGGCCACCTTCAGCCTGCTTTCCGTATAGATATTTGTTTTCTTGTCTGTAAAGTAGGGGTTCTTGTGTCTGCCTCAGAAGGCCACCTGGGGGTTCAGGGAGAGATGGTGTGAAAACACCCTGCTCGTTTCTGAGCATCAGGCCAGATGGCCCCCGCCATCCACCCTGCCCAGGGTTGGGCCATCCACTCCATCCTTCTCACACTGTTGCCAGGAGCTCCATCTTCTCCATCCTCACCCTGAGAACAAGTCAGTGCCACATTTGCCGAATAAAACGTTTAGTCAGGGCCAGAGAGGGTTTTGGTTTTCCCAGACGTATCGCCACCCGCCTTTCTGATCATTGTCGTTGGTCCAGTCACCATGCTTGACTGGTGACTTCAACAAAGATGTGAATAATTGGAGAAAGATCACACCCTGGGAGGGTGCCTCTGTTTGGAAAAGGTGTCAGTTCTCCTCCAAATTTTTATATATATAAGAACTCTTTTCTTTTGGTAGGAAGATGACTTTTATAAACAATAGGAAGTTTGGGGGGGGTAAGTAAATAAAAATAAACAAGAAAACTTCCACTAAAGAATTGAAGGAGATAATTAAATACATTGTAAAACTCTGATCATTAGAATGGACAGAATTAGGACAGAATTTTAAAAGCTCAGAAACAGACCCATGCCTGTGTAAGAATTTTTGTCTCTGATTTCAAATGAGTGGGAAAAATTGTACTGAGCCAACTGACTGAGGAGTAAAATCCGTATTCTTTACCAGAATAAGTTCCTGAAGGATTAAAGAGTTAAACGTAAGACCGATCTCTGAAAGAACTTGAAGAAAATATAGGAGGATATTTACCTCACCCTATTTAAAAAAAAAAAAAAAACTTTTCTGCTTCTGCTGCTGGGGAGTAATCGTTGGCTGTAAATCATGAAAAGTTGCATTTTTACAGAACCACCAACCACAAACAATGCAGCTAATGGATAACCTGGCATATTCCCCCAGGCGACCCTCATACTGGATAGTCCTGGGGCAGGGGCTCGGCCTGGCTAGGTGTGGCTTCTCCTCCAAGCCGAGGAGGTGGGAACGGGAAGACCTGATCCTGGTGTTTTGGGGTGTTCGTAACACATTACAGGATAGTTGGCAGAATCTCTTTACAGGGAGTGTTGCTTTTCTGTACTCAGAATCATTTTGAAAGGTTGGGCCGGAGTAGCCAGCCCCATCCCACCCTGTTTTTCACCTGGGGTCTGTTAAAACAGCCACTGTGGGCCTGCTGAATCCTCTTTGCTTCCACATTACCAGCTTTCCTGGTTTACAAAACACAGCCCATCCCATTGCTTAATCCTCCCCAACCCTTATGAGCCGGCAGGACCACAGTGACAGGAAACGAGTGCAGAAGGGCTGAGTGGCTTGCCTTCGTCGTCCCTTGCTAGTACAGGCAATAGTGCTTGAACCCCAATGTATTGATTCCCAGGGCTGTCTGTTTTCTTGCTGCATGCAGTGTGTTTGGGGGATTCACATATTCCCTTATTCCCTTCCACCCAAGTTGGAAGTTAGGAGTTCTGGGTCCTGTTTTCTGGCTGAGGAAGGGACAAGAGAAGTGACTCCTTCAAGGTGTTGATGGCAGGCTGCATTCGTTTCGTTTCCTGACCCCAAGGGGCTCGCTCTCGTCCCAGAGAACCAGTCAGACCCCTGGGAGATGATTGGTGATTCAGTTTCAGAGGCTCAGTCCTGGTGGGGTGTGGGAACCTTGGGGGTTGGAGGTGGGCTTCCTGCAGGAGGAGCCCCTGGGAGGTGTAGAGTCGGTGGGGAGGAGCAGGGCCCAGGTGGGCCAGTCAGGCCTGGGGCTTCCTGATCAGCCTCACCGTCCCATGTGAGCACAGGGCCAGGCACAGACATGCCGGCCACGTGAACAGGTGGGACACAGATTGTCTGGAAGGAGGCCAGGCTGGGAAGAGCAACGTCTGTTCACCCCGGGAGGCATTTGTTGAGGCAGATGTACCAGGTAAATGCCAGAATAGCAGCATTTAAAAGGAAAAGTAACGACAGTCTCCCCATCGTGCGGCCTACCTCATCTACGGCACCCAGGACCCAGACTGTGCCAAAAACATGCCTGCCTGCCCCCACCCTCTCTGGGGACGTTTCCCAGCTGGGCTGTCTGTTTATTCATTAAGTCGTGGGTATTTATTGATCTTCTCCTCTGTACAACATGCCAGCCTCTTGGAGAGGGCACAGGCATTTATGAAGCACCTCACCTGCCCTGAAGGAGCTTCATAAAGCAGCCGAGGGGGAAGCCAGGGCATCCTTGGTTAATAACAGCTACTGTTGCTTGGCAGGGTGTGTGCACGTGGTGGGCCTTCCATTTTAGAGATGAGGAAGTGGAGGCTCAGAGAGTTCATCCTTCGCCCACTGAGTGACACACCTGGGAAGGTGGTGTTTGGGGGGGTGGTCTGTGGAGGACGTGGGTAGATGGGGGTGGGGTGGGAACTCCCCGTCTCTCGATGTGGGTGCAGCCTCTCACTTTCCACCTTCTCTTCCCCACAGAGTGCAGCCGCCGCCCCGAGCCCGGTGCTTGGCAACATTCCCCCCAACGATGGGATGCCGGGAGGCCCCATCCCGCCAGGTTTCTTTCAGGTACGTGCTGGGCCCTCCGTCCTTTGCTCCTTTCACTCCAGGCCAGGCCCCGGGCAGGCGGGAGGGAGGGAGAGAGAGAGAAGTAAGTGGTAGCTCAGTTTGCCATGGTCTAAATACAGTTGCTTTATGCTGGTTCAGACCCTTCCCATCCCATCCCTCTCTCCACCCCTTCCAAAAACCGAGGAGGGGAGAAAAGAAAGACGGAGAGCAGACACCCTCCTGCATGTGCTGTGTCACTTCTGCCGGAGTTTGTTTTCTTCACACCAGCTTCGCACTCACGACACAGCCCGCCCCTGGTCTGGGCGGTGGCGGGCTGCTTCCAAGTCCTTGTAGAGCTGTCTTTTAACAAAAGGCTTTTTTTTTTCTTTTTTAAACAAGTAAACTGTTCTTTGTTTCTGTTTTGTTGCTGCTGTCGTTGTCATTGTTTACTTTGCCTGTCCAAACTATAAACCTTAAGCGTAATCTAAAAAAAAAAACAAAAAACCCACCATCCTGGCAGGTCTGGGAATCCTTTCCCTCTGGTTAACCACTTGATTTTTTCCAAGTGTGATCACAGACGGCGTCCCACAAGCATCTGTGCCCGTGCTCTGCCCGCCAAGGCAGGAGCAGCTCTCATGTGGGTTGAGAGCCTGGTCTTCTCTGAAAGACACCTTGTTGGGCTGTCTGGGTGCGGGGTGTGGGGAGGTGGCTTTCTGATTTGCTGGGGTGGGTGCACCTGCCTCACCCTTACCCTGCCTCCTCCTCCATCTCCATCTCCGCTGTCCCCTCCGGGAACTCGTTGGATTTAAACCAGACTGAGACTGGGAAAGGCCGTCAGAGAGAGATCGGCGTCTGGGGCCGGAAGGAACTTTTATGATGAAGCTCTTGAGTGTGACATTCTTTCCAACCTGTCTGCGGCCGGGTTTGAGAATCTGCCTGAGTTCCCCACACCTTTTGAAAGGTGAGCTCCTCCAGATAAGGATATGGAAAGAGCTGTTGTCTAGAAGAGAAGGCAGAGATTTCTCTGTGTAGCTCATGAATTCAAAACTAGGACCAGTGAGGCAAAGTCTGAGGAGCCTTTGGCTTGGTGACAGCCAGAATTTCGCTCTGTGTGCATCTCGCCGTGAGCCGTGGGCCGCAGGAGGCAGGGGCTCCCTGGCACTGGAGGTATCTTAGCAAAAATGGGACAGGCACCTCTTGGGGATGTTAACGTGACTTCCTCCCAGGATGAGAGGTGACCTGGAAGACACTTCTGCTTTGCAAGGTCTCACATTATGGTTGATGTTTAACTCCCAGGAGAGGAGGGTTAGGACATGCTGCTTACCAGCCAGGAAAGGGAATCAGTGAAATATGGGTGTTCTCCACCAGAAACAGCAGGTCGCCTACCAAGATGGCGGTGAGAGGAGTGAGAGGGATTTAGGGATGGAAACTCAAGACATTGGGTGGCCATGCATGTGTCTATGTGCATTCCTAGCATACGGTCCACACTGGGACCTTGTCCCAGGGATGGAAATGGGTGTGTAGGCTTCAGGTTGGACCAGACCAGGCATTGCCTCGGGTGAGGCTTGGGGTAAGGCCACAGACATTGGGAAGAGGGGCCAGCCTTCCAAGAGAGAGTGAGACGTTCAAAGCCTTGGAAACCCATGAACCCAAGAAACACAGGAGCCTGACAGGCTTCTCCCTTTCCCCCAGAGGAGAAACCCAAGGGGCTACTGCCTGAGAGGGTCATCCATGCCAAGGGGCCGCCATCTTCCTGGCCACTGCAGACGGGTGTTCTGCACCCAGCTGCTGGTCTTTCCCATGGTGTTCTCTCTGGTTGGGACTTCTTTCCCAGGCTCACATATCCTCACCAGTGATGCCGTGGCTGCCCTTCATATAGCGCGGGTGTGGCTTTCCTGCCTAGTGGGCAGAGCTCACCCAAGTACCAGGCTCCACCTGTGTGCATCCCTCTTGAGGCTGCTTGCTGGCATCTGGGTGCCCAGTGCAGGCCACTGTGGCAGGAGAGGTGGACAACAGCCAGCTGTATTTTTTTAAAATAGGCCATCGTCGTCTTCTTTGGCCTGAGTCTGGGGCAAGGAGAGGTCTGCCTGATATGTGGGCAGCTCCCAACTTCCTGCTTTGGTACAATTGTCCATGGTTAAGGCCTAATTCCAGACATACTTCTCAGGCCCTCCCATGTGACGTTCAGGGGTGTGTGGTCAGAAAGCCCAGACTGATTCCTGTCCTTATTTAGCCACTACCAGCTACCATCAAACAGAGGTAACTTTCGGATCCACCCCCCCTTTTTTTTTAATATTTATTTATTTGGCTGTGTCAGGTCTCAGTTGCAGCATGTGGGATCTTGGTTGCAGCATGCATGATCTTCCGTTGCGGCGCGCGGGCTCATCGCTGTGGGACGTGGGCTTCTCTAGTTGTGGCGCGCGGGCTCCAGAGCATGTGGGCTCAGTGGTTGCAGCCCGCACAGGCTCTCTAGTTGTGGCTCACAGGCTCAGTAGTTGTGGCGCGCGGGCTTAGTTGCCCCGCGGCATGTGGGTTCTTAGTTCCCTGACCAGGGATCAAACCTGCATCCCCTGCATTAGAAGGCGTATTCTTAATCCCTGGACCGCCAGGGGAGTTCCTGGACCCACCCTCTTGACTTGAGGTCTTCTCTGATACCCAGTCAGGGTGAACCATCAAGAGCTTGCTGGATCATTGAGCCAGGGGGCTGTGTCCCAGCCTCTCTGCTTCCTGGGTGACTTTGGCTAGACCCCTACCCCTACTCCCACCCCAAGGGGCATCATTTCTCCATCAGTCAGATGAAGGTGGACGAGGTCCTTCCTGGTCAGGGTGCTGAACTGCTCGGGCTGGGTCACTGTTGCGGGGAAAGGATATCTCCCTGCAAGGAGGTAGTGGCTGCCCATTTCCGGAGCAGGCCGGCTCCCAACAGGAGTATTAGCTATTGATTGCCGGCCCTGACCCTCGCGCACCTTACAGGCAGCCACTCTGATATTAGAAGGGAAATAGAGATGGTATCGAGGGTTTTATCTCCTGCCAACAATTGCACTTCTTCCCCTACTTGGTCACGGCCTGGCAGGCAGCTCTGCTGCAGGAGGGGCTTTGCACCAAGGAGGCAGCCTGGGTTGGCTGATCCAGCTTTGGCCAAACCCTATCCCAAGGTGGCCAGCCTGGTTTTCTGGTCAGGACTCTAACCCTAGTTGGTGCTAAATTTAGTTGAGGACTCCAAGGTGGGTGTGAGGGACCAGCTTTTCACCCCCACTCCTGGCCCCTTAGAAGCAACACAGAGGACTTCCTGCCTCAGGCCTCTGACTGCCAGGCTGCGAGGCTCCACTTGGGGTCAGAAGGTTTGGCCATCTTCACATTAGGTTGCATCTGTTTGCTCTTCCTTATTCGGTGTTGGGGCTTCCGAGGTGGACAGTGCCCGTGGTCCTGTGGCATGAGATATGTTTGGTAGCAAGCTGAGGGCTGATGGGGAGATGTTTTGGGACCTGACCTGCCCACACCTCACTCTTGGGGAATATTGTGGGGTTCTACGGGTCATGGGAGACCGTAGCAAGGACATTCTAATTCTCTGTGTTCCTTACAAAAAGACCGCCTCAATCTTGGCATCCCCAGCACCTGGTGTGCACTGGGGACCCAGGAAATGTTTGAACTGAGTTTGTGTTGCTCGTGTTACTAGGAGTGGAGCCCAACCGGCCCCCACGCTCTAGGTCCAGCATTCTGACCAGGCTAGGCGGGTCCAGGGGTGGTGGTGTGGAGAGTGGGGAAGGACTTGGAGTTCTGGAGCCTGAGGACACGTGTTCTGGCCCCCTGCTTGTCCATGTGCTTGCTGAGTGACCTTGGGCAAGTTGCTCCCCATCTCTGGGCCCCAGTTTCTTCAGCAGTAGACAAAGCAGGGTGGACCAGATGGTCTCTGAGGGCCCTTCCCACTTGGATTTTCTGCTTTGGATCCAGATGATTTTACATAATCAAGCAGTGGCTTTTTTTTTTTTTTTTTTCACGCAGCTGAAGTCAGTTGGGCTGCACATCTGGCAAACTCAGCTTGGCTTTGGCCAGGCCTACTGGTCTGGGTGGGTCCCCAGCTCCTTGGCCCTAAGGTGGTTTGAAGGGAGGCGCCATCCAATGAGGATTTCTAGGTCCAGAGCTAGAGAACTGCAGGAGGGCAGGGGGTCACGGAGAAGGGAGCATTGGGTACAGGCTGTTTTTGTTCTTGTTTTGTTTTAAATTCCAATAATTGTTTTCAGTTATGAAGTGTTTTTAGACATGCAGCCTGCTTTCATTCTGATCACAGCGTTTCTGCAGAGGAGGCATGGCTGATTGGGAAAGTGAGACTCAGAAAGGTGAATGACCTGCCCAAAGTTATCAGCCGAGGTCTGGAATCAGAGCCTAAACCCAGCTTCCTGGTTCCTGATCCTCGTGTTCTTCCACAGCAGTCAGGGTCCTAATGTAGATACATGTCTGATTGTCTAGGAGAAGAAGAGAGAATAGAGAACAAGAGAAAGGGGAGGGGGGAAATAATGGAAGGAGAAGGAGAAACTCTAGCCATCTTCTCTCAAAAGAAGCCAGTGTTTCCATTCAAATGCCAGCAGAAGTCATAGGTCTACAGACTGTGTCTTCTCTGGAAAAGACAGCCCTGGGGGACACAGCTCTCTTTGCCAAGCCCAGCCCCTCCTGCTCTGAACATGCCCAGATACTTTCTGCCACGGTGGGGGACATGTAGGGCTTGACATATCCCCTGTTCCAGTGAGTCCTCATTTCTGCTGGGCCAGCCCACCCACCTTCGAAGGAGGTTGAGGTCTGCCCCAGAGAACCCCTCCCCGTCAGTTACAGGGGGAGAGAGGAGAAGAAACAAATGATGTGTATAGCCCAGGAAGCAGAGAAATGATCCAGAAATAAGAGGGAGAGAGGTACACATCACCTTGGTCCTTTGCTGTTGAGATTATAGGATACACTTCTCTGCTTATCTCCCACTGGAGTAGCTGGGGTTTCTCTGGGAGAGAAGCAGCCTCAGGAGGGCTCTGATGACTGACTTGAAGTATCTGAAGTTCTGCCCTGTAGAAGATATTCAGCCCTGCCTCTGTGAGGTCAGCCCGTACGTAGGTGGCAGATCCTTCTGAGAAAAGGAGAGGGAGACCACTTGAAGTCTTTGTAGGGAAGACATTTCTACCACCTGCTAATTTAACGAGGAAGTAGTGAGCTCCTTGACACCGGTGGTAACCAAGCAGAGACTAGATGCCCAGCAGAGAGCCTTGAGGACTGTGAGCCTTGGGGTGGGGTCATGTGTTTCCAGGGAAGATCAAAGCCCAGCAACTGAGAACATGCCGGCGGCAGCAGCTCGGGCAGTTCGCAAGAGCTGGGCCGTTTCCTGCCTTCCTGTCCAGCGGGAAGCAGGCAGCAGCAGAGTGAGCTGACATTCTTCCTGCCAGAAAGCTGCTGCAACAGGAAGGACTACTCTGTGCTGATGAGGGCAAGTCTGGGACTAGGGGAGACTTGGGAAGAATTAAACCACCTTGTTTTTGTGGCTTTCAAAGCCTGCTACTAGGGAGGACTTGATGGGTGAGGGCCCAGATCCCCACTGGACAGCTGGTGAATCTGAGACTAGAACCATGTGAGGCCTGGCCTGGGCTTGTTGTTAGCTCATCGGCCAGACATGGTCTCTTAAGGGCTCAGCGACCTCCCAGCCACCCAGCCGTGCTGAGCACTGCAGACTAAGGAGGCAGCCAGGGAACCTGCCCTCAGTGGCTCACACAGACTGTCTGGTGAAGGAGGCAGGGGTGATTACACGGAGGGGCCAGTGTGCCTGGGCGTGGATGTGAAAGGGCAAGTTTGGGATGGCAGGAGGTCCAGACAGACACACATAGGACTTGAACTTAAAGATAGAGGGGAGCCGTGGAAGGTCCCTAAGAAGGGGAGTGACATGGTCCCAGGAAGAGCACCAGTGGCCTGGAGGGGCTGGGCTCATGGCAGGCTGGCCAGCGTTGGAGGTGTGAAGCCCAGGCTCTGGTCCCCATGGGAGGTGGCCAGGGCTGAGCTGGAGTGATGACTGAGTGCGGTGGCTGGTGCCGCCTGCCCCCGACGGGTGACCCCTCGCTGGATGTTTTAGCTGGGGCGGGGGGCGCGGGGAGCAGGGCCAGGAGGAGGCTTGCTTTGGACTGAGGCGCGGGGTAGGGCAGAGCAGGAGGCAGGCGTGGGGCTGAGAGTCAGCCTCTTGCCGAGTCTCCGGTACCTCCTACCCTGTTGGAGCCTTCCCTCTGCAGGGGACAGGACCCCATATGTGGTCCCGTGGCTGCCCAGGCTAGCCCTCCCTGGCCTCCCCAGCCGTGCTCCCAGATCCTGAAGTGGAACTGGCCGAAGCCCTGTCATAGTTGCCGGTGGAACAGCCTCCGGCTCAGCGAAGGTGCCCGCTCTGTTATCTCCTTTGCCCGTTAGGTAGGCCTGAGAGCTGCTAGCGTTCCCGCGGTCTGGATGAGGAAAGCGAGGCTCAGGTTGGCCAGAGGGCTGCTCAGGGAAGAGAGGCCTGGGCGGGCTGGTGGGGTTCGGAGCTTCTTGATGAACTCCCTGTCTGCTGGGGAGCAGATTCCTCCCCTTTCTGGGCCGGCTCTCCGACCCCAGCCCCTTGCCCTGTCTGCTTCCCTGGAGGTGGAGGGGGTCTGAGAGGTGCACCGGTCCGTGGGAGAGGACAGAGGAGCTGTGTCCCCGGTGAGCACGCCGGGCCCTCCGGGGGACAGAAGCACCCCCTCGTCCTCGTCCCCGCCCCTCCCTCTGCTGTCTGCCTCCAGACTGACAGAAGGCAGGGTCACCCCCGCTGAGAAGGATTAGAGCGGAGGCGGGGCGCCGCAAACGCTGGGCCCTGGGCCATGGCTGGAGGTGGGAGCGCTTGTTGTTCCCACCCCGAGCCCCCGCCTCTTCCAAGCTGACTCGCTGCCCGCAGCAGCGGACCTCCCCCCCCGCAACGCCCCTCCCGTTACTGAGATGAAGCCAGGGGCAACCTTTAAGCCTGAAGACCCCTACCCTGGGAGGTGGACGCCTGCTTTGAGTCCAGCCCCGCTGCTGCCAAACTGCTGTGTGTCCTTGGGGGGCCACCCTCCCGTCTGGACCTTAGTTTGCTCATCACTCTAGCGAGGGGTGCCCGAGAGGCCTTTCTGAACCCCTGCCACTCTGAAGCATGTGCACTGGGCTCTTCCTCCCTTGCCTGCTGTGGACCCACTCGCAGACCTCGCCCCACGTTCACCCGGCCTATGTGGAAAGGCCAGAGCAGGAGAGGGGGAAAAAGGACTTCTTTCTTGCCAGCACTACCTCCACAAAGGTCAGTCTGTGCTCGCGCCCCGCCCGGCAACCAGCCTGGTGCCTAACGTCTGCCCAGCGGCAGATGACCGGCCGGGGCTCCTAGCAACCGTGGACAAAAGGTTACTCCTGACGTGCCAGGCTGCCTCGCCCCCTCGTCCTCCCTCCCTAAAAAGGGCGGGGGGAGTTGCCACCGTGGCCGGCGCTTGTGCCTGAGTGCACGCGTGGGCATGTTTGCGTCTGCACACGCGGGCCGCCTTCCCTTCCCCAAAATGTGAACTCCACTCTCGCTGATGAAATGGAAAGTTGAACATAAATCAGTGTCTGCCACCCTGTTAGCTATGCATCAGCAGTCAGTGCCTGGGAGGTTTGCTCAGTAACAAAGCACCCAGTGGCTCCTCAGGCCTCGACTGCCCCCTGTTGTGGAGCCAGGCCCACACCCAGGAACGCGTGGGCTGCAGCCGGCCCTGCCGCCTGCCCCTGCTGCCCCAGACCCGTCCTGGCTCCAGTCCCTCTCCAGGGAGAGGCAGGGGAGCGGCTCCGGAGGGACCCTCAGACATGGGAGGCCCGGGGGCCGTGCTCAGCTGCTGCTCCTGCCGCCCCGGGAGACCCCAGAGGCCACGACCCCCCCTCTGGGCCTCTTCTCTTGAGCTCTAAACCAACGCCCAAATCTCTGACTTTTATGGATCTGATGCCCGAGGATTGGTGTCAGCAGCGCCTTCACCTCTGGTTTGTTAAGAGCTTGGGCTGGTTTATCCTTCTCCCCTTTGGACCCGGGTTTCTCTTAGAATTGAATTTCTCCCCCCCCCCACCCCCGTGCTGGAGAGCTGCTCTGCCATGGGTGCCTCCGTTCCCCCAGAAGATTTCCCCACCTCTCACGGGTGGGGGGCAGGGGGTGGAGTTAGACCCTCCTCGGCTCTTGCTCCCTTCTCTACAAATCATGCTGTGAGGGTATTTTTCCTTTAAAAAAAAAAAGATCAAATTTCTCAGCCCTGTAGCAGAAGAGGTTTGAGGAAGGGAATTCCAGCGGAATCCTGGAATTAACATACCTTGGCATTACGTGGATTAGGATAGACCCCCTGAATAAGATCGTGCTGCCCTGAAAGGAAAGTGCCCTTTGAGGAGTCTGGGCTGGGCCCAGGGCCTTGGGCCCAGACCGGGTGGTCAGAGGGCTTTCTCTCATCTTGCTGAGGTGCTCTTCTAAGAGCTGGGGACATAGCAGGAGACCCATAGTGTGGATTTTGGGTTCATGTCCTGTTTCTGCCTAGATTAACTCCCCAGCTGACCTTTCCCTGACAAGCTCCTTCCCTTAAACGAAGGCCTTGGAATCAGTGAAGCCCCTGGCCTAGGCCCACCCCTGGGTTCCAGGAAGCCCCATCTTTTGCTAAGACCAAAAGGGTGGGATTAGACTTTTTAAGGGCATGGGTGGGGCCATAGCTTTCATGAAGTATCCGTTCCGTGCTGGGCTCTCCAAGGGGCTCCCTGACCCTGGGGACACCACTTCAGCTATGTCTGCAGTGGCGGGGAGCAGGGGGCACGCAGCTCCAGGAGAGGCCTGGCCAAAGAGGGTTGTCAGTGCTTAGTGGCTGTGAGCAGGGGCTTTGGAGCAAGACAGCCCACTGCCACTCCTGGTGACGTGTTCTGGGCGGGTTACCCGAGCTCTCTGGGCACTGATCTCCTCGGCTGTGCTGGGAAGCAGACATTTGGCACATTGCAGTGCTTCCTTTTCAGAGCGCTGGTGAGGATTGACTATATACATACACGTATACTCGTGTTCAGTGATTATTTATTACTGCCGTGGAAACGTGACCCAGTGTTGACCAATGGTCAGAAGCCCAGCGGCTGGACTCCTGGAGCTCCGACGTGCCTGTTAGTTCATCTGCCCCCTGTGTGTCCCATCCCTCCCTCACCCTCTCTAAACGTGCTTCCTGACAGCCCTGGGGTCATGCAGCCTGGGTTGGCACATTGGCTAGCTTGGGAAAGTCCATTAAACTCTGAACCTCAGCTGCTTCACCTGACAGTTTGGGGTGAAGATATACCCCCTACCTCTTGGGGTGGATATGAGGACACCACGAAATGATGCCTGTGAAGCCCTGCCTGGCGCGGGTAGACACTCTGGGTCCTGTGTTGTGGACACAAGCAGGGGTGTTCTGGGCTGTTCTTTTCTGCGAGCTAGAGGCCAGGATGGAGGTAGGTCTTCAGCTCAACCAAGAGCAAGGGTCGCCGTGAGTTTTCTCCTTTTTCCATAAGGAACCTCGGGCTTAGTACAGCCTTGGTGGCAGTGAAGTGTGGGAGAGGTTCGGGGTATTCTCAAGATTGATTGGCTTTTTAGTGCTTAACCCTTCAGTTAGACTGACGTTTTTGGCACCTGCTAAGCACCGGGTCTTATTTGGTCCTCTAACGTGTCACCTTCCTTAACCCTGCCCACGTGGCTGTCCCCTTGGGCCCTGCCACCTTGACTCCTTGTCCCTAGTCCGCTGACAGCAGAGGTGGAAGCAGGAAAGCAGGTTGTATGTCCAAAAGCCTCTGACTCTGTTCCTGCCAAGCTCATCAGGGTGAGCTTGCTATTGTGAGTTACGGTCAGCTCTTCCACCAGGGGGCTGGGTCTTCGCTTCTGCAGTTGTTCCTCCGTACCCACGGGGAGATTGGTTCCAGCACCCCTCACCGATACCAAAGTCTGTGGATGCTCAAGTCCCTTATATCGAATGGCCAAGTGCAGTCTGTCTCCCTGTCGTCGGGTTCTGCCTCCGTGGATATGGAGGGCTGACTGTACTCCTGAGTTCTGTCACTAGTGACTCACCTGGGTATCACTGGAGTTTCAGTTTCCTCATCTGTGAAACAGGAACAGCTCTACCTGCTTCACCAGCTCTGAGTTTGGGAATGTGTTCAGAATGAAAGGCAGATCAGGTGTCTGCACAAGGGCTCCTTCCCAGGGGCTGGTTTCTGGGCATGCGTTCCTTCTGCATACATCCAGGAGGGACAGCTCTCCGCCTGGCCCTGCTGGGCTCCCAGGGCTGGGAGGCAAGGCAGTCCCTGGCTCCAGGTGTTTCTGGTCCACGTGGCAGACTCCAGCCTGGGCTCACTGCAGGTCAGTGGAGTGGCTCATCCCCTCCGTCAAGTGGTCTTCTTCTTGTCAGTGGTATCCCTTCGTTAAAAGAATAAAGTCCAGGCTCTTTTTAAGACATCCAGACCTCTTTGTGATCTAGCCCCTGCTACCCTCACCCCGTTGTTGAACCAGCTCTTGGTTCCTGGGACAAGGGCCAGAGCTTTTGCTCTCAGACCCAGCCCTGCCCCACCCAGCATGTCTGCAGGGCCTCTTCTGCAGATTGCAGAATTCTCCCCTCCCCTTCTTGAAGCCTCTTCAGTCTCGGGTCATTTTTATTCGAGAAGACTTTGTCCCATCCTTGCCTCAAGGTTAAAAAATTGTACACCCCAAATGTGAATCTGATTAAGTGCCCCTTCCTCAGATTAATTATAATATCTAACTCCGAGAGACTTATTCTGGAGTTATGGAAAGGGTCTAAGAGTTTGGAGACTTGCAGTCTGTTCTGGGGCAGTGCCTTTACCTTTCTGGGCCTCAGTCTGCCCATCAGAAAAATGTAACGTTAGAAGGAGTAGACCTGGGAGGTGCAGTGGTAAACAGAAGAAACCCAGGCCCTGTCCTGTGGGGGCATCAAGGGCTTTGGGGGCAGAAGAAGTAATGGAGCACTTCAGGGACCAGATGGCTTTTGTGGAGTTGGCTGAAGAGCACCCCCCACATCAGGTGGGGTTGGTGAGGGCCGTGAGTCCAGCCTGAGACTAGCTCAGATTCGGACGGGTTACATGTTAGTAGGCAAGGGGGCAGCTCCCTGGGAGTGGGGTAATAGGAAGGTTTAGTCAGGGAAAGAGGGGCTTCCTGAAGGATTCCTTGGGGCGGGGAGGATCTGAGCACAGCTCTGTGTATCAGCAGCTGCCCTGTGGTGCGGGCTGGTCGCCAGCACTGGACGAAGTACTGGACGCTCAGTATCTGTGGCTCTCTATGGGGAGGTGGGGCAGCCTGTTTTACGGGCGAGGTTAGGGAGTTTGGGAGGGGACTGCAGACGTGCCCCTGGCCCATGAATCCGGAGCTCTTCCACATGGCTGCCCCTCGTGTTGCCCCTGAGGTGCTCCAGGTTTCATAGCCCACTGCCTGGGTAACAGTGGGCAGGCTTCCTCAGCCCGTCTCTCCCCAGTGTCCTGGTTCTTTCCCTCACCCCATCCTGTTGCTTCTCCTTAGCTGAGGAAGGAAGACAAGATCTTGGGCCATTCCCCAAGCTTCTCAGGGGAGAAGAGGCACGAGAAACCACCCAGTCATCCTGGAACCCACAAAACTAAAGGGGAAACCTTGGCCAACTTTCCTGCTTCCTTCTCAGCCCTATTCTGCCCAGTGGACAGTTGGGGTTGAATTCTGGCATCTGGATTTATAGCTTCCACAGCCTTGGTCTCCCTGTCCTAGTTGGTAGGACGAATCTGTACTTTCTGTATCATCTGTCTGGGCTTAAGGGGGTAGGGCAGGAAGGCTGTGTGCACGCATGTGCCCGGAGAGCTTAAAGTCGAGCAAGAATTCTCTGGGCGGACGAGGCAGTGCCTTTTAAACACGCACCTCGCCTTCACTGTGCTGCCGTGATGAACAGTGGAGCCTGAGTGCTGGCGAGAGGTGGCGTGGAGGCTGGCGGGCAGGAGCGGGATGCGTCTTTGCAGCCCTGTCCACTTTCAGAGCAAAAGGCAGTCTTTTGTTGGGGGGGTGGGGGGGAGATTTGGTTCTCTTGGCAAGGTAGGCGTGTCCTCCCTGTGTTCTGCAGGATTGGCATGGTTCTGGATCCTGGGTGTGTCTCTGCCTCTCCCACTTACCCACAGAGCCGGTCTCTACTGCAACCAGTAGATGTCTGGGAGGAGAGAGTGTGCTATCCGGATGTCAGCCAGAAACCCACATGGCTGGGACTGGGTCTCGGAAACCCTCGTCAACATTAAAGAGGGCTGGCTGTTCAGGGCTGTAGTGTGGCTTAGTGGTGGAGCAGGTACACACTCCATGTGTAGTTAGCAAGAGATGGGAATTAGCACCCCAGTTGTGAACTCACTGTTTTCCAGTGGCCACAGGTCTTTATTTCTAACTCGAGGAAGGGCACAGAAACATCTTCGGAAAGGAGTGGAATGGATGTGTGCTTCCCAAGACATAGGTCTGATCACCACTCCCTTGCATGAGCTCCCAAAGGTGTAAATGACCCCACTCCTCAGCCTGAAGGTCCCAGCCCCAGGCTCACCATCTTGTGCATGGGCCCCCCCCCCAGCACCACGCCCACTCTTGCCTCTGCCACACAAATGCCGATCTCAGCCCAGAAGCCCCTCTTATTTCTGCTCTGCCAGAGGACGCCTGTTCATCCTTCCACGCCCTGCCTACGCAATGTGATGGTTCTGTAATCGCACACCTGGTACCTGCCTCTGTTGGAATGCTGCTGCAGTCACAGTTACACCTTGCTCTCTCCCCACTGCCTGGGACTCTTTCAGGGAAGGCCAGAGTACTGCTTATTTTTGTGTCTCCAGCACTTAGCGCACACTCAGCCCAGGGTGCTGGGACCCAGTGGCTGGGTGCACTGCCAGGTGGACGTGGGTTCTGCCCATAAGTTCTGCGTATTAATGCTTTTTCCTGTGTCCCTGGAAAGAGTGCTGAGTTCTGTGGACACAGGCACATACAAAGAATCTTCAGCAGGGAGGCCTCAAGGGTTTAGCAGCAGCGGCTCGAAGCGGAATCGCCTCTCCTTGCCCCTCCCCCACCCCAAGCACAGCCTTTCAAGGTAGATAGAGCCCTTTCCTGAGGTAACCCTAGAGAATTCTTCTGAATTCACTGCATAGGCGAGGGTCAAACAGCACGAACCTGCTGAAAGAATTCAGGGTTGGAATCAAGTCCCCAGCATGTTTTGTGCTGGCGAGCGAGGGAAGAGTGTGTTCCCCAGCATTGTGGCAAGAATGAACGCAAGGAAGATGGTTAGCAAGGAGATGCTCTGGGGCCAAACAACTGGTCATGAATGCTGGTTATTGTGTTATAATAGTGAAAGATCATCTTGTTTAAGACCAATGGCCCAGAAAACCGGGGCTCAGAGATTGGTCACATGGCATGTTGGTGGGGGAACCAGAACTCAGGTTTGCTGACCCCGGATCCGGGCACTCATTCTCTTGTCGTCAGTGGGATAGATCCTGGCTCTGGTAAATAATGCTGTGTCACTGGACTTCAGTGTTCTCCTTTGTAAAATGGGGTTAATTTTTGCTTCATTTATCTTATTAAAGAGATGTGAGGTTAAAATCAGAAAGTAGATCTAGCACTGTTTGCTTTTCCTTGAGAATTTAAAAAGACTCCAATTTTTTCCCTCTTCAGTCTTGAAAACCATTACTAAGCTCAAGGGTCAGCAAACTTTTTCTGTGGAGGGCTGGATAGTAAATATTTCGGGCTTTGTGGGCCATCTGATCTCTGTCACAACTGCTCAGCTGTACTGATACAGCATGAAAGCAGTCTCAGATGGTACACAAATGAGTGTAGCTGTGTTCCAATAAAACTTTATTTACAAAAGCAGGTGACAGGCCAGATTTGGCCCTGAGCCATAGGTTGCTGACTTTTCTTGTAGCTCAGCCACAGTGGTGGCCGTGCTCTTGCGGTCCTCGTGCGGTTGCTGACCCCAGCCTCCACTCTAGGTGTGGCGCAGGGCGCCAAGCCAGGACTTGGGACCAGTGAGCCCACGTCCCTGGGGCTTGGCTTTCCCGTCTGTGCGTGGGGCTGGGGCAGACTCAGGGAGCAGCACTGGGGGGGGGGACTCTGGTTAGGTCTTGGACGCCGCCTGTACTTTCATTTGCCACGTTTCCTCCCTTTGTTTTGAAAACCGTCGCCTGCTGATTCTGCGTCTCTGTCTCCATGGGACCTCTTGAGTAAAACATGATCTGAGTGCCTCCTGCGGGGTGTCCTGGCGGCCCATCCCGGGAAGCCAGATTCACAAGCGCACAGACCTCTCGCCCTCGCCACCTGCCCAGCACCGTCCTGGCTCCTCAGAGAGGCACGGGGAGGAGGGGAGGTCAGCCGGGGCCTTTGCTCAGCCAGAAATCAATGAGTCCTTCACTGATCCTTGCACAGAGTGGACCCCGGTGGCTGTGAGGATTCCTGAGGTTATGCAGAGGTGACTCCAAGGGAGACACGTCGTATACTGCCCTGCTCCTCTCACTGGCAACTTGCCCACCATCCCAGGAAGATGGGCCACCACCACTTGCCAGACCTACCCCCCTTACCTGGTGCCCACGGAGGGCCGTGATTGCTGTGGGCTCATCTCCCAGCGGCCGGTAGCCCCCTGACTGTGAGCTCTCAGGGCTGTGCTGCAGCCCAGCCATAGCTCCATGGTTGGGTGTGGCCCAGCTCAGCCCCCTCTAGCCTTGAGTTGGTAACTTCAGGGCTGTCTCCAGCCTCTACTGCCCATGTACACACATAAAGATGCCTCTTCCCCGGAGGGGAGAGATAGAAGCAGGATAGGAAGGCAACTGAGTCACTGACAAGTTCGTTCCCATGGATTGAAATGAAGAAATAACTTTTTCTGAGATGAGCTGCATGTCAGCAGCTCCTTCACCCCGCCAGGTGGTCAGCCTCCTGCCACAGGGACGCTATGGGTGGAGGCACATTGTGTTGACAGGTTTGGGATGTCGGTGGCACACGGGCACACCTTGGCCCTCTCCCCAGAATGGGCTTATGGCATTTCCTGTCAGCATTCGTGTCCAAGGAGCAAATTGGATTGTCTGTTGCATGCCTGTTGCCATGTGTATAATTAATGTAATTTTATATTCACTCAGTTACAGTAACACGCCCAATGGGCGGATTGCACAGGTCACTAGTAATGCGGGTCATCCGTTTCCTCCTGCCAGTTGATGAAACCCACCCCTGCATTCTTGCCAGACCACTGGCCGGTATCCCCAGGAGTCTGGGGGTGGGGGGAACAGGGATGAGTGGAGCGTTTTGTTTCTTAGCAACCTAAAACTTCAAGTCCCCTTTCCCCAAAGGCCTTCTGACTAAAGGCAGATTTGGCCTTGATGGTACTGACGGGGTGTTCAGCTGTTCCCAGAGCACTCTCACAGCTTTTCTGCAAGGAGAGTGTCACCTGGATTCCTCGCTCCTTACAGAGGAGCAGGGGCTGTCAGGCAGGACTCCAGCCCCAGTGCCTTGGGCTCTAACAGCCGAGTTCTCCCCACTGGCCCACCTCTGCACCCAGAAAACCTGGGACTCAGTCTCATCTCTGTTTCTTTTGAGAGTCCATGATGTCCAGGCAGGTTGAAGGCAGCTTTGGGGAGTATGGGATGGCATTTGGTGAAGGAGCCATGAGTTTTGGAAATACTAAACTTAGCACATAGCTTTTATTACCTTTCTCCTTCCAAAAAAAAATTTTTTTAATACAGATTTTCTTTTTTATTTGGTTTTTAATTTTATGGCACTGTCCTCCCTCACTCCCAAGAGTCTTTAGCTCAGAGGACCAGCGTGGTCATTCCTGTTGTTACGTTTCCTACTGGTTCCTTGAACCCAAAAGTGTTAGATGTGCCCACCCAGGGGCTGGCTGACCGTGGCTGAGGCGTCCGTCCGCCTGCTGGCCACGCCTCACTGCTCTGCTCAGGCCCTGCCCTGGACGTCCACGTGGGGACTGTGTCACTGCCCTGGAGGAGCCCACGTGGCATCCACAAATAAGGCAGGATGTCCAAAGAGGATGCCCCACGTTTGGAGTGCACCTGGCTGGGTAGAGTAGGCCAGGCTTCGCAAAGGAGGATGTGTGGGCTTTCAACAGGCTGAGGAGGGCGATCCCACAGAGTAAGTCTAGCTCTCGCCTTCCCTGTAAGTGGGCTGTGAGTGGCTCTGGAGCATCAGGCGTTGGGAGTGTGGAAGCTTGGGGACCTGTGCCTAGCACCATCAGCTGTACCACCTCCCTGCAATACCTGTAGAATATCCCGTTTTCCTTATGAGGAAACCGGACTCACAGCATGTCCTGGAGGAGCTGGGATGGATGCCAGGAAGCTCTCCCCATCGTGCACAAGCGCATCTCTCAAGGATAGCTTCGGAGGGGGGAGTGCATAGGTGGGTCCTGCTGACGGTTCTGAGGTGCTTTTCTGCAGAGACCTTGGATCTGTTGTTCTCTGCTCCCCACCACGTCGATGACGGCAAAGGCACTTTCACTCAACTGTCAGCATCTGGGGGTTTAGTGGAATGGCCCATAGCAGAGCCTCCCCGGGCCCTGCCTAAGTGGCTCTCGGAGGCTGCCACCCAGTGCCGAAGTGGCAGGAAAAAGAATAAGGAAGTGCGGGAGTTAACGTATTTCCGTAACGTCTGAGGGGAATGGCAAGTCCATTAACAGGGTCTGGGGCCAGAGCGAGGGCCAGACAGGAAGTGGGCAAGTCACCTTCCTTTTCCCAGATTCAGTGGCAGGGATTTCCCGAGTTGGGGTGTCCCCTCGGCACAGGTCTCCTTGCCGTCACCCCATGGAGGCAGTACTGTGCGATGAAAAGAGTTCTGACCCACCAGGGGCCCCCAGTTCTCATCCCAGCTCCCTGTTGGCCTCCATTCTGTGGCCTCCCTGGGCTTTGGTTTACCTGTCGCCTTCTCTTGGAACCCGTGGCAGTTTAAACCAACACTCCAGCCTGTTTGTCACTGTGTCCTCATCCTTCTCCCCAGCTAGCCTGGGAGCTTTCAGGGCCAAGACGAGTCCAGTGCACTTCTGTGACCCTCCCTCACCCCAACATGGGCTGGCCAGACACATGGGAGGTCAGCACCCAGGATATGTATGTGGGTGAGTGGCTGGATGCACCCACAAGTCCTTCAGCCTCTAGGAGCACTGCTCACGGGCTTGTAGAATGGTGGACCAGCTAGGCGGCCCAGGACTCTAGAATCAGCCTGGACCCACAACTTAATAGCTTTGTAATCCAAGGCAAGTGGCTTCGCCTCGCTGAGCCTCAGCTCTGTGGCTGTATAAAATGGAGCAGTTAAGAGCCCTTCCAGTGGGGAGTTGAGATGACATGAGCTGATGCAAGTGAAGGCCATCTGTACCGTGTGGCAGGTGTGGCTTCGTTATTACTGTAATTGTTCCCATTTCACTGATGAGAGAAGTGCAGTCAGTGGCAGAGTCAGGATTTGAACCCAGCTCTTTCCAAACCCTATTTCTTTGCATGGATGGGGACATGATACCATGAAGAGAGTGAACCCTGGGCTGGAGTTAGGTGATGTGGCTCAGCTGCCAGCTTCATCTCTGTGGCCTTGGACAAATCACATCTCTGTCCTACGCCTCTCTTCTCCCCCATGAACGAAGAGCATTGGAAGCAGTGATGATCTTTCAGGGCCGCCAACAAACAGGTGACTGCTGGGCAGGTATGGTTCTCCGCAAGCTTCTGGTGTGACCCCCAGCCTGGTCTGGCCCTATATTCTGCTCACCTCAGATGTCTGCCTGTATCCATCTCTCTGGCATGTCAGGAGGGTTGATTGGGCAGCACCTAGGATGGAAAGCGTCCAAGGTCTGTGAGGGAGATGATCTAAATGGAGCTGGATGCAGAGAGTCATCCTGGCCAAGCAGGCTTCCAGATGCACCTATTTTGGGTTCTTCTAAAGCTTTCAGCAAGTAGAAACCAGGAAGGCCCCACTGGCAGTGTGAGGGCGGGTGGGAGCGGGGAGAGTTGTCCTGTGTGAGAACACTCAGTATTATCAGCTTTTAAGACTCCCGCCCTCTCTCACCTTCCACCTCCGTCCTCTCCACCTGCCTGCCAGATCTGTGCAGCAGCTGGGGAAGAGAAAAGCCAACATCCCAACAAAGGTCAGAATCTTAAAACAAGTTCTTTTTTTTTTTTTTTGTCTGCCTCCTACATAGCCTTTTGCTCGAGTGGGTAACAAGTTGAAAAGACTAAGGTCTGTTTTCTCTAAACCTACCTGTCAGTCTCTTGTTGAGAATGCAGACTAGAAAGAGAAGAACACGTTTTTGTGGTTTAATAAAGCACAGGGCAGCAGATGCCATACCTCCTCATGGAGATGGGCAGCACGTCTGTCATCATCTTCACACGAGCAAACATTTTCCCACTGTGGAGCCCCGTTCTCAGCTCCTGAGAACAAGCCAAGTGTGCAGGGCCCTCCCTGCGCTGTTGCATCCAGTCTCAGGGACAGAACCCGGACACAGATATAGTGACGGAGGGCTGTCAGGCTGAGTGGGGGTAGCAGAGATACAGAGGATGGAGATTTGGGAGGATGTGGGTGACCCATTGGCAAAGGTGGGCTTCTGGCTCCGTGGAATAAAAGCTTTCTGGCTGTGTGACGTTCCCAGTAGTGCTGGGGGCCGTGCTGGGAGGTACATAAGCAGAGCCTGGGCAGCCTGACTGGGCCTGGGAGAGGAGCTTCATGCCCTGGGAAGGTGAATGTTGAGCTGTATCCTCGCCTATGTCCAGACTGTGGTGGGCTTTTCTCTCTGGGTGACCGGCTGGCCTGGGCTAGGGTTCCCGTGTCCTCGGCACTCCAAACCCCAGCTCCAAGTCAGAGGAGAGACTTCATAACCACTGCCCCCTCTCAGGGCTTAGCAACCTGCTCCCCACGGCTCCCCCCAGGACAGGGAAGTTGCTGGGCTAGGGCCTCACTGACCAGCCACACTCCCTTACTACTACTCCTTCCTTGTCATTTGTCTTGAAGCAGCGGCATGGAGGCCAAGTTGTTCCCTGTCCACTCATTAGGGCCCAGGCAGCAGGGTCCTGCAGAGAGCTTCTGGGGGAGGTGCAGAGGTGAAGCACACACACCAGCCCTGCCCTCTGGACCTCCGGGGGCCCAGGCAGCCAGAATGCAGGGCCAAGGGGCAGCTTGGAACGACAAGACTCGGGTTTGAGTGCTGGCCCTTAGCAAGGACTGCTTTGACCGAGGCCCCTGTCTGTGGCTGTCTGAGGGGCTTTACTTACTTTTTCTCTGATCACTCAGTGCGTCAGCTGCTCCTGACCTCCCTGGCTGCCGGGGTGCACAGGTGTGAGGGACCTGCCCAAGCCACACCACTGGCCCTGAGGATCAGGATGTTACCAGGGGGGGCGGCAAAGGATTGGGAGGGAGGAGGTACTCCTTCCTGCCAAGAACTGAGGACCCGACAGAAGGCCTTTGCCCCCTCTTGGAGACTGGACCTCACCCTTGAACCCTCCTCCTCCGTTCTTTTCATTTTCCTTTTTTGGGGGGTTGGCTTCAAATTATCTTATTTTGTTTACATTGCACCCAAGTTTCACGGTACAAAAGACTTGCAGGTGCAAATATGTCCCGCCTTCATTAACTTCCCCTCCCTTTTTAATTTATGTGATTTCAATTTTCCTTCCCTGTACTGTTAATTAGGGGACCCTCTAATCAGTGCCATTATCACAGTGGTATTCATGTTTAGGAAAGCCGCTAAACAAATGCTTGCAAAATTGCTAAATGGCTAATTAATGTCTGTTAATTAAGAAAATTGCTCATGGTAACAAACCATGCCGTTGCTGGCAGCCGCTAGAAAGACACACACTTGTTGAAATTAGTAGCGTGGCAGGTAGGGGAACATCTGCTCCGCGGAGCTTTTGGGAAGTGAGCAGCCCCTCACTTGGCCGAGAAGCTCCAGGCCTGCCCTGGGCATGGCCCCCTCGCCTCTCTCTGCACACCTCTCTCTGTCTCCATGCCCGCCGGCCTGAGCCCACCCCTCCGCCCTCTCCCAGCTCTGGGCTTTGCTTCCTGAGCCAGCAGCAGGCTGGGCAGCCTGGCTTCGAGGGAGGAGGCTGAGGAAGGAAACCCTGCCTGGGTCTCTCAAAGAGCCCTTCTCCCTCTCTTTCTTAATGAAACCACACTCATCCCCCACGCGTGTTTTGAATTTTTCTCAACTTCCAAGGGTAGCAGCACAGCCCCCAGTGCAAAGAGTGAATTAGGGTGTGCCCTCATCAGCAGGACTGGCCTCCCACTCCCAACGTCCCGAGTGGGCATCAGGGCACTTCCCTGACTAGATTTTCATGCTTTTTGATTGTGACCCGCAGTAGAAAATACATTTGACACAGTGACCCAGTACACACACACACACACATTTATAAACGGAGATTAATGAAAAGTATCTGCCTTAAAACACACAAGGCTGTCCAATATTTTCTATTCTTTTTCTTTAATTAATTAATTTATTTATTTATTTTTGGCTGCGTTGGGTCTTCGTTGCTGCATGCGGGCTTTTGTCTAGTTGCGGCGAGCAGGGGCTACTCTTTGTTGCGGTGCGCGGGGTGCTTCTCGTTGCGGTGGCTTCTCTTGTTGCGGAGCATGGGCTCTAGGTGCGTGGGCTTCAGTAGTTGTGGCCCGCGGGCTCTAGAACACAGGCTCAGTAGTTGTGGCACATGGGCTTAGTTGCTCCGCGGCACGTGGGATCTTCGCGGACCAGGGCTCAAACCTGTGTCCCCTGCATCGGCAGGCGGATTCTTATCCATTGCGCCACCAGGGAAGCCCTCTATTATGCTTTTTATTGTGTTCCACGTTTTTAAAAACAATGGCTGCAACCCACTGAATTGATTTCACCATCCACTAATGGGCTGCAGCCCACGGTTTGACCAACTCCGTGGTTTAAGGGAATTCATCTGCTCATCTCTTCTGTGGGGAGTCAAGGCCAGCATAGCCCGGGGCTTCAGGGGTCAGCTTGGGATAGGGGTGGCTGGAATGGAGAGCCCCGTCCCACTGCTCCCACACACACCCGTTCAGGTCTGGCTGCAGGGGCCCGGGTCAGCCTTGGACCCATCGGGCTTCTCCTCTCTCTACCATCTACCGGTTATGTGGCCGTGGCCAAATCTCCTCATCCCTTGAGACTCAGTTTCGTCATTGGTGGAAATAGGAATGAGAAACCCACATCACGGGACCAATTGCAAGTGAAGGGGTGTTAATGAGTGCGCTGAGTGGGCGCCCGGTGACCGTCTCCTCCTCTTGTCCCCCATGTGTTCAGTCTCTGGCACCACCTCACTCCTCCTGTCTGTTCCCATTCATCCATCAGGGCCCCTCCCCTCGGTAGACTGGTCACCCGGTCCTGGCCCACGACCCGTCTCCATCCACCCAGCCCGGGAGCTCCTGGAGGGCAGGGCCTCCCGGTCCTTCCGCAGCCCCGGGGGGCGGCTCGTGGGTGCCCTGCAGGGTGGGTCAGTTTCTGTGCATCCCTGCGCTCTGCCCTGATCCCGTCTCAATCAACGTATTTAACATGGCAAACTCCGCTGCAACGGCCCGCCCCTGTGTGCTTCCACAAAGGAGCTTGATTTTATTTGTCATGCCTGTAAGTCCCCCGTGAATGTGTTTATCAGCTTCTCTCCCTCCTGCCCACCGTTCACACCGTTGAGCCGGCGACCCAAGCAGCAGCTTGCACCTCCCCGCCAACCAGAGCCTGCACGCCCGCCCGCCCGCCCTTCGTTTTGGTTTAATTTTTGTTCTTTTAAGCTTCTCCTGCGCTTCTCCATGTGCTGTGATCTATAACCTGCCTCTACTGTCTGGCCTCACAGGGTCCTCCGGGGTCACAGCCCTCGCCGCACGCACAGCCTCCACCTCACAATCCCAGCAGCATGATGGGACCCCACAGTCAGGTAAACGCACTGTGGCTCGCCCGCCCGCCGGGGGGCGCGGGGCACCAGGAGGACAGAGCCAGCAGAGGAAAAACAAAAATCAAAATGTGCTCTAGCCATTGCCTTTGAGGAGATTTGACCAAGGAGATTCCCCGCCCCCCCCACAAAATACCTTTTTTTTTCCTAAAGATAGTCTTCATTCCTTGGACATCACATCCCGCTCGGATATGAAACCAAAAGAAAAGGAAAACTATTTCTGTGACCTTGTCAGCGACCTTTGCGTTTTTGTTTTTTCCTCTCTCACTTTTGGTTTTGTTTTGTTTTTGAGTTTGGTTAACCATTGTTTGTAACCAAAGCTGCATCCCTGGCCTTTTCTTTGTGCACTCTCGCTGCTGAGAAAGCTTTCTTGCCCATTCCCCGCCCCCCCCGCATTGAGTTAGGGCGCCCGCTGTACCCTCACTGTTTTCATTGTGTACCTCCTCCCCCGCGCTCCCCTTCCCCACCCCCTTTGTCGCTGTTGTGAGTGCGTGTGAGCGCGTGTCCAGCTTTGTCTGCACGCTTGAAAATTTTCTGTACAAGTCCCTTTCCGGTTCTTTCACTTGCCCTTACCAAGAGCAGAGGTCTCCTCCTTTGCCCTGCATTGCTGTAACCGTTCCTCCGCGTCCTGTGCCGGGTCCCAGTTGCTGCCACGGCAGGCATCCAGAGTAGATCTCCGCCAACAGGTGCAGGGTATATGCATCTATCACTCCCTCCACCCAAAGGAAGTTTTGCCCGAGGGAAGAGGCCACCGGGAGGAAGAGAGTTTAAAAGATGACTAGTTGTAACAAAACTGGACTTTGTGGAGAGGAGCGCATTTCTGTCTGTCACCGTTGAGTGCAGGCTGTCATTGAACTAATGCCCTGTAATTGCAGCCTTTTATGTCACCGCGATACGCAGGCGGCCCCCGGCCCCCGATCAGAATGGGAAACCAGGTACTGTACCTTTTCATGTTCTCTCCCCTCACTCGGCCACCCGTGAACCCGGCTGGTCTTGGACTCAAATCACAATCTGAGAGAAGGGCTGGGAGGTGGAGGGACAGTTTTAACGTGGGAGGCTTATAAACAGGTCCCCATGCAGCCCCTCTCAACATTTCACCTGTCTCTACCGGTGGGCTTTGGGCAGCCAGTTCTGGAGCAGCAGGCCGGGAACGCAGGGTTTCCACTATTCTAGAGAAGGTGGTAACTCCCCAGCCCCCCCCTTCCAGCCCCTTCTTGGAAAAGGGTCTTCCTTCTTAATGAAGTTAATTGACAACGTGCATTTTTTCCGGGAAGCTTTTGAGAATTGCCAAGGCTGGTAAATATAATCCTGCTATTAAGGGGAGAAATGGCCAGTAGGAATGCTTAGATCAGGAGCCTGGATGCAGCGAGGAGGACATTTGTGAGTTTTTAAGCAATGTCTGCCTGCTTCCCAGACTCAACTCAAAATAAGAAAGGATTTGTTCATGTAATTAGAAAAGTGGTCTGCTTACGGGGAGGGGTTTCCAACCTGGAGTTGTGGGCCTTATGCTGGCCCATTAGGGTTGGCACTTCGAGGTGGTCTGGAGAAATCGGTCCCCAGCTGCCCTACCTGATTCAGCCCATCCAGGGGCGGGAAGAGAGCTGCAGAGGTAAAGAGGAATTATCTTCTTTTTAGGGTAGACAGACTTAAAAGAAACTTTAAAAATCAGGGAAATTTCTTTTCATGCCCATACATATTTGTATACATAATTCTTAGAGTGACCTTGCAGAAGCCCTTCAGAAAGTCTGACCAGCAGTGCCAGTACATCCAGCCCTTGTTGCCTTTGGAGCTGGGAGTTAGGTCACCAGCTAGATAGGCATTACCTGAATGTGATCCCTTTCATTCTCAAGGCTCTGCAAGAAAACTCCTGAGTGAGACAATACAGGGACTTTGGAGAGATGCTCATAACCAGGGGACTCCAATTTTAAAGTTAAATAGCCTACCAGTTTCCACTATTCTTTTTTCTCCAAAAATCTTTTCTTTCCTGTTTTCTCTGACACGAAGGGGAAAAATTCGGACAAGAATTAGAAACCCAGCTTTTTGAGCAAAGAGGGACCCTAGGATGTATCATAGATGAGGAAACAGAGGGTCAGAGTGGAGCAGTGACTTCCTTAAGTGTCTCAGTGAGCTGGGCTCGTGTCCGTCTTCAGCTCCCGGCCCAGTGCTGTTTCCTCTCCACCTCGCCAGGTTCGGTTAGCTTTCATAGGTGTAAAAGTGCTGCCCCTTGCCTTTGATTTTAACGGGCCATCAAGTGGGCCTTCTCTGCCATCACATGCACGGACCCCAGCAGCAACTTTCCCTCCTGCCCACCCAGGGCTCTCCTTAGCCCAAACTGGCCTCTGCCCCAGGGACGGAACAGATGCTTCCTTATCATAATTGTGGCCCTTCCTCCATCAATTAAGGGACATGAGAGGAGACGCTTGTTTCTATTTATCAATTAAGCATGAGCAAGTGCCCAAGAGGGCACGTGGAGAATAAATCCATCATCTGTACCTCGCATTACAAATCAGTCGGGCCAGCCTCCCCACCACTCCCCCATTGGAAATCTATACCGGTTTCCAGCTTCCTGTGGACTCAAGACATTTCTGTCCTCCAAGGGGGGATGTGTCCCTGTCCCAGGAACTGACCCTGGGCTTCTCTTGGAGAGTGCCTCAGTTGGGGCTGCTGGTCCCACAGAAGCCTCTATGCCACCCGTTAGCTCAGCCTTCCCCAGGGCAGGAGGAGGAAGCAGAAGCAGCTCAGGCCCACGTGACCTCCTGGGTTAGGGCAATGAGTAGGGCACTTAGGGAGACCGGGAGCTCAGGGTCGTTGACCTGGCCCTAAAGCCTTGCAAGGCCGTCCTCCATCTGCCTCCCTGGCTAGGGGGTTGGAGTCTTGTACAGAGAGAGCATTGTGGTGTTTCAAGCCAGGGTCGATGGGTGGGCGGTGAGCAGTGGGGTTCAGCAGGGTTAAGGAGAGGAAGGCTAGAGTCAGGGGTTGTCAGGCAGCCCTGACATCACATCCCAGTGGAGCCCCTACCCCACCCAACCTGTGGACTCAGGCAGGTAGCTGAGTGACCCAGCAGATTCTGGTGGGATTTGTCCATTCACTGGGCAGACACTTCCTGCGCCTGCCCCATGGTGCTGTAGGCGAGGCGCTGGCCTACTTCCAGGAGCCTGTGGGACAGCCCCAGAGCATCTCTCTCCCCAGCGGGCCCCAAGGGTGTGTGCACGGCTCGTGCTTGCAGTCCCATATATGAGCCGTTAATTTTTCTCCTTTCTCGCGCCTGAGGGCCTCAGCCCTTGCAGTGTGGCCCCTTTTACCTTGGCTCTTCCCTGGTAGAGGAGGCCCAGACTGCCTTATTTCAGGGTCACTCCAGTGAGGGAAGTGACTCCTGGGTCCCCTCTGGGCCTCCGGGAAGCCCTGCTCTGCTCCTGGGTTCTGACACACAGCAGGGTTAGGGGAACCCAAGGAGGAGCCTCTGGCCAGAACTGGGGGTCAGCACAGGGCTACCTGGAGAGGAAGTGGTTGTCCAGCCCCCTACGGCCGCTCCATCAGAGTTAGATGGGGGATTACCAAGGCCTGGGGTGGGGGTCTCCCGGCACCTCAACATCCCAGGAGCCCCCAAACCAAGCAGCCTCAGTGGCAGGTCTTCCTGTGTCCTCTCGTCCTGAAACCAGGCTCGAGAAATATCCCAAACCCCCAAGTGGGCAGACAAAAACCAGCCAGGTGATTCAGAGCTTGGGAACTCGGGGGAGGAAGCAGAGCTGGGAGAAAGCAAGAGGTCGGAGCAGCTAAAACCCAGGGCCACAGAGAGAGACTCTCTGCAGCCCCAGGCAGATGGAAGCAGCAGGTGCCAGATGCCACTTCTCAAGCAGCAAGTACCCGCAGGCTTGCATGGCCCTCCCAGAAGCCTCCCCCTCCCCAGACACACGCACACACGCCATTCTGAAGCTGAACAGTGAGAAGTTGTCCCTTTGTTTCCCACCACCTCATTCCAGAACTGGTTTGGAGTTTCCTTTTGGGCCATCCGCTCCCCACTCGGCCATCATCCCTACAGCACAGTCGGGCGGGGCTGGGGAACCCGGGCGAAGCAGGGGGTGGGGGTGGAGGTCCCCATCACAGGTGCCCAGCTTTCACAGAGGCTTTCCTCTCCAAGCCAAGGGCCCGTGCTTAGTCCTAAGGCATGGGGTTCTAAAAGTGAAGCTCCCTTTCCCTCCCCCTCCCCCAGCTCTGCTTTCCTCTTTTTTCATATTGCAGCTGAAATAAACTTCAGTCTCAAATAAATTGCTTTGAAGGGGTTTTCGTAGCTGGTGTGCCAAGCGTTCACTCAGGAAACCCCTGGCCCCGTCCTCATCTTCTCTGTAGTAGTCACACCAGCATGTGCCACATGCACCAGGCCTTCGGTGGCAGGTTGTCACTCAGCATCCTGCTCACCCTCTCCTAGAGGCCTCCTCTTCCACCCCTGGGGTCCAGAGTCCTGGGTGTTCTTCCTGGCTCTGCGGCAGGGGACTGAGGGCTGACTGGGGGCCCTCAGGCCTCTGGACCTCAGCTCCCTCATCTAAATCTCAAAAGCCGCCTCCTCCCCTGCCCCCTTGAAAAAGGACCTCCCACGGTGGCAGGATTTTAGCTAGTGGGTCTCGGTCCCCACCGTTGGGAGTTGGGGATAAAACGAGTTACATCTCCACTCTCCACGAGGCAAAGGAGAGACAGGGTTTGGCCTAAACTGCATCAGCTGGAGTTTGGGTGGTAAAAGGGAGGGAGGGAGTAGTGCTGCCTCTGAGGGGGTGTGGCTGGTGGCCCAGCCAGAGTGTGCCTGGGCTCTGGCAGGTATATAGACCTGCCAAGACGGCAGTGCTGGGCCGTGGTTCTTCTCCCAAAGATGAAGCACCCATGCTGACCCACCCATGCTGCAGTTTTCCGTAACACCAGCTGGAGCTGACTGCTGCTGCCCGGGGACCCCCCAGCCGGCGGGCAGCAGGAGCGGCCTTGGGGAGGCCATGAGTGGCCCTAAATGGTCAGGTGGGGAGCCTGGGCAGGCAGGTGCATTCCCCTCTGTCCCCAGCTCCGGGGAGCAGCCACTTACCTCGGGTCTTAACGTTTCTTTCAGCCTCCGGGAGGAGTTCCTGGGACACAGCCACTGCTGCCCAATTCCATGGATCCCACGCGACAACAAGGTAGACAAGGCAGGGTGGGCACGGGCGGGGGGGGCATCAGGAGGGGCTCCCCCCCCCACTGTCTGCCTCCACCTCCTGCCACTCATGGCTCACCCGCTCTGTCACGCAGGGCACCCCAACATGGGAGGATCAATGCAGAGAATGAACCCTCCCCGAGGCATGGGGCCCATGGGGCCTGGCCCGCAGGTAACCGACCGCCTGTCTGTCTCTCCATCTCCTGGCCATCTGTGTGCACCCGCCTTCTCTCCTCTTTCCAAGTCTGTTAGTCTTTCCACGTCTCGCAGCTCGGAGGGGTGAGGGGAGAGGGCGTGACCAGGGCCCCAGCGGCCCGTTCTGCCCACAGCTGGGCAGCCCACCTGGCAGAGTTGAGGGGACCCCCAGCGAGCTGGGGAAGAGGAGCATTTGGGAGCCTTCCACGGGAGGGATTTGAGGCATTTGGAAGGCAGGGGTCTGTGTCCCCAAGCAGCGGTGTGGGTCCCCAAGGCTTCCTCCCACCCTTGGGAGGTAGGGTGGGCCTGAGCTGGCTCAACGGTCACAGTTTGTTGGGACCCAAGGCAAGATATTGCATTATTCTGCCTGCAACTCACCAGTTGTCTGAGTTAGGACAAATCACTTTCACCTCGGTGGCCCCAGCAGGCCTCAGTGTCCCCCCCAGTCCAGTGGGGGGTGAATCTGTAGCCATGGTTCTTGGTGGTACCACCCAGCTGCGAGGAGCCAGGCCGGCCAGGGCCCCGGCACTCCCTTCAACTCAGAGCTTTTGCCATTTTCATATACCAAGCTCCTGCCTAAACTTTCTTTTGCCCAGAGGGGCTCCACTGCCAAAAAGGACAGTTTAGAAACCTCTAGAGGAAATTACCTCAAGTGCCCTGCCCACCCCTTTATAGCAGCAACACAGTGGTCGCTCCTTGGGATGCAGCTCCATACCCACAGGTCCCGGGTCCCACAGCACCATCAGGCAGGGGTCTGGCAGGCCATTCCTGTTCTAGCACCTTCTCACAGTTGGCTCCCGCTCTTCTGAGTGTTTGAACACGGCTCTGGGTCCTGCAGGCGCTGTGGCAGAGAGTTTGCTGTGCTCTGCCCTCCTTGCGAATTCTCTGGTATCTGACTATCTAAAGCCAGAAGTCTGAGTAAGGAGAGGGGCATTTCACAGTGAGAGCAGGAGGATTTTGTTCTAGGGTGTTCCTTCCCTTCTTTTCTGCCCTGCCTGGAGGCCTCCTTTTCTCTCCCACTCCTGCTTGTCGGTGCTGGGATGCTCTGGGCCCCTGCACAGGTTTCCGGTTCCCTGGGGGTGAGGTCATGCCCCCACTCACGCACACATGCCTCCCTTTTGGAGGAAGAGGCGTCTGCCACACCCCACAGCCCTCCACTCTGTCTGGAATTGTATTTACAGCACACCCAGCTGCCGCGTTCTTCTCGGTGATGGCTGCAACATCTGTGGCGTTGAAAGATTCTTAGGGAGGGAGGTCCTTGCCTTTCGTTGGCCCCTTAATCCTAAAAGGAAGCAAGCCCACACCAATTGCAGCTCCAGTTTTCTTTTCTTTCCTCAAATCCCCCAGAGCTTGTGTTTTCACCAGCTCCTTTTAAGCTACCAGAGTGGCCCCTTCCTGCCAGGCGGCCGGCTTGAGCTGACCTCCGCAGGAACCCGTGGGAGGGGTGACAGGGTCTGAAAGCCAAGTGTTCCCTCTCCTGAGTCAGAAACTCTCAGATTCCTCAGCCACACACTAGAGATACTCTTGGTGTGGAAATCAGCAGTGGCCTTGGACTTCCAGGATGTCTGGGGGGCTGGGGGGGTGTCTAGGGGACACAAGAGGATGGAGTACTCCACCACCCACCCCTCTTGATTCTTGGAGACTGAGCAGCTGCATCTGTAAAATGGGAAGGAGACCAGTACTTCCTTGTATGGTTGCTGAAAGGAGGAGGCTCAAGTTCTTGGCGTGATGCTTGGCCCAGGGTAGCCTCTTAGGAAGCAATTCGTGTTTTCCAACTTGGGGCCTTAAAACCATAGTTCAGGACTCGAGCTGCTTGGGTTTGGTGATTGCTTCGCGTTTCTTTTTATTTTTTCTGGCAAAGGCCATTAACACTTGTTAAGTCTGTAGTAATACTGAGGTTCTGGAAGCTGGGAATGGATAATTATCAGACGGACCGAGGGCAGAGTGTCCCAAAGTCTAGGATTTCCTCCTGGCTTAGCGGGAGTTTCGTCGTGTCCATGTCCCTGAGCAGCAGTCTGGCACACTCTCATGGCACGTTTAAAGAGGGTGGGGGTCCTGAAGGCTGAGGTCTTGCTGAAAAGGGCCCTCCTGGCCTCACCAAGCAGGGTACAGGGGTGGAGGAGCTCTTGTAGGCTAGCAGGTCGGTGCCCAGAGGGGAGGGAGAGGCTAGCCCTGCGGTGAGGCCAGCTGACCCTTTCCACCCCGCCAACCTCAGGGGCTCTGAAAACATCTCTCCTTTTTTTTTTTTCCCTTGTTTTATTAAGATATAATTAAGATACAGCACTGTGTAAGTTTAAGGTGTACCGCATGATTTGACATACATACATCATGAAATGGTTACCACAATAAGTTTAGTGAACATCCATCATCTTATATTGATACAGAATTAGGAAATAGAAAAAAATGTTTTTTCCTCGTGATGGGAGCTCTTAGGATTTACTCGGAACAGTTTTCATGTATAACATAGAGCAGTGTTCATTCTATTTATCGTGTTGTATGTTACATCCCTAGTACGTACTTACCTTCTAATTGGAAGTTTGTGCCTTTTGACTGCCTTCATCCAGTCCTCCCCCCCACCTCCGCAGCTCCACCTGCTGCCAATGGTAACCACAAATCTGATTTCTTTTTCTATGAGTTCATTTGTTTTTGAAGTATAATTGACCTACAGCACTGTGTTAGTTCCTGTTACACAACATAGTGATTTAGTATTTCTGGACGTTTCAAAATGATTGCCACAATAAGTCTAGTTACTATGATGTGTCACCATACAATGATATTATATAGTTATTGACTGTGTTCCTCACACCATACATTTCATACCCATGACTCATTTTATTTTGCAACTGGATATTTCTACCTCTTAATCTCCTTCACTTATTTGTTTCCTCCCCCCCACCAGCCCCACCTTCCTCCCCTCTGGCAACCACCCATTTGTTCTCTGTATCTGTAACTACTTCTGTTTTGTTACTTGCTTTGGTTTTCTGTTTGTTCATTTGCTTTGGTTTTTAGATTCCATGTATGAATGAAATCATACAGTATTTGTCTTTCCTTATCAGACTTATTTCACTTAGCATGATGCCCTCAAGGTCCATCCATGTTGTCACAAATGGCAAGATTTCAGTCTTTTTTATGGCTGAATGATATTCCTCTGTGTGTGTGTACCACATTTCCTTTATCCAAGATGAATGGATAGGTTGCTTCCATATCTTGGCTATTGTAAAAAATGCTGCAATGAACATAGGGGTGCATGTATCTTTTCTAATTAGTGTTTCTGTTTCCTTCCTTTCCCATGTCACTTGTGCCCCTCTGGGTAGGGTGCAGTATTAAATTCCAGAGCCAAACCTCCCTTAGAGCAACCCAGATGTCCTCACCAGCCCCTCACTGGGGGCAGAAAGACCTGGCCTTGAGTGAGCCTGGGTCTCGGCGAGATTGGGATATGAGATGGATTGCAGGTTCTGGGGTCAGCCAAGGAGTGGGCATCGTAGAGCCTGGAAGTTTTAGACCCCCAAGCTGAGGGCAGGGAGAGGACAGGATCTACCCCCCAAGCCTTTTCTCTCTGTCCCCTGAGGGTGCTGCCCTGATCACTCAGAATGGACAGGAAAGGGATGAGCTTAGTGCTAGGAACACCGTCCTGGCCTCAGCTCAGCCTGTTTGGGCCTCCAGTCCCTCATCTGCAAAATGGGTGTCCGGTGATGACCTCACAGGGCTCACCGTGGGGCCGTGTGAAACAGCTGTGAGAGAGACCGCAGCACAAGGCTCCGCAAAGCATTGCACGGATCCCATTCCCTCCTTAGAACCTGGGCCCAGGGAGGGAGCCCTGTCTCTGCCATGCCTGGACTGTTAAGAAAGGTGACCAAGCCCCTTCAGGCAGTCTTTAGTAAGCACCACTGCATGCACAGGGCCGTGCTGAGACTGGACACAGAGGTGGGAAACCTTCAGCCTGTTATTCCAAGTGGAGAATAACATTGCTAATAGTGGGGCCACTCTAGAACTTTCTGAACAAAGAATAGGTACAGTGTGGTCTTGGGGCTACTATATAGGTTTCAAAACCGAATGGAGTAACATCATACTTTCTGAGGTTGTGTATCATTTTGGCCTAAATGTCACAAAGGAACCAGCAAACTAGGCATCACCCTGCCCTTTGCCCTCAGTGCCTCAGGCAGATTTTATTCTGGTTTTGTGAAGCAGCCAGTGGCGAAAAGGAGGTAGTATTTCCACTTAATTGTATTCTCTCTTTAAAGAATTATGCCTATGCCTGTGTCAGGTGAGAACTTCTGGCTCAGTTTTTCTTTTCTTTTTTTTTTTTTTTTTGCATCTTTATTGGAGTATAATTGCTTTACAATGGTGTGTTAGTTTCTGCTTTATAACAAAGTGACTCAGTTATACATATACATACGTTCCCGTATCTCTTCCCTCTTGCATCTCCCTCCCTCCCCACCCTCCCTATCCTACCCCTCCAGGCGGTCACAAAGCACCGTGGCTCAGTTTTTCAGAAGTGAATCCTGTTGGGGTGAGGCTGAAACTGGCAGGGCTCTGAAGGCTCCCGTGGATGCCACTTGCAGCGCGTCTGGTATTCTGGTTGGGGTGGGGTCAGCACAGCCTAGAGTCAGATCGCCAACCTGGCTTGTCTGCATTTGAGAATGTTCAGGTGAAGGATAGTCCACCATCCCTAGAGACAGTCCTGTGCCACCAGGAGAAGCTGCATCTCCCCACTGAGCCAGGACAGCCCAAGCTCAATGCCTCTGAGCAGAGACCCCAGAAGGAGATGGAAGGATCGTAAACCAGGCCAGGGCACCCTGGGCTGGTGAGGAGAGAGTGGAGCCACTCAAGGCACTTTCCCTGGTGGCTCCTCGGAGACCTCCCAGTGGGGCTGGCCAGGCTGCTACGTGACTAGAGGTGGTGGAGGGCCGGCCCAAAGCCCAGGAAACTGCCCAACAAACTGGAGACCCCTTTGACAGGTCTGTCCTAAAGACTATTCTTTGGGGCGCCAGGCAACATCAAAAAAGAGCCCCTGTGCTGAGGAGTTGCAGGAAGCAGAAGCAGGCCCCAGCCCCTGCCAGCTGCAGGGTACCTTTCTGCATCGCCATGGACCTTGCCCAAGAGTGCAGAACTGAGACCAAGAGGGTGGGGCCTGACCCTTTATAGTTCCTGACCACGGATCAGCCCCTCTGTCCAGGGTCTGGGGTGCCCTCGTCGGGACAAGGTGTAGGTGTGGGGAGGTAGACAGACATACACATGCCCACACCCCTGTGGATGTGGCCGGCTCCACGGCTGCACCAAGGACTCCTCCCAGGTCTCCAGCTGCCCCGTCCCTGCAGAGTAGTGCTGAGGACAGAGGAAGAGGCGGTGTCTGGCTATGGCCACACCTCAGAACCCAGTGCTGCGGGCAGGTGGGCACTGGGAGAAGAGAGGACCATTTCTACTGAGTCCGTGAAACTGTGCTTCTAAGCCCTCCCATCCTCTGTGAAAAGGCCAGTGTCTCTGATTTGAAAACTTGCCTCCAAAACCTGACTTTCAGCCTTCCTTTCACCCCTGATGTACTGTATGGCCTTGGGCGAGTCTTTGGCTTCTCTGGGCCTCTAGCTTGTCATCTATGAAGTGGGGGCATGTAAGTGGCCATCGGGGTCTGGGCCTCTGCAGGAGGGAGGACCTGGCAGGCCTGCTCCCTCCTGGGCAGTGGCTGTGCTGGCTTTCGGGAGTCTCCTGAGGGGGTCAGGTTAGGGCAGCAGGTGGTGCACCCGGAGCCTCCCCCTGAGGGACTGTGTGTCCAGACATCTTTCAGGAGTGAGCACCCTGCTTAATCTCCTCGCCGCTCTCTGCTGCCACGTCCTGGGCTCCCGCCGGCCCCCAGGCCAGCCTTCCACTGCATCCCCACAGTGCCGGCTACTCTCCTTGGTGTGAGAGAGAGCAGGATGCAGCTGCAGCCCCTGGAGGAGATCTCACTCTCTATCTGGAAGGCCTTTCTGGTTGGCCAGGCTGCACACAGTGGAAGAGTGGGCTGCCTGGGGAGGTGGTGAGCTTCCTGTTCTGGAGCAGCGGAAGCGAGGCTGAGATTTGTACAGGGGATTTAGTAACTGCACGTGGGCTTAGAAAGGGCCCTTTAAGACCCCATGCTTAAGGCAGCATTAAAGGCTTTGGCGTTTGCTCTGCCAACATCCCAAATCAGTACACACCTCTGAGGGCTGAGGGAGCACTTCAGAGCCATCATTTCATTTGATCCTCACACGGCCCTGTAAGGGTGGGGGCTCTCTGTCCCCATCTTATGGACGAGGCAGCACAGCGGAGGGGTTGCAGCTCTGAAGCCATGATCATAGCTGCACGAGGGGCCATCACTCTGCTTCTGCGCCTCAGTGTCTTAATCTTTAAAGTGGGGATAGTAGTGAGGTTGTGGTGGTTAAATGTAGGTGATACTAAGCCCGTAGCACAGCCTGGCACCGAGGAAGCATTGTTATTTGTGTGGTTTGCCCAGAGTCAGGCTGTGCTGGGGCAGGCTCTCCATGTTCTGACCTCAAATCTGTGGCTCTGCTCACCTCGCGTAGCATCGTCCATAGGGAGGGACTGGCCCCTTTGTTCACTGATCTTGCGGCATATTTGCTCCAGGGCAGGTGAGTGTCTTCCGGCCCAGGGACTCAGCCCTGAGCAGGCACGGGGGATGCCAGCTGCCCCGGCCGCCCTCCCCTCCCTCCCCCCACTGCAGGCCTTGCTGTCTGCCAGCCAGCCTGGCGCTGCTGCGGTCATTGTGTACACCCTGTCTGGACACTCTCTCTCCAAACCCCTCTCTGGGTGATGAGGCCAAGGAGGTGGTCCCGAGATGGTCCCTGGCTGGAGAACCTGCCACCAGCCTGACGGCGGCTCTGTTTGTCAGCTCTGGCCCTTGAGCCTCCTGTTGTGTCCCCACTCCCACCCTCCTCCCCGCCTCCCAGATGTGTGGTGTAGAGAGCAGACCCTGAGGCTCGCAGATCCAGGATTAAACCCCAGCAGAGACATTAGCTGACTGTGAACTTGGGCACATCTTCCTCCCCCCAGACCCTCAGTCTCCTCTTCTATAAAATGGGAGTAATACCAGCTTCATGGCATCGTTACAAGGTCCAAACCAGAGACTGTATGTGTTATGTGCTCAGTAAAAAACGGCCAATGCTGGCTGTTCCTTTGCCATCAAAATTCCACCAGCCTACTTTCTCCTACAAAGGCGGAGCTCAAGCTACAACCAGCCTCATGTTACTTTCCATTCATTCACTTCTTCACTCCATTGATGATTCAGTGCCCAGTCTGTGCCAGTGCTGCCACTGATGTGTGCAGTGACGGGGGATATGAAGATCAGTAAGATAGAGTTCCCGCCTTCCAAGGGGTTCAGAGTCCAGTGGGAGAGATGGACATGTGGCCACGATCATAAGCCAGAGTGCTGCAGGCCGTTGGGGGAGGACATCACAAGGCACTCTGGGAGTGACTAGGATGGAGCAGTTAACCCCACGGGATGGAGCAGGGAAGGCCTCACAGAGGTGGTGCTGTTTGAGCTGGGTATTGGAGGGCGTGTAGGAGCCTGCCAAGTGGAGAAGGGGAGGCAAGATATTTATTCCTGCGAAGAAAATAGCTCTGGAAGAGGGGAGTCGGGGAGCAGTGGTGAAGGAGATGAGCCAGGTGAAAGGCCTGGGTGCCTGGTCTGGTTGCTCTGACCCATCCCACTGCCATGGTGGGTTGTGCCGAGCTGAGTTGGGACTCCTGCAAGTTTCCAAGTTCTGTGTAGACTCTTCTCTTAATGGAACGGTGATTCCCTTGAGCAGGGAGACAGAGTTTTCCTCCTGCTCCTCCAGTACTGTGCCTGTTGAGGGCTGCACGTGCTGACACCTGCATCGGGTGACGATATGGAGGGACAGCCCAGACCCGGGGCAGGGTGGGGTCTGCAGATGCCCGGCCGCGGGACAGGCCTTTTGGGAGTGTGCCTCCCCTTCCACGTGCAGACTCAGCCCTGCCCCCGCCTGCTGGCCATTTCTTCTCCCCAGATTTCTAAGGTGGGTGGTGGTCACCAGCTGGTCCTGTTACTGAGTCTCTTCCCCTTTCCTGCCTGAGACCTGAGGGCAGGTGCCAACCAGCATCATGAGCTCCTTCCTGGATGCCCGTGTGCTTTCGAGAGACCCATCCTGAAGCCCCCGAAGATGCATCTAAAGCTGTGACTGTTCCTCTGTGCTGGCTTGTCATTGTGGTCCTGTCAGTTGGTTCCCACCCTGCATTTTTTTAATGAATGTATTACTTTCTCATCAGATCCTTTTCACAGACTAACCCTCTCGCTTATGTTCTGTTTGTTTTTCCCCCTCCTTCTCTCTCCGGTTCCCCTTCTCCTTCTCATAGACTGACGCTTGGTTATCGTTGCAGAATTACGGCAGCGGCATGAGACCACCACCCAACTCCCTCGGCCCCGCCATGCCCGGGATTAACATGTAAGGCCAACCACCCTGCTGGCGGCTCAGAGCCCATGGCTTTCCCCACCCTTTGCTCCCCCTGAAAGACTTGTGATGGGAGTAATTACTGGCACCTCTCTGGACCTCAGTCTCTCATCAGTAAAGTGAGGATGTTGAACATACCGGCAATGAAACCACATACACCCCCATATAGTGCTTGTCTGTGCCAGGCAGTCTTCCAAACTTGCTACATGGATTAGCTCACCTAATCTTCATGATAACCCTGTGAGGTGCTTATTATTATCCCCTATTGACAGATGGGGTAACTGAGGCACAGAGAGGTGAAGTAACTTGCCCAGGCTCACACAGCCCTAAGTGGCAGGGTCAGGATTTGAAGCCCTGTATGGTTGATCACTCTTTCAGTGCTTCAGTGGTGTAGCCCCTTTGCGGTAGTTGATCCCTATGGGAATCTCTGTATTCCCTTCCTAGGAAAATGCATGTGCAGAGGAAATATTATTTTCACAAATTTTGCACATAATTTATAGGAATCTATAGATTTCTACCCACAGAACTACACATTATTACCCCAGAACAGCTCTAGGAGTGTATGAAGGACTTCCTGCTAGTGATTTCAGCCCTCTTGTTCTGACCCTGCTGGCACCACCCCCTTGGTGCTTATAGCATCTTTTTCATTGTCTCCATCTCTCTCTCCCTCTCTCAGGGGCCCGGGAGCTGGCAGACCCTGGCCCAATCCTAACAGTGCTAACTCAGTGAGTACCCAGGTTGGCGGGGGGCTCTATCTGCTAGGGATTGGGTTCTAGGGTGCAGGGTGGTTCCTGTCCCCAGGTTGGAGGTGTCATGGGGAGTGGGACGTGGCAGGATTCCACCTGATGCCTCCAAGGAGAAGCCCACCTGTAAGGGGAAGGTTGGGAGTGTCATGCTGGGGCCATCAGGGGCTCTCCCCGCTGCTCTGCAGAAGCTGAGGTGTGAGCTGAGAGCCAGGCTCAGAGCCCTGTCCATGTAGAGGCTCCTGCCAACCTCCTCTTTCTTGGCAGAGCTGGCTTCCAGCACTCAGAGGAAGGAGCTGGGAAGGGGCTTAGCACAGACAGTCCAGGGCAGGAGGCCGGGGGTGGGGGAAGCTCTCACTTTCCTGTCCTAGAACTGGAGGGTCTCCTGCGCCTATGGCCCCCCCAAGGCTCCCTGCCAAGGCTCTCAGGATCGGTTCAGCATAGGAACTGGATTTGGCTCACATCCCTGGCCCCCCTAGAGACACTAACCAGGTGGCTCAGTGTGTTTCCCATCAGGAGTGGGGTTGTGTCCCCCAAAGGATTTGGAAGGTAGAGGAGGTGTCTCTGAGGTGTGGCTCATCCCCCTCTTGTTTCTAGATTCCATATTCCTCCTCATCACCCGGCACCTACGTGGTAAGTGTGTGCAGGTTTGGGGCATTGCGTGTCTAACCTCATGCGACTCTGTGTACAAGAGTACTTGGGGCGGGGGGGGGCCCTGTCTCTTTCCTTTCACAACATATTCTGAGCACAGATTCCAAACTGTGCTAGAACTTGCTGTCAATATTCAGGTATCTGTACTTTCTGGTGGCCCAGAAGTCCCCAAACAAGACCCAGAGTTGGGACCCCCATTCGGGGGACTGACGAGTAGGCAAGTCAGCTTCCACTACAGGCCTCTGGTTTCACCGGTCCCCATGTGTGTGAGCACACACGCACGCCCACAGCTACCTCTTGGTTTAAAGAAAGGAAAAGGGGAATCCAGTTCCCCCAAGCCTTAAACACCCGGGCCCCAGGTGAGCACTGGCTGCTGACTTGGCTGGAGCTCAGTGGCCTCTCCCCACGTGTGTCATCACCATGGGTTTTTTACCGTGGGTTTCTGATGTCAGTTTTTATCTCATCTCCAGGGACCCCCTGGTGGTGGCGGCCCCCCAGGAACACCCATCATGCCTAGTCCTGCAGGTAAGAAGGCTGGGGGAGGGGTGCCGCTGAGGGAGTAGGGAGTCCTGGAGGGGCCTGGGTGCAGAGCCAGGGCTTGCAAGCCACTCTTCCTGAGCAGTGCGCCCCCCACCCGGCATCTTGGCACCAAGGATTTAGTGGGCAGGAGGCCCCGGTGCCCCCAACCTGCCATGTGGCCTCAGCCGGGTCACTCCTCATCTCCAGTGAAAGGACAGGGCAGAGCAAGGAGACCCGGAAACAAGGGGTCTCACCGCCTTCGGCTCTCGCTGGTCAGAGAGAATCCTGTCCTGGTTGTCATTTCTCTAGATGACTGAGAAGGGGCTTTTGGGTTCTGGCATCCTGGGACAAGGACTCTACAGCGTGATGCCTCTTGAGTGTCTAGAGCTATTGGCTTCTGGTCCTCTGTATCAAAGATCCCTTTTCCCCTTTAATCAGAAGAGGGCATGTGTGCACACCCACACCACACCACACCACACACACACACACACACACACACACAGTATCACAATTGTGTTTTTTCCCAGCTAAGAGTAGCGTACCATCAACTAGAAGGAATTCAACATACTATCTTTACCCACCCCCAAAATAAAAAGTGAGAGGTAGTTGGATCTCTGCCCGAGAAATACGGTGCCTGCTCCTGATATAAACATGTTAGCTGATTTCCTAAGGAGACTTTTCTGGCTAATTGGGGACATGGAGGAGTCCCTCTTTCCCATCCCCTCAGCTCCCCGTAGCAGGGAAGCTGCTCAGCGGCAGGGGTGGATCTCGCGGCGACCGTGATATTCCCGCTCCTGTTCCCTCTTTCTGCTGCTGCATTTTTATGAGCTGCATGACCTACATTCAGACTGGGTCACATTAAACCACTCCATATGTTACTGCGTCTCCAGCCCCATCCCTGCCTCTCCCTCCTACCCCATCAGCTTGGCAGGGTGGTCCCATCAGCTTGTGGTGTTTCTCTTTCCCAGTTTGATTTAACACTGCCGGGCGGGGTTGGGGGAAGAGCACAGGGGGTGGTCTGGCCGCCCCTGCACTGCCAGGCAGTGTCTGGGGACCAGATTTGGTTTGCGATGGGGGAGACGGCTTTGCCGTGTCCACATTGGTATCCAGGCACCCTGAAATCCTTCCTTTCAGGGTTGAGTGGTTTTCACAGTTGAATTTTCTGCGATTAAAAACTTTGTGAATCTTCATTAAATACAAATTAGCCAGAAAATGGTGGTACTTAGAGGAAATTTTAGGTGATAAAATACAAAAGAATGAGTTCAAGTGCCATGAGTTTGTTTTAATTAAGAAGTGAATTAATCACCCCGACTTGTGCGTTTCCACTGTTCTACAGATTCAACAAATTCCAGTGACAACATCTACACAATGATTAACCCGGTGCCGCCTGGAGGCAGCCGGTCCAACGTAAGTCAGCTTCTAATAATTTACACATCAGGTACTGCGACAGATCCAACTGACTTCGTCGGCTGAGCGGAAAGCAAGCTTAGCTGATGGCAGCCATTTGTTACCAAAGATGGATAAAATAAACCATCAGAAAAGTGATTGACTCTTGGGCAGCTTGGTTCCCATTTCATAGCTGGCAGCGGGTGGGAGAGAAGTGGGTGGGCTGATTCCCACACCTCTGGTCAGAGTGGGGCGCCCAGCCTCACGGTGGGGACCCCTGCTGGCCCGAGCCGGCTGTTGACAGGGAAGAGCAGCAGGCTACAGGTGGGCCTGGGCCAGTCCCTGCTCGGCTGACTGTCTGTGCACCTGGGCGATGTCTCAGGTCCCTATCCTTGGCTGTGGAGCTTTGGGGGGAGGCCTGCCTGCTGTGTGCCTCTGGGAGCCCTCAGACCCCCCCCATCTTGTAACCTCTCTGCCTCTGCTCAGGCCCTTCCCTCATCTAGAAGCCACTTCCTCCCTTCTTGGCCTCTCAGAGTCCCAACCTGCGATGATGTTGCCGCTCAAATTCCACTTGTCCTGCTTCCTGCTCACCTACTCCCTCTCGTGTTCCCGCGCCCATGTCAGGACTGGACTGTGCAGTGGCGGCCTGTCTCCCTCTCCCGGCTGGGAGCTCCCTAAGGACAGGGCTGGTCTGACCCACAGACAACCCTTCCTTGCCAGGCGGGGGAGGTGAGTCCCACTGGCCTTGCCCTCCGGGAGCTCAGGGTCTGGAAAGGAGGCTGTCACGTGACCAAATCAGTAGTTTGTGGGCTACAGAGCCAGAGGGCGGGCTTGTGGCCCCAAGGTTGTCTCGGGCCCTTAGGGATGCACAGTTTGGTTTTGCCAGTTCGGTTCCTGATGTGCCTCCTGAATCACCCCATGTATAAATCCTGATTATGGGCTTCCCTGTGCTGGCCGCTGCGCGTGTTTCATCCTCCAGCAGCCTCTGGGTGAGGGTCATTGGCCTGCCTCCTGGGGGTGCTGAGAGGGACCTTACCCGGGGTCCTGGGACTGAGAAGTGTGGGAACCTCGCTCCTCAACTGCTGCTCCACCACCCATCTCTCCCCTTCTCCTGGGCAGCCAGCATCTCCCATAGCCCCTGCCTCTCCCTAGGGTAGCCGGCCATTTCGGGTTTTAGCACTGAAAGCCCTTGTGTCCTGGGAGATGACTTCCCAGGACACAAAAATCCTGGGTTTTGGCAATGGATGCAGGTTGGGCAGAAAAGTGTAAGACCCATATAGTGGCCCCAAAGACAGGACTGAGCACGTGAAAGTGGCATAGACTCCCCACTTCCCATGGTTGCCGTCACCGTATTTTCCTGAGCATGGATGCCAGCAGTTGTGGTCTGTGGCTCTCAATGATGGATCATCCGTGTTGCATCATTCAAGGGGTACGACTCAAGCGCGCTGCATCCGGGCCCTGGCGGAGTCCACCTTTGACTCTGCTTGCAGCTTAACTGTTTGTGTCAAGATAGTGCAGTTTTCATTTTTCACATTGTGAGTATCACGATCATGTTTTCTGAGAGCTCAGATAATGAAAATGAAAACGATGAGACCACCAGCACCAGCGTGACCCCGACACCTCCAAAAAAAAAAGGGCTGAATGAATTTTAATGACAGGTGTGAGGACACATACAACTGGGTCAGGGAGGCAAATAACCCAAACAGAACATACTGGCAAGTGTGCCGAAAAGATGAGAAGGGGTGTGGGTGGAGAAAGGGTGGGAGAGCGCACTGTAGACAGAACTGCACAGTCTGGGACGAGACAGGCACATCCTTCTAAATCAATCAGAAGTTTTGTGCATCCTCCAAAGAGACACCAGTGCTCAGTGCAAAACAGCGGCTGCCACGTTGGCCGGGGCATGAACACCGTTGGCCCTTGAATGAACACCATCGTCATGTTGCTCCATGAACTGAGAAGGTTACATTTCCTGACTCAGAGGCTGCAACTAAGTCCTGTGGGTGAACAGAAGGGGGAATTTTGATGACAAGTGTGTTGGTCCTTTAGAGTGTGCAGCTGATTCTCTTGCATCTTCGAGAAAATCAGGGAGCTTCCTTCATTATATCACATGGTTCATCACACCGTGGCAACAAAACAGTCTCCCCAGCTTTTAGGTACTTTGACTTGAAAACTGGAGCTTCAAATCATAATCTTGATTTCTGCAAAGAAGATGTTAATGAAACTGCAGAAAACAAATAAAAGATTGTTGTTCTCCATGTCCAAATGCAAACCAGACTTAGCTCGTTTATCTGCATATGTGGCAGACAGTGCAGTTAATTTGGCAAGTTTCATTTAGTCTATAAACTTCTTACCTGTTAAATGCCCCACACACCTTGTCCCCGACACTGCTGTCAAGGGGGGGAGATTTGCTTACCTTTGATAATCCAGCTTTCATGATGAAACGTTTTGGTCACTTGTCAATTTGATCAAAACCTGCAGAAACACTTAGTGAGATTTTTGAGTTTATAGAAATGGAGAGAGCCTTGGACACACGCCTACAGATGGCTGTCATTGTTGCTGGCCACAGAGAAGATGTTAAAATGTCAGCCTGCTGTGATGCTCTTCTCTGATTTGGAAATAGGATGAGATGAGAATGCAGAAAGGGATGACAGTAAAATAGAAATGTAGTTGCTGCTTCTCCAGAACTGTTTGATGATCTTTAAAGAGGCCATGAGGAGCCTAGATGAGGCTGAGTGGACGGCACTTGAGCTGTTCAGATTCGTGAGGGGTTGTGATAAAGCCTCATACAGCCAAAGTAATGGCTCACCTTTGGAAGTGAGGCTGCTTGAGGACTCAAAGTGTCACCAGTAAGGGCAGGCAAGTTAGGACTTTCCCAATTTCTTTATTAAAACTGTAACTTATTTAGAATCCAGCTTAGATCTCACAAGTTCAGATTACCTTTGCGCTTTAAAACCAGTTTCCCTAAGAAAGAGAGGTTTAATCGATAATGATATCCAGTGTGCTCGGAATGTTTAGAAATGATGGCCATCGTAGGCAGGCATAGCCCATCTGATGAGCTCCTAGATGAAAAGGGCCTGACTGACAAGCAGCTGATCTTCCAAAACCTGCTTGTAGATACAAAGTGGTTGGACATCTTTGGAGAGCTGGAAGCGATTCCTACAGATCCCAAAACCTGAGCACGTAAGCAAAATCCTAAGCACTCCACGTGCAGATGTGTTTGTTTTTTTTTTTTTTTTTTTGGCTGCTTTGGGTCTTTGTTGCTGCGCGTGGGCTTTCTCTAGTTGCAGCAAGCGGGGCTACTCTTTGTTGTGGTGCGCAGGCTTCTTGCGATGGCTCCTCTTGTTGCGCAGCATGGGCTCTAGGCGCGCGGGCTTCAGTAGCTGTGGCTCGCAGGCTCTAGAGCGCAGGCTCGGTAGTTGTGGCGCACGGGCTTAGTTGCTCCGCGGCATGTGGGATCTTCCCGGATGAGGGATTGAACCCGTGTCCCCTGCATTGGCAGGCGGATTCGTAACCACTGTGCCACCAGGAAAGTCCGTGCAGACGTGTTTGTGGAGAGGATAGTCTGGTGTTACCACGTTGGACTGACACCAGGGCCTTGATAAGAGCAGAGCGGCATGTCAGTGCATTTTCCATTTGACTCTGTATTCAGTTTTGCCACTACGTGAAAGGAAAGAAGGATGCCCGAGAGCCTGCAGGCAATTCGGGGAAGTATTAGTGGAAAAGCAAGCGCCATTTGCCCTGTTGGACCCCTGAAAGCAAGACGGGTCCTCAGCGGCTCTAATGGACACCACCCCCACCACACACACACAAAAAATAGGCCAGGTTCTTGCTTTGGCCATGTCTTCTCACACTGGCATGGTCTGGTCCAGAAACGTGGCCTCAGGAGGTGCCACCAGTGTTCCCATCAGTACACAGAGGATATAGGACTGAACGATCTTCCTTGAATGGATTATCCAAGACATCTACCCAATGAAAGAAACAGTGCTAGCTTTTTGTACGTAGAACCTTTTTTAAAATCTTAAAAAAAAAAAAAAAGGCGGAGCAAAAATATCCTATTGTGATACAGGACAGAAAAAAATGTCAGTTTTTAGAAACTAAATATAGGTAGTATCTGTTTAATCAGTCCTGTTGTATTTAGGTTCTCTTGAAAAAATCTTACATGTGTGTGTTCAATAAATACACAGTAATATAGCCTACAACATTTAAATATCCAGTAAAGAGTTGAAATAATACACTGTGTCAGAAGAAAGAAATATTATAAAAGTGTTGTGTTTTTTCCACACGTCATTTGTTTAAGTAGTCCTACTGTTGCCCCTGTTAACTAGTTCAGCTGTTCTTTAATAGCATTTAAGTAACAGAAAAGTAAATAATACAGAATAAAGAAGTGGTGCTGGGACAACTGGATATCCACGTGCAGACGAATGAAGTTGGACTGCGTCCTTACAACATATACAAAAATTAACTCAGTGTAGACCCTAGGGCCTAAATGTCAGAGCTAAAACTGTCAAATACTTAGAAGAAAATGAAGGAGTAAATCTTTGTGACCTGGGTTAGCAAAGCCTTCTTACCTACAACACCAGAAACACAAGTGACAAAAAAAGTAGCTGCACTAGACTTCATTAAAATTTAAAACTCGAGGGGCTTCCCTGGTGGTGCAGTGGTTGAGAGTCCGCCTGCCGATGCAGGGGACACGGGTTTGTGCCCCGGTCCGGGAGGATCCCACATGCTGAGGAGCGGCTGGGCCCGTGGGCCATGGCCGCTGAGCCTGCACGTCCGGAGCCTGTGCTCCACAACGGGAGAGGCCACAACAGTGAGAGGCCTGCGTACCGCAAAAAAAAAAAAAAAAAAAAAAATTAAAACTCGTGCTTCAAAGGACACTGTCAAGAAGGTAAAAGGACAACCCACAGAAAATATTTGCAAGTCATATGTCTGGTAAGGGACTTGAATCCAGAATATGTAAAGAACTCTTAAAACTCAATAATAAAAAAACAAACCAGCTTAAAAATGGCCCAAGGGGAATTCCCTGGTGGTCCAATGGTTAAGAATCCAACTTGCAATGCAGGGATGCCAGTTTGATCCCTGGTGGGGGAACTAAGGTCCCACATGCCACGAGGCAACTAAGCCCACACACCACAACTACAGAGCCCGCATGCCGCGACTACAGAGCCCACGCGCTCTGGACCCTGTGCCCCACAACTAGAGAGAAACCCACGTGCCACAACTAGAGAAGAGCCTGCGTACCACAACTAGAGAGAAGCCCACGCGCCATGACGGAAGAGCAACTAAGACCCGACGCAGCCAAAAAATAAATTTAAAAGTAAATGGGCCAAGGATCTGAATGGACATTTCTCCAAAGGTGTACAAGTAGCCAATGAGCACGTGAAAAGATGCTCAGCGTCAGTTACTAGGGAAAAGCAAATGAAAACTACAACGAGCTATCGCTTCACACCCACTAGGGTGGCTAGAATCGGTAAGATAAGGAGCGGTGTGGGCGAGGATGGGAAGACATTGGAACCCTCACACATAGCTGGTGGGAACGTGGAACGCGAAGTGGTGCAGATGCTGTGGAAAACAGTCTGGCAGTTCTTCGACAGGTTCAACAGTTACCCTGTGACCCTGCAATTCCACTCATAGGTATCTACCCCAGAGAAATGAAAGCATGTCCACACAATAATTGTACACAGATGTTCACAGGAGCATCAGTCATAATAGCCAAAAAGTGGAAACAACCTAAATGCCCATTGACTGATGAATGGGTAATTAAATGTGGTATATACATACAATGGAATGTTACTTGGCCATAAGAAGGAATGAAGCACTGGACACGTGCAGCAACATGGATGAACCTTGAAGACATTTTGCTAAGTGAAAGAAGCCAGCCACAAAGGTCACATATAATTCTTCTGTATGAAGTGTCTAGAACAGCTAAATCTGTAGAGACAGAGAATAAATTAATGGTTGACTGGGCCTGGGGATTCAAGGTGGGGGATGGGGAGTGACTGCTAATGGATGCAGGTGATGAAAACGTCCTAAAATGGATGGCGGTGATGGTTGCACAACTCTAAATACACTAACAACCACTGAATTGCATACGTTAAATGGGTCAGTTGTATGGTATGTGAATCATATCTCAAGCTGTTAAAAAGAATAACAAAAATACACATAATATGTAATTTAAGATACCTGTTTGTTAAATATACGTATGTTGCAGTAATAACACCTGTGCACAATTGTTTATTACCACATTTTGGGATTCTTTTGGTCTGGTATGACTGCGTCTGGGTTTGGCTCCTTAAAAAGTTGGTCACCCTCATCCTCCTATCACTTGGGTTCATAAGCATGAAATTGGTTGCCAGATGGCAAAATGTGCCCCAAAGCCTGCGAGTGGCCCTGGGAGGCCACTGGGGAGGCAAGGATCCTGCACCCACAGGGTGTGTGAGTGGGCGGCGGGGTGAGGAAGCGGCTGGTGCCCCAGCCCCTCCCCTGCAGTCTCGTCACATCGGTTCCTCCTCCAGCCACGCTGTGCTGCCACCTGCTAGGAGGCCTCTTTCTTCTGCTCAGGCAGGACCCCTGCAGAGAGCAAGGCCGTGGCCCATCTCTGCCGCCCAGAGTCTATCCCTCAGTTATTTAGGCGCTCTGCCTCCTCCTCCGTGCAGCCTGTTCTGATTTCTCTGCCCTTTCCTCAGTGCTTTGTCTGCAGCTCTCTTTGGATCTCAGCATCCTGTGGGGAAGTTGGGTGTCCGTGGCTGTGCTCCTCCTTCAGACTGAGGCCCAGGTGTGACTCAGCTCTGTGTCCTTAGTGCCTGGCACAGGCCTCCATTCTGCCACTTCGTCCCCTGTCCACCCTGGAATCCAGTCTGTATCCCTGGGCCTTGGCTCTCCAGACTGGGCTCAGCCATCCCTTGGTGGCCGTGCGATGTGACCTCTGGCCTTTGGTTGCTGCTTTGCTGAGATGGGGAGGTTAGTTCCAGACAGACCTGAGGAGGCGGGTAGAGCAGATTACACGTCTGGTGTCTGGTCTGTCTGCACCGTCAGTTCTGCTCATTAGTGAGCTCCCCCACACAGTCCCAGCGAGAGAAGTCCTGCCACCCACGCCCCAGCTCCCCACACGTTTCTGAGGAAGAGCCTGGAGGAGGCTAGTGTGATGGTTCCAGGGCCAGGCTGCCCACGGTCCAGCCCCAGCTCCTCCATCTCTCCTACTTGGGAGATCGTGGGCAAAGCATGGTCCACTCTGTGCTTCAGTCTCCTCATCTGTAAAATGGGGAGGAAAAGCACTAATGTTTTTGTTTCCTGGCCTGGCAGTTGGTCACTCCGTCTGTGTGAGGTTCTCAGCGGCGAGCCCCGCACGCTGCCCCAGGGATGGAAAGAGCCCGGGATGGGATCCAGCAGGCCTGGTTTGAGAGCTGTCTCTGGGTGGCCTTGGGCCAGTCCCTCTCTCCAGGTTGGTTTCCTCCCGTGGTGCATAGGAGTGAGCGCCTCTGCCTTGCACAATTCCTAGGGCCGAGGGGAGGCACCAGCTCCGGCCTCCTGGTGTTAAATTAAATGCCTGAGTGTGTGAGAGTGGCCCCGCCAGAATGGATGCTCCCAGGGGATGCAGCTGGGCATGGGAGCCCTGCGAGGGTTGCAGCCGAGCCGAGAGCCCACTCAGCTGCCACGCTCTGTGCTTCTCCCACAGTTCCCGATGGGTCCAGGCTCGGACGGCCCGATGGGGGGCATGGGTGGCATGGAGCCACACCACATGAACGGCTCGTTAGGTGAGTCAGCGCCCTGACCTCATCATGCTGCCCCCCGCCCGACCCTCCCGGGAAGCCTTCTCTGCCTTGGCTCCTGGCTCCACTAGGCCGGGTCCCCACAGGAAGATCCCAAGAGGAAGATGTTGCCTAAGTAGAAGATCCTCTTTGCAGAGATGTTTGAGCTTGGGTGGAAGGGTTTGGAGGCCCCTGCACAGAAGGGTGGGCAAGAAACTGAACTGGATTCTTTTTTCCTTTCAGGGTCAGGTGACATAGATGGACTTCCAAAAGTGAGTGTGTATTCCTTGTCTCCTCCCTGACAGCACCACCCAGAAAGCCTTTCCCCCATCTGGGGGGCAGGTTGCTGGGGGCGCGGGGCTTACCTCCTCTGCTCTCCCTGCAGAATTCTCCTAACAACATAAGTGGCATTAGCAATCCTCCAGGCACCCCTCGAGACGATGGTGAGCTAGGAGGGAACTTCCTCCACTCCTTCCAGAACGACAATGTAAGTGTGCCTGCCACCACCCTCATTTCACCCCTGGGTCCTCACCGTATCCCCTGGGGCCTGGGGACTGTTGATTTAAGTTTCAGTCTCCTGGCCAAGACCTGCCTGCTGGGCCAGTGTCCTGGCAGCTGTGTCGTGGGCCTTTCACCTCGGTTATTTTTCCACACAAAGTGCAGAGCCCTCACCTCCCCCACCCCCCTCCCCAGCTGTGTGGCGCTGACCCCTGCTACCTGAATCTGACCTTCCCGAAGCATCCACATGGAGGCGCAGCGCCTCCAGCAATGAAGAAGCTGACGTGGCTGGACGAGCCCTGGGCTCTGGCCCACTGGGTCTCTGTCCCAGTCTGTCTTCCTCCTGTCCTGGGGAAGGAGTTTCACGCAACCAGTGACTTCCCGGGGTCTCGGTGCCGAGGAGCTGGCCGTCTCCTTTTTCACATTGGGCCTCTATTTACAGTGTCATCTGAAGAAACGATGTCATGGTTAAGCAGCTTTTGAGAACCCCAGGCCGGCTCCCACCCCAGGGCACCCTGTCTGTGCTCCGGCTCGTCAGACCCCAGTTCTCTGCAGTCCGTGGCCCCATGAGGGGAGGGCAGGGGCTGCTGCTGCTTTGCTTGGAAAGAAGGCGTGATTTGGAGAGGGAAAGGGGCCAGGGGAGAGGAGTCAGGGACACGGGCTGGTGCCAAGAGGTGGCTCCTAAGTCCTGCCTGCTGGCCCCCTGCCCACCCAGTGCCATCATGGGTGTCTCAGCCCAGCCATCCCCAGACAGGCCCAGTCCAGCTCTGTGCAGTCAGACCTCCACAGGGCTCTCCCACACCCTTGCCCTCATGACCCCCCCTCTTCTCTGCTTCTCCCCTTCCAGTATTCTCCAAGCATGACGATGAGTGTGTGATCCCCCCTCCTCTTCTCTGAGACGCTGAGAGAGCCGGCATTGCAGGCGGGAAGGTGCCAGAAATTATGCAAGAAGAAGTGAGGTGTCATTACCCAGGAGCTGGGGGAGGGGCATCTCCTGCTCCCCCTCAACCCTCCCCCTCCCCTCCCCCAACCTTTCTCAACTTTAGTTTCATGCAATAAAAAGGCCGAACTTTTTATTCCATAAAACATGAAGGACAAAACTCAAAAATACATTTCAAGTCAATGACCAGAAAAATCCCACCCCTTGCCCTTTCCCCAAAGGACCTTTTATGTACATGACACATTTTTGTTGTTTTTTGTTTGGGGTTTTACCGTTGTTGGGATTTTTTTAATTTGTTTTCAGGGGGGTTTTTTTGGGGAAAAATTTTTAAAAATGGAAGCTTCTAGCAAGCCCCCCCCACCCCAATCAACCTCTTTGCTTTCTTCTTTAAAAAAAAAAAAAAAAAGGACAAAAAAAAGCAAAAAACAAAAAACAAAAAACAAAAACCCAAGCCCTGTTGTCTGTCTGTACCCAAGCCCTTCCACCAGGAAAGCTAGTCTAGGTGTGAGATCTCACCTGTCTTTGTAGCCATCTAAAAATAATAATAATAATTATAATAAACTGGGCAGTTTACAATCGGTGGTTTCTTTCAAATGGCCTTTTTGGGAAAGAAAAAAGGAGTCACCCTTTTCCACTTGGGGTTTTTGGTTTGTGCTGACGGGCAAGGGAAGGGCAGGAACCTGTCTTGTTTCTGCTTGGTCTCCTGGCGAGGTGGCGACAGCAGCTGCACAGCTTCGACCCCAGACCCCCTCCCCCGTTACGTGGCCGGAGGGGCCAGACCACCGACCGCTTTCAGGATCCCGCCCCAGTGGAGCTGTGCTGCGACCCAGTGGCATGCACTGTGTTCCCAGGACTGCTTCCTCTCTCTTCTGGACCTCTCCCCGCCCAGCGTCCCGCCCTCCAGCCCCCTCCTCAGCCCCCACCCCCGTCTTCCCAGTGAGAATCCTGCCAGCGGGGTGGTGGCCTGGAGCGCAGTGGGGGAGGCCGCCCCGACAGGATGGCTATGACCTGGGACATGGAAACTGTGACCTCCGCGTTCTCATTCCTCAAATCGTCGTCCTCGTGTGTGCGGGCAGTGGAGGGCTGGAGTTTGGGTTTTCTTTTGTTTTTTTCCCCTCTTGATTCTTCTTTTTCAAAAATGGGATATTGACCAGAATTGCTCTGTGTGCGCTTGGAACTGGACAGAGAGACTTTGGAATAGCTGTGGGGGGCAGGGGGGACGCCAGCAACCAAACAGATGTACTGTTTCCGGTCCTGTTTTTATTTTCAAAAACCGGCAAATGCGACAGTGGAGCCTGTCCCCTCCCAGGAGGGGTGACTCGTGGCCTCCTTCACCTCACCACCCCCCATCGAAACCTCTGTGTCTTGCCCTGAAGACACCAGAATTCTTTGTACATTTACACCCCTCCTCCTCCTCCTCCCCTGTAGCTGGTCTTTGTTTTCGTCCCTCCCTTTCTGATCCATGTATATCATATTATGTGAGATATCATCTGCCTGAAAAAAGACCTTGTGCGGATTCTTGGGAACATTGTAGCTGTTTCTGTGTTTTTTCTTACTTTGTAGTCTGGTTCTGAATTAAGAGAGGAAAAAAAAGTAATTATGATACATTGTAGTTTGTGTACGATATATGTTGATAACGTTTTATTAAAGGGACATCTTTTTTCCGCAGCCCTTCCTGACATGTTTGGGGGGAACGTGGGTTGGAGTTCATTATACTGATTACAAAATGCCAGGCAACTGGTTGGGCAGAATTTTTGTTCCTGGTGCAGGGCAAGATTTTGGTCTGTGCTGTTTCAGGAGTTGGCCTTCTTTTCCTGGGCATGTTAATCTCCTGTGGAGAGTTGGGGAAGATGGGAGGACATTGTCTCACTTCAAATATTCGGGGACATTCTAAAAGGCAGTTGCCGTTTCTCATCTCGCAAACGCATTTTGGCTTGCCAGAGTATATCTTTCTGGATAAGGTTCCCGGTGTGCTGTTTTCAGTGGAGAGTCAGCATCGGCTAGGCTGGCCCCATGGGCTGCAGCCATGCCCTGCTTTCTCCCTTCAGGTGGAATTTGCTTCACAGGTCCTAGGGTGCCAGGCCACAGGGGCACTGAGTTTTATTTTTTCACCTCCAAGGCAACAGGGAGCCCTTGAAAGATTTGAAGAGTGGCACAGTTTGACTTGAATTTTTGAAAACAGTGCAGGCCGTTATCCTGGAAGATGGTTGGGTGGGGCTGGACAGATGCGGGGAGACTCAGTCCCAGCTGCCGTCTAGGCAAGAACTACTGCAAGCCCACCAAGTCAGCAGCTGTGGATGCTGATTTGAACAACATTTAGAAAGTAGAACTTTGTGCCTCCCTGGAGCTCTGGGGCCAGGCCCGCAGCAGGAGGGGAGGGAAACACACGATGTCTGAGCAAAGTGTGGCTTTAGCCTGCCTTTACAAAGTGTGAAGGGACCAGTTTCAGATCCTGCAGGATCTGTGTGGCCCTGAGCATGTTAGTTCATAACCTCTGTCCTCAGTTTCCTCATCTATAAAATGGGGATAATGGTTTACCTATCATGTGGTGGTTGTGAGGATAAGTTGACATTTGTAAAGTGTTTAGAACAGTGCCTTTTTAAGTAGTAAGAGCAGCAGTGTTAGCTGTTGGTGGTATTACTCTTTTGGGGAGCATCTAAATGGGTGTGATGAGGAGTAGCTGGGAGAGCCTAGAAAATTCCATTTGTCCTTCCGTCCTTATCGGGGAATAAGGCTTCCTAGGCTCTTCCTCAGCACAGACGCCTTTGAACTACTGGGAAAACATCACTGTTGGACAGATGAGGAGACACAGGCTGTTACTGACCTGCACTGACAGTCCTGAAGAGGTGTTTCTTCACCAGCACTGAGCATCTGCCACGTGCCAGCCCAGCGCTGAGCAAAGAAGGTGATGACAGGCAAGCACCCACTCCATACCCTCACTGCCCTTGTGCTCCCCAGAGCAGGCCTCAGGCGCAGGTGGGACCAGTGGCCTGGAGAAGGGAGCCCAGGTGACAGGGGCCCCTGCAGAGAGGAAGGAAAGGGCCCCCAGCCTGTAATGAGAGCCTGCTGTGTGCCTCACTGCCCACCTCTGCTGGGGGCAGGGTTCGAACACCAGGCACCCTAACACACCCCTCAGCCTGTGATTTCCCCCAGCACCCCCCGAGTTGCCTTTGCCACACTCATGGCCCTGAGGAGGGCTGGTTTGGGGTCGGCCTTCTCAGCAAGAGGTCTTTGAGGAGAGGACAGGCTCCTGTTCCCCCCAGTGTTTTCACCACCCTGCCCTCTCCAGGCCAGGCCAGATCCAGGTTCTGCAGCCAGGATGAGGGTCTCGGAGTGAGAGGCAGAAGGTGGGTGTCATTCCTATGCTTTCACAGAGGAGGGCTTTAGCCCATCACTGAAACTTGGGCAGGAGTGGACAAGCCAGGCCAAAGGCCCCAGCTCAGCAGCTGCTTTCGTACTACTCATCACTACCCACAAGAGTCTAATTCTAGAGGCCAGCCAGCCTGGGGGTCAAAGTGAGGGCCCTGTCCTTCCTGGCTGGGCACCCCTCCCTGGATCCAGAAAAGGAGAGCCTTGATGCAAACTAGCTGATGCCGGCAGGGCCTGCCTGGGGCAGGGGACAGGTGTGTGTGGAGGGGGCTTGGAAGGGGTGGGTCAGCAACTACCAAGGCACAGAGCCAGAGCAGGACTCCAGTTTGGGCTCAGCTGGGGCCATTCAGCCTGATGCCCTGGGTGACCCTGGGGAACCTCTGACTCCCAGCCTCTGCTGTCCCTTGAGGATTCCACAGACTCCAGGGGCCTGAGCCCAGAGTACATCCCAGGCTTCTGTGAGGGCTCTGCCCTGAACTGAGTGGAGCTGGAGCTTCCCTGGGCTCACTGGGCGGGAGCGCTGGAAACAGAAGACCAGACCAAGCGACGGGGTGCTGAAAGAGGGTCCATCCTGCCCTGCGCTGGCACTCTCCTCTCCATTCCCAGGTGTCTGTGGAGCCCCAGTCTTTGGCATCTGTTACCTGGACATTCAGCTACCACCTTGGTTTCCTGCCTCCATCTCAGCCCTTCCAATACCACAAAGATCTAACTCACTTCTGAGCATCCTTAAACTCTTCCACCCATCCGTTCACATATTTATGGGGCACCTGTTACATGCCAGGGACTGTCCTAACACTAGGGATACAGAGGGGGAACAAAACGGCTGTGGGAGGCTGGCGATGCCCGTCACTGAGGTGAGAGGGGCTGCGCGGAGAGCAGGTTGAGGTGATGCTTGCTCAACATCCAGGTAAAGAAGTCAAGCAGGCAGGTCTCGGCTAGAGACATACTTAGGGAGTTGTTGGCCTTCAGATGCCCTTGAAAGCCATGAGACTGAGATCATCTGGAGAGTGAATGGAGAAGGGCCCAGGGACTGGGCCCTGGGAAACAGGAAGAACCAGCAAAGGAGGCAGTGAGGAGAGTGAGGTGCCCGGACACCAAGGGAAGCTGCAGAGAGGAGAGTGCCGCACACGGCCTGGGATCCAGGGCACGCTCCTCGCCTCATTCAGGCCCTGCGGGCCTCTCCTGCTCGTTCTCAACCCTCAGCACTGCATGCTCCAGTGACGCAGCACTCCTTAGGGATCGCTGCCCACTGGGGCCTTTGTTCCTGCTCTTCCCTCTCGGCACGCCTGTCCTACTTGCCCTTTAGAATCCAGCTCACGTGCGCCGCCTTTCAGGAAGCCTTGTAGGCCGAGGTGAAGGCTTTCTTTGAGCCCCCATGACCCCTATGCTGTAATGGTTCACCGTCTGCCTCCCCCATCAGACTGGGAGTTCCTCGAAGCCTGGGACCATGCCTGAGTGTTTGTCCCCAGAGTGAGTGACCCAGCACAAGGCCTGGCGCCCAGTAGGTGTTCAGGGAGTGTTCACGGAGTGGGTGGATGCTTGCTGAGTAGTCACTCCTGCACTCCTCCCCACTGCATGCCGTCACCTGTGGGTAGGTGCTCAGGAGTAGGGAAAGAGGTGGCCTTTATGGCTTCAGCAGATCCAAAGGAGACTGACTACTCTGTCACTGCCCACCCGCCAGCTGGGAACTCCTGGAGGACCATGTCTCATTCTGTATCTCTGGCTCCCAGCACAAGGCCTGGCACACACTAGGGACTTACAAAAGGAGCTGAATTGCTGGATCCCCTAGAGGTCTGTAGTGGGGAACCTCAGGGCTCAGTCCCCAATTCTAGCCTCTTCTTGGATTCCATCAGCCCAGCTGAGGATGAGGAGACAGATGTGTTTTGTGGGGTGGGTGACAGAAAGCTGGGCGGGGCTACGCTGCTCCTGACAGGCTAGACTCTTGCCCTGGGCAACAAGCCCGCCCCATGGATACGGGCTTTGGGTATAAGGAGACATGGCCATGTCGTCTGGCATGGGATAGACTGAGGATCTCAGGTGGCAAGAGCCAAAGCAGTGTCCAGAACAGGGGAGAGGCTGGCCTCACCCCACCCTGCCATCCTCAGCCCAGCTGAAGCATTGGGTCCCTGCTCTGTGATACAGCCTGGAGCAGGTGGCCGAGGTAAGCTGTGGATTGAGAAATGGCTTAGAGGCTCAGTGGGAGGCAGACACTGGGCTTTTTGGCTTTGAGGCCTATTATTCCCAGCTTCAAATCTCCCCGGCTCAGAAAGCAGATGGGGGTGTGAGGCCCCAGCAGTCAGAGCTGGGACCCCTGAACTGAAGCTAAAGGAAGACATTCCTCCTGAGGTGCGAGAATGCTTAGCAGCCACAGTGAAAGAGGCTGCTTCGAGAGGTAATAAGTTCCGCATCGCTGGAAGTGTGTGAGCCAGTGGGGAGGGGAAGAATAGGGGGCTACCTGTGTTGGACAAGGGGGCGTTGGTTCCCGGGGTCTCAGGTGGAGGGCAGAGGGAAAGATAAACAAACCCCTTCTCAGGAGCAGAAATGGGGTCAGAACCAGCTCACCCTGACTTCTAGGTCCCTCCCAGCTTGTCAGCTGTTCCATGACCTCTACGAGAGATCTCCATAGACTCTGCTGACATGACTCGTATTTCTTCTGCTGAAGACCACACCAGGCCCAGTTCTGCGAGCTCTGCAGAGAAGGGCGGGCTGGCGGTTGCAGGCTGGGTTCGGGGTGGGGTTCTGGTGGCGGAGCCAGTGCTCCAGCAGGGCCTCCCCGCCTCCTCGCTACTCCACAAACACACCAACCGCACGCCCATCTCAGAGCGGTCGCGTTTTCTCCAGCGCCTTCCCAGCCTGCCCCACACTTCGTTCAGTCTCTACTCAAACACTACCTTCTCACAGAGGCCTCACCCTGTGAGGTAAGGGCCGACACACCCCGTCCCCAGCTGCTGGTGGCTCGGTGTCCCTTCCTGGGTGCTGTCCTGGTCCCCAGGGGACTGCCTCACCCAAGGTTTCACCTCCTCCCAGGTGGAGGCCAGTGGCCAATGGCTGACGTGGGACCTCAAGGCCCCACACTTGGCCTAGATTTGGGATGGCTCTGAAGGGCCACCCGGCACCGAGCTCTCTAGAGGACCCGCGGGGGTCTCAGCTCCCCCTGCCCAGTCACACCCTCCTCCCTTGCTCACGGGTCTCTGGGGAGTGCGCCCCGGTAAGCCTGCTGCCACAGCTCTCCGCCTCAGAGTCTTGCCTTCCGATCCTCTGATACACCTTTCTCTCTGCACCGTCTCCCCACGTTGGAATGTAAACTCCATGACAGCAGGAACCTTGTTTTGCTCGGTGCTCTCTACCTGGGGCCTTGCCTCACGCCTAACACATGCTAGATGCTCACAGACACCCGTGGAACGAACCAAGTGGCTGAGAGCTTATCATCCTGAGCTGAGGAGTGGACACTGGGATTCTCTGCAGGTTCCCAGACATCTCTGGGAAGAAGGTCCCTATAACAGGGTGGTCTTCCAGCAGCCAAGCAGGTAGGCCCCATGAGTCACAGTGATTTGTGTATTCATGTTAAAGGGAAGACGGTATGAGACACCCAGGTCACATACACACTTTAAGGGACTTTGTCCCGCCACAAAAGAGGAAGCAGGGAGATGCTGTCTAAAGCCCGAGGTGACCCTGGCCTGCTCCTACGCCAGTCTTGGGCCTGATGCTGAAGGACAGAGCCCAGCAAGTCACAGAGCCTCTGGCGAGCACCTGCCCTACGTCCAGCCTGAGTCAGCCTTGGGAGAGGACAGAGATGGACTAAAGGGCCCCCTGAAGTAATCCCACCTTTTCACGGAGCTTCTGAAAACCTCTAGACCCATCTACTTGAAACCTCCTGGTCAAATGCAGCCTGTTAATCCCAAAGTAGGGAAAACCTGAAAGGGAGGTGCTTTATTCCCACTCTGCAGATGAAGAAACTCAGGATCTGAGTGGAAGGTGGAATATAGGAGACTCTTGGAAATGGCGTTCCCCAGTCCACTGATGCCTGCCGGAAATGAACTGAGCTTTCTAATGGATCAACATGACACTTAAATACACGACCAAATGAGAGTACGTTCACATGTGCTCACAATGCCATTGTCAAAATTTTGGTTCCAAATGCCTGTTGCTTAAAAGTCCAAGTCCCTACAGGGCGACTTTTATACTAATAGTGGGACATCCCCGTCCACCCTCCTCACACAGTCCTCCTGCTTCCTTCTCCCAGACTCGCTCTGACTAGGCGAGTACTCTGTTCTCAAGTCTAAGGCCAAATAGGGCCTGAAAATCGTCCTGTATTTCCTCCCTCCCTGTGTTTGACGAGGAAGGTAAGAGGGTGGGGAGGATAAGGTAGGTGGGCGTTTGGGACTTGGGGAGGTAGGCACAGCTCTATGGAGGAAGCAGCTGTCATCACATATGAACTAACCAGTTCTTCACACTACACCACGTGGTGTCTGAGCCTCAGTCTCCTCACCTGCATGGGGAGGATAGAAACGCCAGTCCTGCCTGCCTCACTTTGCAGACCAGCTGCAAGGTGCTTGAAGGGAGAGAGCAGTGGGTGCCAGGCTCCACAGCTTAGCTGCAAGGTCACAGGGGACAGACCAAGGCCAACCACTAGGGCTGTCCTCATTCCAGGGGCTGGGATGAGCACCCAGGCCTGCCCTGTAACACGGGCACCCTTCCAGGGCAGTCCTCAAGCTGCAAGGTCACCTGCTGACGGCCCACTTACTTGCAGCCTCCGACCCACACGCTCAAGACCCAGGCTGGCTTCGCCCTCTCACTCCCCACTCTCCCACCAGTAGCAAGGGGGCTTCCGCCCCCTCAGCCTGGCTTCAAGCCACCACCATCACTCACCCAAGAATGACCGCAATGGCCTCCAGCTCTACTCGGTACAGTCGCCCTGCCAACTCACCCTCCACACGCCCATAGAGTGTTCTTTAAAAAAAATCCCTTCGACTCAGCAATTCTGCTTAGGAATTTATCCAATGGCTGCGCAGGCAGAAGCACTCTAAGATACGTGAACAAGGATGCTCACTGCAGCATTATTTGTAATAGCTAACAACTAGAAATAACTCGAATGTCCATCGACAGGTATTAATGCAGCTGCTCAAAAAAAACAATATAGCTCATATATGCTGATGGGGCAAGATCCTGCGATCCCAAGGTATTAGGTGAAAAAACGAAGGTGCAGAATGGTCTATAAATAGGATGACACTAAGCAATGTACATATATGCATCCTTATTATATATATACATTTTAATGGCGCTACATGAGAAACTCTAAGTTGTGGTTACCCTTAGGGAAAAGGACCAAGGTTGCCGTGGGTGGGGGCACAACTTTCATCTGGGGAAGCCTGAAGTGCCAGGATTCAAGGGCCTTGAGAGCTGGCCCCTCCAGCCTCTCCCCCGCCCTCCCTGCGCTCCCCATTTCCAACCACTCCCCAGTGCTCCAGGATCTTTTTCACCTCCCTGCTTTTGCACACCCGCCGCCTTCCCCAGTAACCCCTTCAAACACACCACCACCAGCCCAATCTGTCCTTTTCCCGGTAAACCCTGCCCCGCCCAGCCTAAAAGGTACCTTGTAAAGTGGAAGGAGCACAACCTGGGAGTCAGAGACACGGGGCTGGAAACAGCACTGTTACGGATGGAGGTGATATGGGCTCCCGGGCCCCTCTTCAGAGTGATCCTCCCACAGCAGGAAGTGTCCTGGCTGCCTGCGCTCAGTAAAGTCCCTCGGGAATCACACTCAGCCCAACAAAGCCACCCCACCCGAGGTCTCTCCCGAACTGGGAGCAGTGTTATCCAGTGACTGGTGACAAGTCACTGGTGTTTGTAGAAAGGCTCAGCACCTCGGCTCCATGAGGACAACTCTGTTCCGGGGGCCCACGGAGCCGGGAACCAGCCAAGGCCTCAGGTGCAAACTCACTGAGCTCAGTCCCTCCTCCATCCGGTGCTGCCACCATCACTCCCCACAGGTGCTGATCCTCAAGGCTCTCCCCAAGCTTTCACCTGCAAATCTCCATCTCAGGGTTTCCTAGGGGAGTCGACCTACAACACCAGCTGCATGACCTTCAGCAATTCCTTACACTATCTGCACCTCCTCATCTACAGGGCCCAGAATGCTGCCCGGCACACAGTAGGAATTCAACACTTTTCTTGAATGTGGAAACATTTACCTTGCAAGGGTTTTGTGAGGACTGAACAAGATGCTGTGTATAAGCTGCCTGGCCCAGAGCAGGACTTGATGCTATCTGAACAGAGGCCAGCCGAACCAGGGATGTTCTCAGTCCATTAACCAAGGTACTAGGGAGAAATTTACAATGAATATTCTATTCAGATCTTCTGCAGTCATTGTGGAATGTGTCCACAATTTAAGTAATGCCATAGAACCTAGCGACCATCACAGAACACCTAATATGAAGCAAACAGTGTAGGTCATATTAGCCTCATGTTTCAGATGAAGAAACTGAAACTCAGAGATGAAGATTCTTATTTAAAGTCACAAGGTGGGTCACGGACAAAGCTGGGGTAGGTCAGGTTCCAGGGCCAGCACTTGTGCGGAGGCAGGCTCATGGCAAGGGCCCGCACGCAACTGTGGGTGCCCCTCCTGACGGCACCCCCACAACAAGCACAGGCTCCAGTGCACCGGAAGGGCTCTTTATTGTCAGCGAGACCACCAGCCAAAGGAGCACTGGGCTCCGAGCAGGCCCCAGGCACCACCCAGGCCCCAGGATCCTCAGGGGGAGAGGGGCACAGGGAGCTCCAGGCCTCAGAACGGTCCTTGGCTCACACAGCACCGTGCAAATACAGAGCTAAAAACTTCCTGAATGTCTCTGGCTGGAAACCAGTCGGCCCAACAGGTTCCTGGAAAGAACACAGCCCATTAGGATCCTGCTACTAGGTTTAATGGCAGCAATTAAAACAAAGGTCGGTTTCATGCAAATCCTAAGTGCCTGGATAATAACTGTTTCTTTCTCTCACGACCAAGGAGGAGCGCTGGGGAGCTGGTGCCAAGAGATGCTGGGGGCGCTGGGCTAGCGAGGAGGATATGAAGCATCCCAGAACCTTTCAGCCAAATCGTCTGTTGACATGGCCCAGATCCCTAATCCTGCTCACCTCAACCACCACAAACAAATGTTCTGTTGCCCCTTTTAATTCCCAGGGACAATAATCCCTCATTCCTTCCACACACATTTATCAGGCACCTTCTCTGTATCAGAGCTGTGCCCAGTGCTGGAAACCCAATAATGACTTGAATCTGGCTCCCACCCTCAAGGAGCTTCCAGCCAGGTTTGCAATAGTGATAATACAAGGTGATGGGCCTCATAACAGAAGTAGGAAAAGGATGCTAAGAAAACAGGGGAGAAAATAACTAACTCGTTGACTTCCATACATGGAAGAGAGCATGTATGAATGGGTCTTAAAGGGCAAGTACAACAGAATGGGCCAGAAAGAAAAAAGAAAGGAGACTTCAGAGAGGCCAGTACATGCACTGGTCCAGAGGCACGAATGAAGGTGGGAAGAGCCAGGGCGAGGCTGGAGCCCAGGGTCCGTGCTGGTGGAGGTGGGGTGGGTGCGGGAAGAGACAGGTAAGGAGGGGTCACGTGACCACACCAGCACAGGCCTGGAACTAAGTCACTATTTTGGAAGGAAGAGGCTGAAAGAAGAGGACCTGAAGACGTGAAGGGGAGAGGGACAGCACAACTAAGAGCAGAGGGACGCGGAGGAGGCTGGTGTGGCCGCACAGGTGAGGGACAATGAATGGTGTCTGGGGCCAAAGAGAAGGGACCAGACCAGTAGGCATTTCAAGGGTAAACAATATTGACAGACACTGGAGAACTCATCACTCCACTAACATACAGATAATGTTCAAAGGCTCAACAACTACATTTAAACAAATCTACTCAGGCCCTGTGTGGGACATGGCTCGTCAGCCACAGATCCAGCAGCACCCCACTCTGTTCTCTCTCATCCCCCAATCCTGTTTTGTCTCTTCAGAGTGCTTATCACTGCCTGATATTACATTATGATTCTATTTAGATACTGCCACTGCCCACTACACAGAACACAGGCCTGGTCTCTGTCAGCTGAGCACTGAAGGTGCAGCAGGGAGCGACACTGCCATGGAGGAATGAAATGAATGCATCATTCACGGACTCAGCCTTTGAGGAGCTCGGTGCTCGGTTGAACAGAGGAGAAGAACACATAAACAGATAACTATAGGACGGCAGCATGACTGCGCTGTGATGGGGGGACCCAGGGGCTATGGGAATCCACCCAAGGTACTTAAGCAAGGCTGGGATTGGGATGGTGGGTCTTTATGCTAAACCTGGAATGACAAATAGAGGACAAGCAGATGACAGAGAAATGGGGGAGGTTGGGTGGGGGAGAGGGAGGAGGGAGCAAGAAGGAAGCAGCCTCCTCTGTAAAGGGAACAGCACCTACTGGGATCCTGAGCTACTCAGGCAGCAGCGCGTACTGGAGAGCTACAAGGAGCTGGGCGTGGTGGGCGCTGGGGAGCGTGGGAGGTGATGTGAAGAGCAGGCTGGGACCCAGGGTGGAAGGCGCTGTTTTAGGTAATGGGCAGGGCTGAAGTATCCCTCCAGGCAGAGGTCCCGAGCGTGAAGACCCTAAAGCCGGGGCCCCACTCACAAGCATCCCGTCAACCCCACGCCAGGCTCACTCTGGGGAGGGTGAGTCCTGGCCCTGGGCCCATCACCAGGCCAGAGGCGGCTGGACTTACCACAACTGTCTTCCTTCTGACCACCGGGAGACACCAAAAATGCTCATAGAGGAGCTGATCCGAGTCTACCCAGACTAGATTCTTGACACCCTCATCAGAGGCCAGATCTGTGGTGTTCAGCTGTAGCACCAGGAACTGGAAGACACGTCCATCAGTGCCCACACTTTGCACGACTACTGGCTGCTCCAAAACCTTAGTGTCGTTCTGAGAGGAAAAGAGGACAAGTAAATCAAATCAGAAATGGTGGGGTGAAAGGAGCAGCACAAACCAGGCAATTTCTAGTTCTGGCCTTTGAAATAACCCCCCACCCCTCTTTAGTGGTTCCCCCCGCAAGACACTGAAAAGAGAATGCGGAGTTGAGGGCACTGTTCAGGGCCAGGCCTTCTCGCCCGCACCCAGCCTGGCTCTGCCTGGTCTCAGATGCCTCGTGGCCCCGGGGTACCTGCTCTTCAACTTGAGCACATTAAAGTACTAATTCCTGCCACTGAGAGGTGATTGCCAGGCAAGCTGCACAGTACAGAAGGATGAGCTGGGAGGTTAATGACGGCGAACCCCTCAAACTCATGGCTGTAACCTGACGGATGACAACAGTGACGTCTATCAAATGTTAACCTGGAGGGTCAATTCATATAATATATATAATCTCATTCAGCTCTCACTCCATCTGACAGTTGAGGAAACAGACTGGGTGAGGCAGTGACTCATCTGAAGTCACAACGATGTGTGGCATCAGAACCTACAATGGCTAGTGCTAGACCAGTCACACTTTCCATCTGCCTTACTTTACTCCTCAGGGCTGGGCATCTGGAATGCCCTAAGCCCACCGGCAGGCATCTCACCTGAGCTTCAGCCTCTCAGTGCAACTCTGAGTATACGTCAGATTCCTGAGTTTCCACTCCAGCTGTGTCAGCCCCAGGATTCCACCAGTCAACACATTTGCTGATTACCTCTTTCAATTAGTGCCACTTGGTAACAGTAATACTACTAGCAACCATTTACTGAAGGCCTCTCATGTGCCAGGCATCACACCAGTTCTACATAAAGTCACCTCTAATCTCATAAATCCAGTGGTATATACCCACTTAACAGATGAGAAAACTGAGGTTCAGAGAGGTGGTATAATTTGCTCAAGGTTACGCAGGATCAGACCCCAGGCTATTAAATCACTTGGAATCTTATTGTTCTGGTCTACACCTAGTGTCCCACTGTATCTGATAGTAGCTCCTCTGCCATTCTCAAAAGTATACCAGTCTGGATGACAAATCATGTTCACCCGACTGAGCCTGCAGGAGTCCAGTTTGGTGACTGCTATCCACTGGACAAAGATTCAATAGGCAGGCCCCATGAAGCAAAGCATCCTTGATTCAAAGATGCTGCCTACATTCACCGCTCCAGGGCTGAATCTGACATTAGGAATAGCTAATGTCAGACCTCAGTGTAGGCCACGCTGGGACCATTGGCCTTAGAAATACCTGTTTTTAGCTGCATGAGAAATAAAAAAGAAAAGTACCTCTAAGTGTTAGCTGAGAATTCTGTATTGACTCTTATCTCCCTCTACAGATCAATAAAACTGCAGGTAGTACATAAATTTCTCAGCAATTTTACCTTTTACACAGAGGCTCTTCCCATAATTGCTCAACTTCACATCCCCAGGAATAATTTGTACCTGGAGGGGTTGGGGGAGGCCTCCTCTCCTACCCAACTGGGTGGCAATTAGTGACAGCATTGCTACCCATGCTCTGCTGGCACAGAAGCTACAATGAGCCTGCAGGCCTGGGACCTGGCACGTGACTCTCTCTGCCTCCCTATCCTTGCCCAGAGTCAGGAGGCAGCATGTCCTTTGAAGCTGGAGCGATCAGGGCTCCAATGCTTGCTTCCCTACTCATTAGCTGTGGGATCTTGGGCAAGTTACCAAACCTTCCAGAGCCTTCAGAAAGTACGTCAGAGAATATGGGAATTAAGATAACCTCCCAGGGACTCTGGGGGGACACAAGAAGGTCACATAAGGATGTGACAGCTGCTCATCTCTTAGCTGGGTGACCTTTGGGGAAGTGATTGAGCCTCCCTGAGCCTCAGTTTCTTCGTCTGTAAAATGAAGCTAATAGTATCTGCCACGGGGGGTTGCTACAAGGATTAAATAATGCAATGGTTCTCAAATTTCAGCGGAGTGTTTTTCAAACTTGAGCTTGTACCAGCATCGCCTGGAGGGCTTGTTAAAACAGACCGCCAGGCCCCACCCCCAGAGCTTCTGATGCAGGATGTCTGGGGTGGGTCTGAGAAGATGCATTTCCAACAAGTCCCCAGATGATGTTCACGCTGCTAATCCATGACCATATTTTGAGAACCACTGCTATAAAGAGCCCTAATTAAATGTTTGGCATGTAGCAGATGCTCAATACAGGCAAGGTCCATACTACTCTCTATCTCATTAGGCTAATCACACTGTACCAACCTCAGTGAGACCAGGTAAGATGGGAAACAGAACATTCTGAAGTTCATCACTCCTCCAGGAGGGACTTAGGCTCTAATCAAGACCTGGGAGCCCGGCAGCAGCCCTCAAAATCATCCCTCCCCTCCCGCCCCACAACACATACAAAAACCCAGGGATCTGGTGTCCCAGGCCTGCTTGGGGACTCCCATATTGCCATCCCCTTCCTGGAGGCCTTCGCTCCCCCGCCAGGCTTTCCTCCAATCGTGGGACAGCACTGTGTGACAACCACTCAGCCTGCATTCTGTAACATCTAGGTCCCTGAGACCTCCTCTTAGAATCAAAGGGCTACCATCCAAGTGGTATCTTGGGTCCTCAGAACCTGTCCTGAGTGGGCAGGCAGGTCTGGGCCATCTCCTGCTTCACTTCCTCCTGCCTACCCGATGGAGCCTTGTGCTCTGGGCTCCAACAGTACATAACAGAGGCAGTGTGCTGGAGCACAGACAACTAAAGCCTTAGGAGTTGGGTTCACCTAGTCCCAATCCTTTCTCCACCACTTACTGCTCTGTAATGCTGGACAAGCCTCCCTGGGATTCAGAGGCATAATCTGAAAAATGGCGATCGCGATGAAACCTTGTGGGTTACTGTGATAGAAAAAAATGAGGCATCTTACATTAAAGACAAGCACATCGTAGGCCCCCAGCAGATGGCAGCTCATCTCTGTAGGGTGAGTGGAAGTGCCTCTCCCTAAAACTCCTCAGTCAAGCAAAAAAATACATCCCTCCATGCCCCCTTTCCTTTGAGTAGTGTAAGGCAGCTCGGTGGTCTTCTCCACATACGTACCCCATAGAGGAGCCGAGCCTGAGCCAGGGCATTGCCAAAGGCAAACAGGATCATCTTGGCCCGCAGCTGATCTGGTTGAAAGCGGTGTGGTCGTAAATTGGCTGACTCCAGCAAATACAGGGTATGGGGATAGGGGTAAGGATAACCCTCCCGGAATCCTGCAAGACATGTCATCATGTGGAGGGGTAGAAAAGATTAATCAGCCTGCCCCAAAGCCTCAGGGAAGCCACCCGACCTCAGCTTAGTGCCAGGCACGACAGAGACTCAGTAGAGGTAGATATTATCACTATAGCTCAGGGGCTGGCAAACGTCAACCTGCCAGCCTAATCTGGCCCATTTTTGAAAATAAAATTTTTACTGGAGCACACCCACACTCACTCATTTACATATGTCTATTATGTAGCTGTGACGGAGACCATACGTGGCTTGCAAAACCTAAAATACCATTTGGTTCTTTACAGAAAATGTTTGCCAACCTGTTCCAGGTGATTCTTGCAGGCTAGCTCTAACTCCACCCCTTTCTCACTCATTCAAGCACACAGATGATAGTGATATTAGAAGGATAACCTGAAATCTATGGTAATTATTTTTTTAAAAAGCACATCACTTGCAAAATTCAATACTTGATTATTAGTAACAAATGACTTGCCTCATACCTCACAACACTATGCTGAGCATCAAAGTTCAGCACTTGTTCCTCTCAGCCACAACCCTGCCAGGTCACCACTGCTTCCCCTACATGGCCATGAGCAAACCCTCGGAGGCTGGGGGCTTCTAGAGTGAGTGACCTGGATTAGCGAAAGTGGGTGAAACAGAGTCAGAAAGAGGCTGGGAAAGTGTGGGCTCTGAAAATCCCAGAGAAGAGCACGACTTAAGAAAAAGAGACATGACTTTCCTGTCTGCCTCAGCTCCTTCGCACGTGTGAGTACCCAGCACTCACTCTCTGCCAAGCTCTAACACAGGAACCACGAACAGAGCCCACGTGGTGCCTGCCGCTGCCTTTGAGGGGTTCACCAAGTCTAGCGGGGAGACAGACAGGAAAACTGATCACATCCACACAAAGGGACATGTCAAGACACGAGGGGAGCCAGGGGGCTGTGTGAGGACAGACGAAAGGCCCCTGACCAGACTGCGAGGTTGCAGAGCATTTCTGGGAAGAAGTGAGTCCTAAGATGAATTGTGAGGCTGGAGAGAGGGTTAGAGGGCAGATGAGAAGGCCTTCATGTGATCAGCTAAGGAGTTCAAACTTTATCCAACAGGCAATGGGGAGGTGGGCACGGAGAGCAATGGGATTAAATCTGTGTTCTGTAAAGACGACTCTGGGGCTTCCCTGGTAGCACAGTGGTTGAGAATCCGCCTGCCAATGCAGGGGAGACACGGGTTCGATCCCTGGTCCGGGAAGATCCCACATGCCACGGAGCAACTAAGCCCGTGAGCCACAACTACTGAGCCTGCGCTCTAGAGCCTGCAAGTCACAACTACTGAGCCTGTGTGCCACAACTACTGAAGCCAACACGCCCTAGTGCCCGTGCTCTGCAACAAGAGAAGCCACCGCAACGAAGAGTAGCCCCCACTCTCCACAACTAGAGAAAGCCCGCATGCAGCAACGAAGACTCAATGCAGCCAAAAATAAATAAATAAATAAATTTATCAAACAAACAAACAGAAGACTACTCTGGAACTGTGAACTAGAGGGACCAGAGAGAAAAACAGCCTGGGTCAGACTAACCAGTCGAGAGGTTGTGGTAACAGGCTGGATGAGAGGCAGTAGGGACTGACCGCGGTGTGGCTGTGGAAAGGGAGAGAGGCTAAGGAGGAAGGTGCTACCTTAATGACTGAGTGGATGGCAGGAACTGCAGGCCTGCGCAGCCTGACTCCCTAGTTTCTGTCTTGGCTCACTGGGGAGGTGGTGGTGCTTTAGTTGATGGAGGTGGGATGAAGAGCCCCATTCAAGGACCGTGGGGCTTCCTCCATCCTAGCAGGAGGTTGGCAGAGTTTACAGGGTACACAGAGAGGGGGTGCCTTTCAAGGGAACTATGAATAAAGGAAACATCTGATGCCTGGTCAAAAGCCCCTCAAGCTACCCATTGTAACTGATGTAACAGAATTACTTCTCAGGGGTCAAAAGTAAAGTCAGCCTTTGAGCCAATCCAAACCTCCCTGAGTCTCAGTTTTCTTGCCTATAAAATGGGGTTTACTGGTACCTATCTCACAGGGCTGCTACATGGCTCTTAGGAGAAAATGCACATGAGGTGCCTAGCAGATACTAAGCACTCAGTGTTTCCTTTCTCTTTGCAGAAAGCTTGTCCCTCATCTGCACATTGCCTAAAAGTCAAAGGCTTTGATACTTACCTGTGTCGTCCTTCACATCATAAACATTGCATTCCTGAAGACCCAAAGTGGGAGATATGGGATAGAAGGTCTCAAGAACATGATTCTTAGTAGCTTCTACTTCCTCTCGGGAGGCTATGGGGGGCAGAGGGTCCTTGGCATTCAGTCGGGCTCCACTGGAACCATGGACCTGAATAAGAGTAGACTCTAAAGGGGGAGAAAAACAATTAGTCTAACCTGGTCTAAAGCCTTAGCGAGGCAAAGTCTAAAGCTTTCATCCTGCCATGCTCCTCAAGTCTTTTACAGCTTTACTATCTAATCTGCCTCATCACAGAAAACAGAACTTTGGAAATTCATCCTTGTGCTTATCATGTAAGCAGGTGAGCCTCCTTCACTTGATGTCCGGGTGCCATCCTCTGCCTCTGCCTCTGCTGGGCCTTGGAGTAGACAAGGAAACATCAGATCCAAAGGACTGAGTGGCCTGGCTGAAGTCACAGAACAAGCATGTAACAGGACTGGAGTTGAAATGAAGGTCACATCATTCCTAATCTAGTGATCTTCATTCTAAAGAACAGAAGGGGACATGAGAACAAGATGGTGGAGGAGAAGGACCTGAGCTCACCTCCTCTCACAAAAACACCAAAACAACTAACTGTTGGGCTTCCCTGGTGGTGCAGTGGTTGAGAGTCCGCCTGCCAATGCAGGGAACACGGGTTCGTGCCCCGGTCCAGGAGGATCCCATATGCCGTGGAGCGGCTGGGCCCATGAACCTTGGCCGCTAAGCCTGCGCATCCGGAGCCTGTGCTCCGCAATGGGAGAGCCCGCAACAGTGAGAGGCCCACGTACTGCAAAAAAAAAATACAACAACAAAAAAAACAACTAACTGCTGAACAACCATCGACAAAAAAGGACTGGAACCTACCAAAAAAGATTCTACTTCTAAAGACAAAGAAGAAGCCACAACAAGATGGTTGGAGGGGTGCATTCGAAATACAATTAAATCCCACATCCACTGAGTGGGCGACTCACAGACTGGAAAATAATTACATCACAGAGGTTCTCCCACAGGAGTGAGAGTTCTGAGCCCCACAAAAGGCTCCTCAGTCTGGGGGTCTGGCATCAGGAGGAGGAATCCCCAGAGCATTTGGCTTTGAAGGCCAGTGGGGCTTGAGTGCAGGAACTCGACAGGACTGGGAGAAAAAGAAATGCCACTCTTGGAAGGCGGACACAGGGTCTTGTGTGCACCAGGACCCAGGGGAAAAGGCATTGACCTCATAGGAGCCTGGGCCAGACCCACCTGCTGATCTTAGAGGGTCTCCTGGGGAAGTGGGGGGCCGGGGGGCAGCTGTGGCTCACAGCGGGGTCAAGGACACTGGTGGCAGAGGTACTGGAGAGTACTCATTGGCGTGAGCTGTCCTGGAGGCCACCATTTTGATGCCAAGACCTGACCCCACCCAACAGCCCACAGGCTCCAGGGCTGGGATGCCTCCAGTCAACCAACAGGGCGGGAACACAGCCCCGCCCATCAGCACACAGGCTGCTTAAAGTCTTCCTCAGCCCACAGCCCCCTCTAAACACACCCCTTGACACAGCCCTGCCCGCCAGAGGGACAAGACCCAGAGACACCCACCAGTGGGCGAGCACCAGTCCCTCCCACGAGGAAGCCTGCACAAGCCTACATGTAAGAATGGATACTATAAAACTCTTAGAGGAAAACATAGGTAGAACACTGACATAAATTGCAGCAATATCTTTTTTGATCCACCTCCTAGAGTAATGAAAATAAAAACAAAACAAACAAATTGGAAACTAATCGAACTTAAAAGCTTTTTTTTTTTTTTTTACGGTACGTGGGCCTCTCACTGTTGTGGTCTCTCCCGTTGCGGAGCACAGGCTCCGGATGCGCAGGCTCGGCGGCCATGGCTCACGGGCCCAGCCACTCCGCGGCATGTGGGATCTTCCCGGACCGGGGCACGAACCCGTGTCCCCTGCATCGGCAGGCGGACTCTCAACCACTGCGCCACCAGGGAAGCCCCGAACTTAAAAGCTTTTGCACAGTAAAGGAAACCATAAACAAAACAAAAAGACGACACACAGAATGGGAAAAAGTATTTGCAAACGATGCAACTGGCAAGGGATTAATCTCCAAAATATACAAACAGCTCATGCAGCTCAATATCAAAAAAAACAACCCAATCAAAAAATGAGAAGATCTAAATAGACATTTCTCCAAAGAAGACATACAGATGAACAAAAAGCACATGAAAAGATACTCAACATCACTAATTATTAGAGAAATGCAAATCAAAACTATTAAGAGGTAGCACCTCACACCAGTCAGAATGGCCATCATCAAAGTCTACAAACAGGGACTTCCCTGGTGGCACAGTGGTTGAGAGTCTGCCCACCAATGCAGGGGACACGGGTTTGAACCCTGGTCTGGGAGGATCCCACATGCCACGGAGCAACTGAACCCATGCGCCACAGCAGCTGAGCCTGCGCTCTGCAGCCCGCGAGCCACAGCTACTGAGCCCGTGTGCCACAACTGCTCAGGCCCGCACTCTTGGAGGCTGTGCTTGGCAACAGGAGAGGCCACTGCAATGAGAGGCCCGTGCACCACAGTGAAGAGTAGCCCCCGCTCACCACAACTAGAGGGAGCCCGCGCACAGCAGCAAGGGCCCAA